>NW_027596438.1:0-301000 GCF_964194155.1 Cetorhinus maximus | reverse complement strand
AATTTTTTGGTGTTTTTCATTGTTGAGGTTTTTGTTGAATTTGTTGGTGTTGATTAATGTTGAGGTTGTTGTTGAATGTTTTGGTGTTTTTCATTGTTGAGGTTGTTGTTTTTGAATTTTTGGATGTTTTTCATTGTTGAGGTTGTTGTTGAATTTGATGGTGATTTTCAATATTGAGGTTGTTGTTGAATTTGTTGGTGTTTTTCAATGTTGAGGTTGTTGTTGAATTTTTTGGTGTTTTTCATTGTTGAGGTTGTTGTTGTTGAATTTTTTCATGTTTCTCATTGTTGAGCTTGTTGTTGAATTTGTTGGTGATTTTCAATATTGAGGTTGTTGTTTAATTTTTTGGTGTTTTTCATTGTTGAGGTTGTTGTGGAATTTGTTGGTGTTGATTAATGTTAAGGTTGTTGTTGAATGTTTTGGTGTTTTTCATTGTTTAGGTTGTTGTTTTTGAATTTTTGGATGTTTTTCATTGTTGAGGTTGTTGTTGAATTTGATGGTGATTTTAAATATTGAGGTTGTTGTTGAATTTGTTGGTGTTTTTCAATGTTGAGGTTGTTGTTGAATTTATTGGTGCTTTTCATTGTTGAGGTTGTTGCTGTTGAATTTTTTCATGTTTTTCATTGTTGAGGTTGTTGTTGAATTTGTTGGTGTTTTTCAATTTTGGGGTTGTTGTTGAATTTTTTGGTGTTTTTCGTGTGTTGAGGTTGTTGTTGAATTGGTTGGTGTTTTTCAAATTTGAGGTTGTTGTTGAATTTTTTGGTGTTTTTCATTGTTGAGGTTTTGGTTGAATTTGTTGGTGTTTTTGAATGTTGAGGTTGTAGTTGAATTTGTTGGTGATTAACAATATTGAGGTTGTAGTTGAATTTTTCGGTGCTTTTCAATGTTGAGGTTTTGGAATTGGATCGTGCTTTTCAAAGTTGAGGTTGTTGTTGAATATTTTGGTGTTTTTCAATGTTGCGGTTGTTGATGAATTTTTTGATGTATTCAATGTTTTTTTTTGAATCTTTTTGTATTTTTCAAAATTGTGGTTGCAGTTGAATTTGTTGGTGTTTTTCAATGTTGAGTTTGTTATTCAAATTGTTGGAGTTTTTGAATGTTGAGGTTGCAGTTGAATTTGTTGGTGTTTTTCAAAGCTGAGGTTGTTGTTGAATTTGTTGGTGTATTTGAATGTTGAGGTTGTGAAATCTGTTGGTGTTTTTCAAAATTGAGGTTGTTGATGAATTTTATTGGTGTTTTTCATTGTTGAGGTTTTTGTTGAATTTGATGGTGATTTTCAATATTGAGTTTATTTTCGAATTTTTTGGTGTTTTTCATTGTTGTGGTAATTGTTGAAATTGATGGAGTTATTCAATGTTGAGGTTTTTATTGATTTTTTTTCCTATTTTTCATTGTTGAGGTTGTTGTTGAATTTTTTTGGTGTTTTTCATTGTGGAGGATGTTGTTGAATTTTTTGATGTTTTTCATTATTGAGGTTGTTGTTGTAATTGTTGGTGTTTTTGAACGTTGAGGTTGTTGTTGAATTTTTTGGTGTTTTTCATTGTTGAGGTTGTCGTTGAATTTGTTGGAGTTTCTCAATGTTGAGGTTGTTGTTGAATTTGTTGGTGTTTTTCAATGTGGAGGTTGTTGTATTTGTTGCTGTTTTTCAAAGTTGAGTTTGTTGTTGAATTTTTTGGTGTTTTTCATTGTTGAGGTTTTGCCAGTATTTGTTGGCGTTTTTGAATGTTGAGGTTGTTGTATTTATTTTTTGGTGTTTTTGAATGTTGAGGTTGTTGTTGAATTTTTTGGTGTTTTTCATTTTTGAGGTTGTTGTGGAATTTTTTGGTGTTTTTCAATGTTGAGGTGTTTATTGATTTTTATTTGTGTTTTTCATTGTTGAGGTTGTTGTTGAATTTTATTGGTGTTTTTCATTGTTGAGGATGTTGTTGAATTTTTTGATGTTAATCATTGCTGAGGTTGATGTTGAAATTGTTGGTGTTTGTGAATGTTGAGGTTGTTGTTGAATTTTTTGGTGCTTTTCATTGTTGAGGTTGTTGTTGAATTTGTTGGAGTTTTTCAATGTTGAGGTTGTTGTTGAATTTGTTAGCGTTTTTCAATGTTGAGGTTGTTGAATTTGTTGGAGTTTTTGAATGTTGAGGTTGTTATTGATTTTTTTGGTGTTTTTCATTGTTGAGGATTTTGATGAATTTGTTGGTGTTTTCCATTGTTGAGGATTTTGTTGAATTTGTTGGTGTTTTTGAATGTTGAGGTTGTAGTTGAATTTTTTTGGTGTTTTTCATTGTTGAGGATGTTGTTGAATTTTTTGATGTTTTTCATTATTGAGGTTGTTGTTGAAATTTTTTGTGTTTTTGAATGTTGAGTTTGTTGTTGAATTTTTGGCCGTTTTTCATTGTTGAGGAAGTTGTTGAATTTGTTGGCGTTTTTCAATGTTGAGTTTGTTGGATTTGTTGGTGTTTTTCAAATTTGAGGTTGTTGTTGAATTTTTTGGTGTTTTTCATTGTTGAGGTTTTGGTTGAATTTGTTGGTGTTTTTGAATGTTGAGGTTGTACTTGAATTTGTTGATGATTAACAATATTGAGGTTGTAGTTGAATTTTTCGGTGCTTTTCAATGTTGAGGTTTTGGAATTGGATCGTGCTTTTCAAAGTTGAGGTTGTTGTTGAATAGTTTGGTGTTTTTCAATGTTGCGGTTGTTGATGAATTTTGTGATGTATTCAATGTTTTTATTTGAATCTTTTTGTATTTTTCAAAATTGTGGTTGAAGTTGAATTTGTTGGTGTTTTTCAAAGTTGAGTTTGTTATTCAAATTGTTGGAGTTTTTGAATGTTGAGGTTGCAGTTGAATTTGTTGGTGTTTTTCAAAGCTGAGGTTGTTGTGGAATTTGTTGGTGTATTTGAATGTTGAGGTTGTGAAATCTGTTGTTTTTTTTCAAAATTGAGGTTGTTGATGAATTTTATTGGTGTTTTTCATTGTTGAGGTTTTTGTTGAATTTGATGGTGATTTTCAATATTGAGTTTATTTTCGAATTTTTTGGTGTTTTTCATTGTTGTGGTAATTGTTGAAATTCTTGGAGTTATTCAATGTTGAGGTTTTTATTGATTTTTTTCCTATTTTTCATTGTTGAGGTTGTTGTTGAATTTTTTTGGTGTTTTTCATTGTTGAGGATGTTGTTGAATTTTTTGATGTTTTTCATTGTTGAGGTTGTCGTTGAATTTGTTGGAGTTTCTCAATGTTGAGGTTGTTGTTGAATTTGTTGGTGTTTTTCAATGTGGAGGTTGTTGTATTTGTTGCTCTTTTTCAAAGTTGAGTTTGTTGTTGAATTTTTTGATGTTTTTCATTGTTGAGCTTTTGCCAGTATTTGTTGGCGTTTTTGAATGTTGAGGTTGTTGTATTTATTTTTTGGTGTTTTTGAATGTTGAGGTTGTTGTTGAATTTTTTGGTGTTTTTCATTTTTGAGGTTGTTGTGGAATTTTTTGGTGTTTTTCAATGTTGAGGTGTTTATTGATTTTTATTTGTGTTTTTCATTGTTGAGGTTGTTGTTGAATTTTATTGGTGTTTTTCATTGTTGAGGATGTTGTTGAATTTTTTGATGTTAATCATTGCTGAGGTTGATGTTGAAATTGTTGGTGTTTTTGAATGTTGAGGTTGTTGTTGAATTTTTTGGTGCTTTTCATTGTTGAGGTTGTTGTTGAATTTGTTGGAGTTTTTCAATGTTGAGGTTGTTGTTGAATTTGTTAGCGTTTTTCAATGTTGAGGTTGTTGAATTTGCTGGTGATTTTCACAGTTGAGGTTGTTGTTGAATATTTTGGTGTTTTTCATTGTTGAGGTTTTTGTGGAGTTTTTTGGTGTTTTTCAATGTTGAGGTGATTATTGATTTTTATTGGTGTTTTTCATTGTTGAGGTTGTTGTTGAATTTTTTGGTGATTTTCATTGTTGAGGATGTTGTTGAATTTTTTGGTGTTATTCATTGCTGAGGTTGTTGTTGAAATTGTTGGTGTTTTTGAATGTTGAGGTTGTTGTTGAATTTTTTCGTGCTTTTCATTGTTGAGGTTTTTGATGAATTTGTTGGTGTTATCCATTGTTGTGGTTTTTGTTGAATTTGTTGGAGTTTTTCAATGTTGAGGTTGTTGTTGAATTTGTTGGCGTTTTTCAATGTTGAGTTTGTTGAATTTGTTGGTGTTTTTCAAATTTGAGGTTGTTGTTGAATTTTTTGGTGTTTTTCATTGCTGAGGTTTTGGTTGAATTTGTTGGTGTTTTTGAATGTTGAGGTTGTAGTTGAATTTGTTGGTGATTAACAATATTGAGGTTGTAGTTGAAGTTTTCGGTGCTTTTCAATGTTGAGGTTTTGGAATTGGATCGTGCTTTTCAAAGTTGAGGTTGTTGTTTAATATTTTGGTGTTTTTCAATGTTGCGGTTGTTGTTGAATTTTTTGTTGTATTCAATGTTTTTTTTTGAATCTTTTTGTATTTTTCAAAATTGTGGTTGCAGTTGAATTTGTTGGTGTTTTTCATTGTTGAGTTTGTTATTCAAATTGTTGGAGTTTTTGAATGATGAGGTTGCAGTTGAATTTGTTGGTGTTTTTCAAAGCTGAGGTTGTTGTTGAATTTGTTGGTGTATTTGAATGTTGAGGTTGTGAAATCTGTTGGTGTTTTTCAAAATTGAGGTTGTTGATGAATTTTATTGGTGTTTTTCATTGTTGAGGTTTTTGTTGAATTTGTTGGTGATTTTCAATATTGAGTTTGTTTTCGAATTTTTTGGTGTTTTTCATTGTTGTGGTAATTGTTGAAATTCTTGGAGTTATGCAATGTTGAGGTTTTTATTGATTTTTTTCCTATTTTTCAATGTTGTGGTTGTTGTTGAATTTATTTGGTGTTTTTCATTGTTGAGGATGTTGTTGAATTTTTTCATGTTTTTCATTATTGAGGTTGTTGTTGAAATTGTTGGTGTATTTGAATGTTGAGGTTGTTGTTGAATTTTTTGGCGTTTTTCATTGTTGAGGAAGTTGTTGAATTTGTTGGAGTTTTTCAATGTTGAGGTTATTGTTGTATTTGTTGACGTTTTTCAATGTTGACTTTGTTGAATTTGTTGGTGTTTTTCAAATTTGAGGTTATTGTTGAATTTTTTGTTGTTTTTCATTGTTGAGGTTTTGGTTGAATTTGTTGGTGTTTTTGAATTTTGAGGTTGTTGTTTTTATTTTTTGGTGTTTTTGAATGTTAAGGTTTTTGTTGAATTTTTTTGGTGTTTTTCATTGTTGAGGTTGTTGTTGAATTTTTTGATGTTTTTCATTGTTGAGGTTGTTGTTGAATTTGTTGGTGTTTTTGAATGTTGAGGTTGTTGTTGAATTTTTTGGTGTTTTTCATTGTTGAGGTTGTTGTTGAATTTGTAGGATTTTTTCAATGTTGAGGTTGTTGTTGAATTTGTTGGTGTTTTTCAATGTGGAGGTTGATGTATTTGTTGCTGTTTTTCAAAGTTGAGTTTGTTGTTGAATTTTTTGGTGTTTTTCATTGTTGAGGTTTTGCCAGTATTTGTTGGTGTTTTTGAATGTTGAGGTATTTGTATTTATTTTTTGGTGTTTTTGAATGTTGAGGTTGTTGTTGAATTTTTTGGTGTTTTTCATTGTGGAGGTTGTTGTGGAATTTTTTGGTGTTTTTCAATGTTGAGGTGTTTATTGATTTTTATTTGTCTTTTTCATTGTTGAGGTTGTTGTTGAATTTTTTTGATGTTTTTCATTGTTGAGGATGTTGTTGAATTTTTTGATGTTAATCATTGCTGAGGTTGTTGTTGAAATTGTTGGTGTTTTTGAATGTTGAGGTTGTTGTTGAATTTTTTGGTGCTTTTCATTGTTGAGGTTGTTGTTGAATTTGTTGGAGTTTTTCAATGTTGAGGTTGTTGTTGAATTTGTTAGCGTTTTTCAATGTTGAGGTTGTTGAATTTGCTGGTGATTTTCACAGTTGAGGTTGTTGTTGAATTTTTTGGTGTTTTTCATTGTTGAGGTTTTTGTGGAATTTTTTGGTGTTTTTCAATGTTGAGGTGTTTATTGATTTTGATTGGTGTTTTTCATTGTTGAGGTTGTTGTTGAATTTTTTTTGGTGTTTTTCATTGTTGAGGATGTTGTTGAATTTTTTGATGTTATTCATTGCTGAGGTTGTTGTTGAAATTGTTGGTGTTTTTGAATGTTGAGGTTGTTGTTGAATTTTTTCGTGCTTTTCATTGTTGAGGTTGTTGTTGAATTTGTTGGAGTTTTTCACTGTTGATGTTGTTGTTGAATTTGTTCGCGTTTTTCAATGTTGAGGTTATTGAATTTGCTGGTGATTTTCAAAGTTGAGGTTGTTGTTGAATTTTTTGGTGTTTTTCAAATTTGAGGTTTTTGTTGAACTTTTTGGTATTTTTCAATGTTGACCTTGTTGAATCTGTTGGTGTTTTTCAAAGCTGAGGTTGTTGTTGATTATTTTGGTCGTATTCAATGTTGAGGTTGTTGTTGAACTTGTTGGTAATTTTCAATATTGCGGTTGTTTTTTGAATTTATTTGCGAATTCAATGTTTTTTTTTAAATCTTTTTGTATTTTTCAAAGTTGAGGTTGTATTTGAATTTGTTACTATTTTTCAATGTTGAGGTTGTTGCATTTGTGGTTGTTTTTCAAAGTTGAGGTTGTTGTTGATTTTTTTGGTGTTTTTCATTTTTGCGGTTGTTGAATTTGTTGTTGTTTTTGAATGTTTAGCTTGTTGTTGAATTTGTTGGTGATTTTCAATGTTGAGGTTGTTGAATTTATTGGTCTTTTTCAAAGTTGAGGTTGTTGAATATGTTGCTGTTTTTCATAGTTGAGGTTGTTGATGAATTTGTTGCTCTATTTCAATGTTGACGTTGTTGCATTTGTTGGTGTTTTTCAAAGTTCAGGTTGCTGTTGAATTTTTCGGTGCTTTTCATTGTTGAGGTAGTTGTTGAATTAAGGTGTTTTTGAATGTTGAGGTTGTTGTTGAAGTTGTTGGTGATTTTGAATGTTGAGGTTGTTGAATTTATTTGTGTTTTTCAATGTTGAGATTGTTGTTGAATTTGTTGGTGATTATCAATATTGGTGTTGTAGTTGAATTCGTTGCTGTATTTCAATGTTGAGGTTGTTGAATTTGTTGGTGATTTCCAACGTTGAGTTTGTCGTTGAATTTTATTGTTGTTTTTCTTTGTTGAGGTTGTTGTTGAAATTGTTTGAGTTTTTCAATGTTGAGGTTTTTGATGAATTTTTTGGTGTTTTTCAAAGTTGAGGTTGTTGTTGTTGAATTTTTTGATGTTTTTCAAAGTTGCGGTTGTTGCTGAATTTTTTGGTGTTTTTCATTGTTGAAGTTGTTGTTAAATTTGTTGGTTATTTTCAATATTGAGGTTGTTTTTGAATTTATTGGTGTTATCAATGTTGAATTTGTTGGTGAATTATTTGGTGTTTTTGATTGTTGAGGTTGTTGTTGAATTCATTGGTGTTATCAATGGTTTTTTTTTGAACTTCTTTGTATTTGTCAAAGTTGATGTTGCCCTTGAATTTGTTGGTGTTTTTCAATGTTGAGGTTGTTGAATTTGTTGGTGATTTTCAAAGATGAGGTTGTTGTTGAATTCGTTGGTGATTTTCAATGTTGGGGTTGGTGTTGAATTTTTTGGTGTTTTTCATTGTTGAGGTTGTTGTTGAATTTGTTGTTGTTTTTCAGTATTGAGGTTGTTGTTGAATTCGTTGGTGATTTTCAATGTTGGGGTTGGTGTTGAATTTTTTGGTGTTTTTCATTGTTGAGGTTGTTGTTGAATTTGTTGTTGTTTTTCAGTATTGAGGTTGTTGCTGAATTTGTTGGTATTTTTGAATATTGAGGTTGTTGTTGAATTTTTTGGTGTTTTTCATTGTTGAGGTTGTTGTTGAATTTGTTGGAGTTTTTCAATGTTGAGATTGTTGTTGTATTTGTTGGTATTTTTCAAAGTTGAGGTTGCAGTTGAATTTGTTCGTGTTTTTCAAATTTGAGGTTGTTGTTGCATTTTTTGGTATGTTTCATTGTTGGGGTTTTTGTTGAATTTGTTGGTGGTTTTGAATGTTGAGGTTGTTGTTGAATTTGTTGGTGTTTTTCATTGTTGAGGTTGTTGTTGAATTTGTTGGAGTTATTCATTGTTGAGGCTGTTGTTGTATTTGTTGGTGATTTTCAGCAATGAGGTTGTTGTTTTATTTGTTGCTGTTTTTCAAAGTTGAAGTTGTTGTTGAATTTTTTGGTGTTTTTCATTGTTGAGGTTGTCGTTGAATTTGTTGGTGTTTTTGAATGTTGAGGTTGTTTTTGAATTTGTTGGTTGTTTTCAGTATTGATGTTGTTATTGAATTTGTTGGTGTTTTTCAATGTTGTGGTTGTTGTTGAATTTTTTGATGTTTTTAATTCTTGAGGTTGTTGTTGAATTTGTTGGAGTTTATCATTGTTGAGGTTGTTGAATTTTTTGGTGTTTATCAAAGTTGAGGATGATGGCGAATTTTTTGGTGTTTTTCATTTTTGAGGTTTTTGTTGAATTCATTGGTGTTATCAATGGTTTTTTTTGACCTTTTTTGTATTTTTCAATGTTGATGATGCACTTGAATTTGTTGGTGTACTTCAATGTTGAGGTTGTTGAATTTGTTGGTGTTTTTCAAAGATGAGGTTTTTGTTGAATTCGTTGGTGATTTTCAATGTTGGGGTTGTTGTTGAATTTTTTGGTGTTTTTCATTGTTGAGGTTGTTGTTGAATTTATTGGTGTTTTCCAGTATTGAGGTTGTTGTTGAATTTGTTGGTGTTTTTGATTATTGAGCTTGTTGTCGAATTTTTTGGTGTTTTTCATTGTTGAGGTTGTTGTTGAATTTGTTGGAGTTTTTCAATGTTGAGTTTGTTGTTGTATTTGTTGGTACTTTTCAAAGTTGAGGTTGCAGTTGAATTTGTTGGTGTTTTTCAAAGTTGAGGTTGTTGTTGCATTTCTTGGAGTGTTTCATTGTTGAGGTTTTTGTTGAATTTGTTGGTGGTTTTGAATGTTGAGGCTGTTGTTGAATTTGTTGTTGTTTTTCATTGTTAAGGTTGTTCAATTTGTTGGAGTTTTTCATTGTTGAGGTTGTTGTTGTATTTGTTGGTGATTTTCAGCATTGAGGTTGCTGTTTTTTTTGTTGCTGTTTTTCAAAATTGAAGTTGTTGTTGCATTTTTTGGTGTTTTTCATTGTTGAGGTTATCGGTGAATTTGTTGTTGTTTTGCAACGTTGAGGTTGTTTATGAATTTCTTGGTAATTTTCAATAATGTGTTTGTTGTTGAATTTATTGGTGTTACCAATGGTTATTTTTTAACTTTTTTGAATTTTTCAAAGTTGAGGTTGCAGTTGAATTTGTTGCTGTTTTTCCAAGTTGAGGTTGTTGTTGAATTTTTGATGATTTTCATTGTTGAGCTTTTTTTTGAATTTTTGGTGTTTTTCAAAGTTGAAGTTGTAGTTGAATTTTTTGGTGTATTTCATTGTTGGTGTTGTCGGCGAATTTGTTGGTGTTTTTGAATGTTGAGGTTGTTGTTGAATTTGTTTTTGTTTTTCAGTATTGAGGTTGTTATTGATTTTGTTGGTGTTTTTCAATGTTGTGGTTGTTGTTGAATTTTTTGGTGTTTTTAATTGTTGAGGTTGTTGTTGAATTTGTTGGAGTTTTTCAATGTTGATGTTGTTGAATTTTTGGTGTTTATCAAAGTTGATGATGTTGGTGAATTTTTTGGTGTTTTTCAGTATTGAGGTTGTTGTTGAATTCATTGGTGTTATCAGTGGTTTTTTTTGAACTCTTTTGTATTTTTCAAAGTTGATGTTGCACTTGAATTTGTTGGGGTTTTTCAATGTTGAGGTTGTTGAATTTGTTGGTGTTTTTCAAAGTTGCGGTTGTTGCTGAATTTTTTGGTGTTTTTCATTGTTGAAGTTGTTGTTGAATATGTTGGTGTTTATCAAAGTTGAGGTTGTTGTTGAATTTGTCGGTGATTTTCAATATTGAGGTTGTTGCTGAATTTATTGGTGTTATCAATGTTTTTTTTTCAACTTTTTTGTATTTTTCAAAGTTGTGGTTACAGTTGAATTTGTTGGTGTTTTTCAATGTTGAGGTTGTTGAATTTGTTGATGTTTATTAAAGATGAGGTTGTTGTTGAATTCGTTGGCGATTTTCAATGTTGGGGTTTTGTTGAATTTTTTGGTGTTTTTCATTGTGGAGGTTGTTGTTGAATTTGTTGGTGTTTTTCAGTATTGAGGTTGTTGTTGAATTTGTTGGTGTTTTTGAATATTGAGGTTGTTGTTGAATTTTTTGGTGTTTTTCATTGTTGAGGTTGTTGTTGAATTTTTTGGTGTTTTTAATTGTTGAGGTTGTTGTTGAATTTGTTGGAGTTTTTCAATGTTGAGGTAGTTGAATTTGTTGGTGTTTTTCAAAGCTAGGGATGTTGTTCAATTTTTTGGTGTTTTTCATTGTTGAGGTTGTTGTTGAATTTGTTGGTGTTTTTGAATATTGAGGTTGTTGTTGAATTTTTTAGTGTTTTACATTGTTGAGGTTGTTGTTGAATTTTTTGGTGCTTTTAATTGTTGAGGTTGTTGTTGAATTTGTTGGAGTTTTTCAATGTTGAGGTAGTTGAATTTGTTGGTGTTTTTCAAAGCTAGGGATGTTGTTCAATTTTTTGGTGTTTTCATTGTTGAGGTTGTTGTTGAATTTACTGGTGTTATCAATGTTTTTTTTTGAACTTTTTTGTATTTTTCAAAGTTGATGTTGAACTCGAATTTGTCGGTGTTTTTCAATGATGAGGTTGTTGAATTTGTTGGTGTTTTTCAAAGTTGAGGTTGTTGCTGAATTTTTTGGTGCTTTTCAAAGTTGCGGTTGTTGCTGAATTTTTTGGTGTTTTTCATTGTTGAAGTTGTTGTTGAATTTGTTGGTGTTTTTTATTGTTGAGGTTGTTGTTGAATTTGTCGGTGATTTTCAATATTGAGGTTGTTGTTGAATTTATTGGTGTTATCAATGTTTTTTTTTAAACTTTTTTGTATTTTTCAAAGTTGTGGTTGCAGTTGAATTTGTTGGTGTTTTTGAATGTTGAGGTTGCTGTTGAATTTGTTGGTGTTTTTCAGTATTGAGGGTGTTGTTGAATTTGTTGGTGTTTTTCAATGTTGTGGTTGTTGTTGAATTTTTTGGTGTTTTTAATTGTTGAGGTTGTTGTTGAATTTGTTGGTGTTTTTAAATGTTGAGGTTGTTGAATTTGTTGGTGTTTTTCAAAGCTAGGGATGTTGTTGAATTTTTAGGTGTTTTTCATTGTTGAGGTTGTTGTTGAATTTATTGGTGTTATCAATGTTTTTTTTGAACTTTTTTGCATTTTTCAAAGTTGATGTTGCACTCGAATTTTTCGGTGTTTTTCAATGATGAGGTTGTTGAATTTGTTGGTGATTTTCAAAGTTGAGTTTGTTGCTGAATTTTTTGGTTTTTTTCATTGTTGAAGTTGTTGTTGCATTTGTTGGTGTTTTTCATTGTTGAGGTTGTTGTTGAATTTTTCTGTGTTTTCATTATTGAGGTTGTTGTTGAATTAGTTCGTGTTTTTCAATGTTGTGGTTGTTGTTGAATTTTTTGGTGTTTTTCATTGTTGAGGTTGTTGTTGAATTTGTTGGCGTATTTCAATGTTGAGGTTTTTGAATTTGTTGTCGTTTATCAAAGTTGAGATTGTTGTTGAATTTTTTGTTGTTTTTCATTGTTGAGGTTGAAGTTGAATTTGTTGGTGTTTTTCAATGTTGAGGTTGTTGAGTTTGTTGGTGTTTTTCAAAGATGAGGTTGTTTTTGAATTATTTGGTGTTTTTCATTTTTGAGGTTTTTTTGAACTTGTTGGTGTTTTTGATAGTTGAGTTTGTTGTTGAATTTTGTGGTGATTTTCAATGTTGAGTTTGTTGTTGAATTTTTTGGTGTTTATCATTGTTGCAGTTGTTGTTCAAATTGTTGGAGTTTTTCAATGTTGAGGTTGTTGTTGATCCTTTTGGTGTTATTCATTGTTGTGGTTGTTGTTGTTGAATTTTATGCTGTTTTGCATTGTTCAGGTTGTAGATGTTGAATTTTTTGATGTCTTTCCTTGCTGAGGTTGTTGTTGAATTTGTTGGTGATTTTCAATGTTGAGTTTGTTGTTGAATGTGTTGGTGTTTTGCAATGTTGAGGTTTTTGTTGAATTTGTTGGTGATTTTCAATATTGAGGTTGTTCTTGAATCTTTTGGTGCTAATTGGTTTTTGTAACTTTTTTGTATTTTTCAAAGTTGAGGTTGCAGTTGAATTCGTTGGTGGTTTTCAATGTTGAGTTTGTTGATGAATTTTTTTCCTATTTTTCATTGTTGAGGTTTTTGTTGAATTTGTTGGTGTTTTTGAATATCGAGGTTGTTGTCGAATTTTTTGGTGTTTTTCATTGTTGAGGTTGTTTTTGAATTTGTTGGAGTTTTTCAATGTTGAGGTTGTTGTTGTATTTGTTGGTATTTTTCAAAGTTGACTTTGCAGTGGAACTTTTGGTGTTTTTCAAAGTTGAGGTTGTTGTTGCATTTTTTGGTGTTTTTCATTGTTGAGGTTTTTGTTGAATTTGTTGGTGGTTTTGAATGTTGAGGTTGTTGTTGAATTTTTTGATGTTTTCCATTGTTGAGGTTGTTGTTGAATTTGATGGTGTTATCAATGGTATTTTTTGAACTTTTTTGTATTTTTCAAAGTTGATGATGCAGTTGAATTTGTTGGTGTTTTTTAATGTTGAGGTCGTTGAATTTGTTGGTCTTTTTCAAAGTTGAGGTTGCTGTTGAATTTGTTGGCTATATTCAATATAGACGTTGTTGTTGAATTAGTTGGTTTTATCAATATTTATTTTGTTGAAATATTTTGCATTTTTAAAAGTTGAGGTTGTTGTTGAATTTGATGGTGTTTTTCATTGTTGAGGTTGTTGTTGAATTTGCTGGTGTTTTTGAATGTTGAGGTTGTTATTGAATTTGTTGGTTTTTTTCATTGTTGAGGTTGTTGTTGTTGAATTTTTTGATGTTTTTCATTGTTGATGTTGTTGTTGATCATTTTGGTGTTCATAAATGTTGAGGTTGTTGTATTTATTTTTTGGTGCTTTTGAATGTTTAGGTTGTTGTTGAATTTTATGGTGTTTTTCATTGTAGAGGTTGTTGTGTAATTTTTTGGTGTTTTTCATTGTTGAGGATGTTGTTGAATTTGTTGATGTTAATCATTGCTGAGGTTGTTGTTGAAGTTGTTGGTGTTTTTGAATGTTGAGGTTGTTGTTGAATTTTTTGGTGCTTTTCATTGTTGAGGTTGTTGTTGAATTTGTTGGAGTTTTTCAATGTTGAGGTTGTTATTGATTTTTTGGGTTTGTTTCAATGTTGAGGTTGTTGTTGAATTTTTTGGTGTTTTTCATTGTTGAGGTTGTTGTTGAATTTTTTGACGATTTTCATGTTGAAGTTGCTGTTGTTGAATTTGTTGGTGATTTTCACTGTTGAGGTTGTTGTTGAATTTGTTGTTGATTTTCAATGTTGACGATGTTGTTGAATTTATTGGTGTTATCAATGGTTTTTTTTTGAACTTTTTTGTAATTTTCAAAGTTGAGGTTGCAGTTGAATTTGTTGGTGTTTTTCAATGTTGAGGTTGTTGAATTTGTTGGTGTTTTTCAAAGTTGAGTTTGTTGTTGAATTTTACGGTGTTTTTCATTGTTGAGGTTGCTGTGGATCTTTTTGGTGTTTTTCATTTTTGAGGCTGTTGTTGATCATTTTGATGTTTTTCATTGTTGATGTTTATGTTGATTTTTTTGGTGTTATTCATTGTTGAGGTTGTTGTTGTTGAATTTGTTGGTGTTTTAAATTTTGAGGTTGTTGAATTTGTTGGTGTATTTCATTGTTGAGTTTGTTGTTGAATTTGCTGGTGTTTTGGAATGTTGAGATTGTTGTTGAATTTGTTGGTGATTTTCAATATTGAGTTTGTTGTTGAATTTTTTAGTGTTATCGAAGGTTTTTTTTGAACTTTTTAGTATTTTTCAAAGTTGATGATGCAGTTGAATTTGTTGGTGTTTTTCACTGTTGAGGTAGTTGAATTTGTTGGTGTTTTTCAAAGTTGAGGTTGCTGTTGAATTTGTTGGTGATATTCAATATTGAGGTTGTTGTTGAACTTGTTGGTGTTATCAATATTTATTTTGTTCAAATTTTTTGTATTTTTCAAAGTTGAGTTTGCAGTTGAATTTGTTGCTGTTATTCAATGTTGGGGTTGTTGAATTTGTTGGTGTTTTTCAAAGTTGAGGATGTTGTTAAAATATTTGGCTTTTTTTCTTTGTTGAGGTTTTTGTTGAACTTGTTGGTGTTTTTCATAGTTGAGCTTGTTGTTAAATTTTCTGGTGATTTTCAATGTTGAGTTTGTTGTTGAATTTATTTGTGTTTTTTATTGTTGCGGTTGTTGCTGAAATTGTTGGAGTTTTTCAATGTTTAGGTTGTTGTTGATCTTTTGGTGTTTTTCATTGCTTTGGTTGTTGTTGAAGTTTTTGGAGTTTTTCATTGTTCAGCAACATGTTGTTGAATGTTTTGATATTTGCCTTTGCTGAGGTTGTTGTTGAATTTGTTGGTGATTTTCAATGTTGAGTTTGTTGTTGAATGTGTTGGTGTGTTGCAATGTTCAGGTTTTTGTTGAATTTGTTGGTGATTTTCAATATTGAGGTTGTTGTTGAATTTATTGGTATTATCAATGGTTTTTCTTTAACTTTTTTGTATTTTTCAATGTTGAGGTTGCAGTTGAATTTGTTGGTGTTTTTCAATGTTGTGGTTGTTGAATTTGTTGGTTTTTTTCATTGTTGAGGTTGTTGTTGAATTTTTTGGGTATTTTTCATTGTTGAGGTTTTTGTTGAATTTGTTGGTGTTTTTGAATATTGAGTTTGTTGTTGAATTTGTTGGAGTTTTTCAATGTTGAGGTTGTTGTTGTATTTGTTGGTATTTTTCAAAGTTGAGGTTGTTGTTGCATTTTTTGGTGTTTTTCATTGTTGAGGTTTTTGTTGAATTTGTTGGTGGTTTTGAATGTTGAGGTTGTTGTTGAATTTTTTGATGTTTTTCATTGTTGAGATTGTTGTTGAATTTGTTTGTGCTATCAATGGTATTTTTAGAACTTTTTTGTATTTTTCAAAGTTGATGATGCAGTTGAAATTGTTGGTAATTTTCAATGTTGAGGCTGTTGAATTTGTTAGTCTTTTTCAAAGTTGAGGTTGCTGTTGAATTTGTTCGTTATATTCAATAATGACGTTGTTGTTGAATTTGTTGGTTTTATCAATATTTATTTTGTTGAAACTTTTTGTATTTTTAAAAGTTGAGGTTGTTGTTGAGTTTGTTGGTGTTTTTCAAAGTTGAGGTTATTGTTGAATTTTTTCGTGTTTTACATTGTTGAGGTTGTTGTTGAATTTGCTGGTGTTTTTGAATGTTGAGGTTGTTATTGAATTTGTTGGTTTTTTTCATTGTTGAGGTTTTTGTTGAATTTTTTGATGTTTTTCATTGTTGATGTTGTTGTTGATCATTTTGGTGTTTTTCAATGTTGAGGTTGTTGTTGTTGAATTTTTAGGTGTTTTTCATGTTGAAGTTGTTGTTGTTGAATTTGTTGGTGATTTTCATTGTTGAGGTTGTTGTCGAATTTGTTGGTGTTTTTCAATGTTGAGGATGTTGTTGAATTTATTGGTGTTATCAATGGTTTTTTTTGAACTTTTTTGTAATTTTCAAAGTTGAGGTTGCAGTTGAATTTGTTGGTGTTTGTCAATGTTGAGGTTGTTGAATTTGTTGGTGTTTTTCAAAGTTAAGGTTGTTGTTGAATATTACGGCGTTTTTCATTGTTGAGGTTGCTGTGGATCTTTTTGGTGTTTTTCATTGTTGAGGTTGTTGTTGATCATTTTGGTGTTTTTCATTGTTGATGTAGTTGTTGAATTTTTTGGTGTTTTTCATTGTTGAGGTTGTTGTTGTTGAATTTGTTGATGTTTTTAAATTTTGAGGTTGTTGAATTTGTTGGTGTATTTCCTTGTTGAGTTTGTTGTTGAATTTGCTGGTGTTTTGGATTGTGGAGATTCTTGTTGAATTTGTTGGTGATTTTCAATATTGAGCTTGTTGATGAATTTATTAGTGTTATAAATGTTTTTTTTTTGAACATTTTAGTATTTTTCAAAGTTGATGATGCAGTTGAATTTGTTAGTGTTTTTCAATGTTGAGGTAGTTGAAATTGTTGGTGTTTTTCAAAGTTGAGGTTACTGTTGAATTTGTTGGTGATATTCAATATTGAGGTTGTTGTTGAACTTGTTGGTGTTATCAATATTTATTTTGTTCAAATTTTTTGTATTTTTCAAAGTTGAGGTTGCAGTTGAATTTGTTGGTGTTTTTCAAAGTTGAGGTTGTTGTTGAATTATTTGGTTTTTTTCATTGTTGAGGTTTTTGTTGAACTTGTTGGTGTTTCTGATAGTTGAGTTTATTGTTGAATTTTGTGGTGATTTTCAATGTTGAGTTTGTTGTTGAATTTTTTGGTGTTTTTCAATGTTGTGGTTGTTGCTGAAATTGTTGGAGTGTTTCAATGTTGAGGTTGTTGTTGATCTTTTGGTGCTTTTCATTGCTTTGGTTGTTGTTGTTGAATTTTTTGGTGTGTTTCATTGTTCAGCAAGTTGTTTTTGAATGTTTTGATATTTGTCTTTGCTGAGGTTGTTGTTGAATTTGCTGGTGATTTTCAATGTTGAGTTTGTTGTTGAATGTGTTGGTGTGTTGCAATGTTCAGGTTTTTGTTGAATTTGTTGGGGATTTTCAATATTGAGGTTGTTGTTCAATTTATTGGTGTTATCAATGGTTTTTTTTTAAACTTTTTGTATTTTTAAATGTTGAGGTTGCAGTTGAATTTGTTGGTGTTTTTCAATGTTGTGGTTGTTGAATTTGTTGGTGTTTTTCATTGTTGAGGTTGTTGTTGAATTTTTTGGGTATTTTTCATTGTTGAGGTTTTTGTTGAATTTGTTGGTGTTTTTGAATATTGAGGTTGTTGTTGAATTTGTTGGAGTTTTTCAATGTTGAGGTTGTTGTTGTATTTGTTGGCATTTTTCAAAGTTGAGGTTGCTGTAGAACTTGTTGGAGTTTTTCAAAGTTGAGGTTGTTGATGCATTTTTTGGTGTTTTTCATTGTTGAGGTTTTTGTTGAATTTGTTGGTGGTTTTGAATGTTGAGGTTGTTGTTGAATTTTTTGATGTTTTTCATTGTTGAGGTTTTTGTTGAATTTGTTGGTGTTATCAATGGTATTTTTTGAACTTTTTTGTATTTTTCAAAGTTGATGATGCAGTTGAAATTGTTGGTGATTTTCAATATTGAGGTTGTTGTTCAATTTATAGGTGTTATCAATGGTTTTTTTTTAACTGTTTTGTATTTTTAAATGTTGAGGTTGCAGTTGAATTTGTTTGTGTTTTTCAATGTTGTGGTTGTTGAATTTGTTGGCGTTTTTCATTGTTGAGGTTGTTGTTGAATTTTTTTGGTATTTTTCATTGTTGAGGTTTTTGTTGAATTTGTTGGTGTTTTTGAATATTGAGGTTGTTGTTGAATTTGTTGGAGTTTTTCAATGTTGAGGTTGTTGTTGTATTTGTTGGTATTTTTCAAAGTTGAGGTTGCTGTTGAATTTGTTGGTGTTTTTCAAAGTTGAGGTTGTTGTTGCATTTTTTGGTATCTTTCATTGTTGAGGTTTTTGTTGAATTTGTTGGTGATTTTGAATGTTGAGGTTGTTGTTGAATTCTTTGATGTTTTTCATTGTTGAGGTAGTTGTTGAATTTGTTGGTGTTCTCAATGGTATTTTTTGAACTTTTTTGTATTTTTCAAAGTTGATGATGCAGTTGAAATTGTTGGTGATTTTCAATGTTGAGGTTGTTGAATTTGTTGGTCTTCTTCAAAGTTGAGGTTGCTGTTGATTTTGTTCGTTATATTCAATAATGACGTTGTTGTTGAATTTGTTGGTTTTATCAATATTAATTTTGTTGAAACTTTTTGTATTTTTAAAAGTTGAGGTTGTTCTTGAGTTTGATGGTGTTTTTCAAAGTTAAGGTTGTAGTTGAATTTTTTCGTGTTTTTCAATGTTCAGGTTGTTGTTGAATTTGTTGGTGTTTTTGAATGTTGAGGTTGTTATTGAATTTGTTGGTTTTTTTCAAAGTTGAGGATGTTGTTTAATTTTTTCGTGTTTTTCATTGTTGAGGTTGTTGTTGAAATTGGTGGTGTTTTTGAATGTTGATGTTGTTATTGAATTTGTTGTTTTTTTTCTTTGTTGAGGTTGTTGTTGTTGAATTTTTTGATGTTTATCATTGTTGATGTTGTTGTTGATCATTTTGGTGTTTTTCAATGTTGAGGTTGTTGGTGAATTTTTTGGAGTTCTTCATGTAGAAGTTGTTGTTGTTCAATTTGTTGGTGATTTTCAATGTTGAGGATGTTGTTGAATTTATTGGTGTTATCAATGGTATTTTTGAAATTTTTTGTAATTTTTTAAGTTGAGGTTGCAGTTGAATTTGTTGGTGTTTTTCAATGTTGAGGTTGTTGAGTTTGTTGGTGTTTTTCAAAGTTCAGGTTGTTGTTGAATTTTGCAGTGTTTTTCATTGTTGAGGTTGCTGTGGATCTTTTTGGTCTTTTTCATTGTTGAGGTTGTTGTTGATCATTTTGGTGTTTTTCATTGTTGATGTTGTTGTTGATTTTTTTGGTGTTTTTCATTGTTGAGGTTGTTGTTGTTGAATTTGATGTTGTTTTTAAATTTTGAGGTTGTTGAATTTGTTGGTGTATTTCATTGTTGAGTTTGTTGTTGAATTTGCTGGTGTTTTGGAATGTTGAGATTGTTGTTGAATTTGTTGGTGATTTTCAATATTGAGTTTGTTGTTGAATTTTTTATTGTTATCGATGGTTTTTTTTGAACATTTTAGTATTTTTCAAAGTTGATGATTCAGTTGAATTTGTTGGTGTTTTTCAATGTTGAGGTAGTTGAAATTGTTGATGTTTTTCAAAGTTGAGGTTGCTGTTGAATTTGTTGGTGATATTCAATATTGAGGTTGTTGTTGAACTTGTTGGTGTTATCAATATTTATTTTGTTCAAATTTTTTGTTTTTTTCAAAGTTGAGGTTGCCGTTGAATTTGTTGCTGTTTTTCAATGTTGAGGTTGTTGAATTTGTTGGTGTTTTTCAAAGTTGAGGTTGTTGTTGAATTATTTGGTTTTTTTCATTGTTGAGGTTTTTGTTGAACTTGTTGGTGTTTTTGATAGTTGAGTTTATTGTTTAATTTTGTGGTGATTTTCAATGTTAAGTTTGTTGTTGAATTTTTTGGTGTTTTTCATTGTTGCGGTTGTTGTTGAAATTGTTGGAGTGTTTCAATGTTGAGGTTGTTGTTGATCTTTTGGTGCTTTTCATTGCTTTGGTTGTTGTTGTTGAATTTTTTGGTGTTTTTCATTGTTCAGAAAGTTGTTTTTGAATGTTTTGATATTTGTCTTTGCTGTGGTTGTTGTTGAATTTGCTGGTGATTTTCAACGTTGAGTTTGTTGTTGAATGTGTTGGTGTGTTGCAATGTTCAGGTTTTTGTTGAATTTGTTGGTGATTTTCAATATTGAGGTTGTTGTTGAATTTATTGGTGTTATCAATGGTTTTTTTTAAAACTTTTTGTATTTTTAAATGTTGAGGTTGCAGTTGAATTTGTTGGTGTTTTTCAATGTTGTGGTTGTTGAATGTGTTGGTGTTTTTCAAAGTTGAGGTTGTTGTTGAATTTTGCAGTGTTTTTCATTGTTGAGGTTGCTGTGGATCTTTTTGGTCTTTTTCATTGTTGAGGTTGTTGTTGATCATTTTGGTGTTTTTCATTGTTGATGTTGTTGTTGATTTTTTTGGTGTTTTTCATTGTTGAGGTTGTTGTTGTTGAATTTGATGTTGTTTTTAAATTTTGAGGTTGTTGAATTTGTTGGTGTATTTCATTGTTGAGTTTGTTGTTGAATTTGCTGTTGTTTTGGAATGTTGAGATTGTTGTTGAATTTGTTGGTGATTTTCAATATTGAGTTTGTTGTTGAATTTTTTATTGTTATCGATGGTTTTTTTTGAACATTTTAGTATTTTTCAAAGTTGATGATTCAGTTGAATTTGTTGGTGTTTTTCAATGTTGAGGTAGTTGAAATTGTTGATGTTTTTCAAAGTTGAGGTTGCTGTTGAATTTGTTGGTGATATTCAATATTGAGGTTGTTGTTGAACTTGTTGGTGTTATCAATATTTATTTTGTTCAAATTTTTTGTTTTTTTCAAAGTTGAGGTTGCCGTTGAATTTGTTGCTGTTTTTCAATGTTGAGGTTGTTGAATTTGTTGGTGTTTTTCAAAGTTGAGGTTGTTGTTGAATTATTTGGTTTTTTTCATTGTTGAGGTTTTTGTTGAACTTGTTGGTGTTTTTGATAGTTGAGTTTATTGTTTAATTTTGTGGTGATTTTCAATGTTAAGTTTGTTGTTGAATTTTTTGGTGTTTTTCATTGTTGCGGTTGTTGTTGAAATTGTTGGAGTGTTTCAATGTTGAGGTTGTTGTTGATCTTTTGGTGCTTTTCATTGCTTTGGTTGTTGTTGTTGAATTTTTTGGTGTTTTTCAATGTTCAGAAAGTTGTTTTTGAATGTTTTGATATTTGTCTTTGCTGTGGTTGTTGTTGAATTTGCTGGTGATTTTCAACGTTGAGTTTGTTGTTGAATGTGTTGGTGTGTTGCAATGTTCAGGTTTTTGTTGAATTTGTTGGTGATTTTCAATATTGAGGTTGTTGTTGAATTCATTGGTGTTATCAATGGTTTTTTTTAAAACTTTTTGTATTTTTAAATGTTGAGGTTGCAGTTGAATTTGTTGGTGTTTTTCAATGTTGTGGTTGTTGAATGTGTTGGTGTTTTTCATTGTTGAGGTTGTTGTTGAATTTTTTGGGTATTTTTCATTGTTGAGGTTTTTGTTGAATTTGTAGGTGTTTTTGAATATTGAGGTTGTTGTTGAATTTGTTGGAGTTTTTCAATGTTGAGGTTGTTGTTGTATTTGTTGGTATTTTTCAAAGTTGTGTTTGCTGTAGAACTTGTTCGAGTTTTTCAAAGTTGAGGTTGTTGATGCATTTTATGGTGTTTTTCATTGTTGAGGTTTTTGTTGAATTTGTTGGTGGTTTTGAATGTTGAGGTTGTGGTTGAATTTTTTGATGTTTTTCATTGTTGAATTTTTTGTTGAATTTGTTGGTGTTATCAATGGTATTTTTTGAACTTTTTTGTATTTTTCAAAGTTGATGATGCAGTTGAAATTGTTGGTGATTTTCAATATTGAGGTTGTTGTTCAATTTATTGGTGTTATCAATGGTTTTTTTTTAACTGTTTTGTATTTTTAAATGTTGAGGTTGCAGTTGAATTTGTTTGTGTTTTTCAATGTTGTGGTTGTTGAATTTGTTGGTGTTTTTCATTGTTGAGGTTGTTGTTGAATTTTTTGGGTATTTTTCATTGTTGAGGTTTTTGTTGTATTTGTTGGTGTTTTTGAATATTGAGGTTGTTGTTGAATTTGTTGGAGTTTTTCAATGTTGAGGTTGTTGTTGAATTTTTTGGTGTTTTTCATTGTTGAGGTTGTTGTTGTTGAATTTTTTTATGTTTTTCATTGTTGAGGTTGTTGTTGAATTTGTTGGTGATTTTCAATATTGAGGTTGTTGTTGAATTTGTTGGTGTTTTTCAATGTTCAGGTTGCTGTTGAATTTTTTGTTGTTTTTCATTGTTGAGGTTGTTGTTGTTGAATTTTTTTATATTTTTCATTGTTGAAGTTGTTGTTGAATTTGTTGGTGATTTTCAGTATTGAGGTTGTTGTTGAATTTGTTGGTGTTTTTCAATGTTGGGGTTGTTGTTGAATTTTTTGGTGTTTTTCATTGTTGAGGTTGTTGTGGAATTTGTTGTTGTTGATTAATGTTGAGGTTGTTGTTGAATGTTTTGGTGGTTTTCATTGTTGAGGTTGTTGTTTTTGTATTTTTGGATGTTTTTCATTGTTGAGGTTGTTGTTGAAATTGTTGGAGTTTTTCAATGTTGAGGACGTTAAATCTGTTGGTGTTTTTCAAAATTGAGGTTCTGGTTGAATTTTTTGGTGTTTTTCATTGTTGAGGTTTTTGTTGAATTTGTTGGTGTTTTTGGTTGTTGAGGTTGTTGTTGTTTAATTTTTTGGTGTTTTTCATTGTTGGAATTGTTGTTTTTGAATTTGTTGTTCATTATCATTGTTGAGGTTTTGTTGAATTTGTTGGTGATTTTCAATGTTGAGGATGTTGTTGAATTTATTGGTGTTATCAATGATTTTTTTTGAACTTTTTTGTATTTTTCAAAGTTGAGGTTGCAGTTGAATTTGTTGGTGTTTGTCAATGTTGAGGTTGTTGAGTTTGTTGGTGTTTTTCAAAGTTGAGGTTGTTGTTGAATTTTACGGTGTTTTTCATTGTTGAGGTTGCTGTGGATCTTTTTGGTGTTTTTCGTTGTTGAGGTTGTTGTTGATCATTTTGGCGTTTTTCATTGTTGATGTTGTGGTTGAATATTTTGGTGTTTTTCATTGTTGAGGTGTTGTTGTTGAATTTGTTGGTGTTTTTCAAAGTTGAGTTTGCTGTTGAATTTGTTGGTGATATTCAATATTGAGGTTGTTGTTGAATTTGTTGGTGTTATCAATATTTATTTTGTTCATATTTTTTGTATTTTTCAAAGTTGAGTTTGCAGTTGTATTTGTTGGTGTTTTTCAATATTGAGGTTGTGGAATTTGTTGGTGTTTTTAAAAGTTGAGGTTGTTGTTGAATTATTTGGTTTTTTTCATTGTTGAAGTTTTTGTTGAACTTGTTGTTTTTGATAGTTGAGTTTGTTGGTGAATTTTGTGGTGATTTTCAATGTTGAGTTTGTTGTTGAATTTTTATTGTGTTTTTCATTGTTGCGGTTGCTGTTGAAATTGTTGGAGTTTTTCCATGTTGAGGTTGTTGTTGATCTTTTTGGTGTTTTTCATTGCTTTGGTTGTTGTTGTTGAATTTTTTGGTGTTTTTCATTGTTCAGGTAGTTGTTGTTGCATTTTTTGATATTTGTCTTTGCTGAGGTTGATGTTGAATTTGTTGGTGATTTTCAATGTTGAGTTTGTTGTTGAATGTGTTGGTGTTTTGCAATTTTAAGGTTTTTGTTGAATTTGTTGGTGATTTTCAATATTGAGGTTTTTGATGAATTTATTGGTGTTATAAATGGTTTTTTTAAAACTTTTTTGTATTTTTCAAAGTTGAGGTTGCAGTTGAATTTGTTGGTGCTTTTCAATGTTGTGGTTGTTGAATTTGTTGGCGTTTTTCATTGTTGAAGTTGTTGTTGATTTTTTTTGGTATTTTTCATTGTTGAGGTTTTTGTTGAATTTGTTGGTGTTTTTGAATATGAGGTTGTTGTTGAATTTTTTGGTGTTTTTCATTGTTGAGGTTGTTGTTGAATTTGTTGGAGTTCTTCAATCTTGAGGTTGTTGTTATATTTGTTGGTATTTTTCAAAGTTGAGGTTGCAGTTGAATTTGTGGGTGTTTTTCAAAGTTGAGGTTGTTGTTGCATTTTTTGGTGTTATTCACTGTTGAGGTTTTTGTTGAATTTGTTGGTGGTTTTGAGTGTTTAGGTTGTTGCTGAATTTTTTGATGTTTTTCATTGTTGAGGTTGTTGTTGAATTTGTTGGTGTTATCAGTGGTATTTTTTGACCTTTATTGCATTTTTCAAAGTTGATGAAGCAGTTGAATTTGTTGGTATTTTTCAATGTTGAGGTTGTTGAATTATTTGGTCTTTTTCAAAGTTGAGGTTGCTGTTGAATTTGTTGGTTATATTCAATATTGACGTTGTTGTTGAATTTGCTGGTTTTATCAATATTTATATTGTTGAAATTTTTTGTATTTTTATAAGTTGTGGTTGTTGTTGAATTTGTTGGTGTATTTCAATGATGAGGTTGTTGAATTAGTTGGTGTATTTCATTGTTGAGTTAGTTGTTGAATTTGCTGGTGTTTTGCAATGTTGAGAATTTGTTGGTGTATTTCAAAGTTGAGGTTGCTGTAGAATTAGTTGGTGATATTCAATATTGAGGTTGTTGTTGAATTTGTTTGTGTTATCAATATTTATTTTGTTCAAATTTTTTGTATTTTTCAAAGTTGAGGTTGCAGTTGAATTTGTTGGTGTTTTTCAATGTTGAGGTAGTTGAAATTGTTGGTGTTTTTCAAAGTTGAGGTTGCTGTTGAATTTGTTGGTGATATTCAATATTGAGGTTGTTGTTGAATGTGTTGGTGTTATCAATGGCTTTTTTTAAACATTTTTGAATTTTTGAAAGTTGAGGTTGCAGTTGAATTTGTTGGTGTTTTTCAATGTTGTGGTTGTTGAATATGTTGTTGTTTTTGAATATTGAGGTTGTTGTTCAATTTGTTGGAGTTTTTCAATGTTGAGGTTGTTGTTGTATTTGTTAGTATTTTTCAAAGTAGAGGTTGCAGTTGAATTTGTTGGTGTTTTTCAAAGTTGAGTTTTTTGTCGCATTTTTTGGTGTTTTTCATTGTTGAGGTTGTTGTTGAATTTGTTGGTAAATTTCAATGTTGATGATGTTGAATTTTTTACTGTTATCAATGGTTTCTTTTGAACTTTTTGTATTTTTCAAAGTTGATGATGCAGTTGAATTTGTTAGTATTTTTCAATGTCGAGGTTGTTGAATTTGTTGGTGTTTTTCAATGTTGATGTTGCTGTTGAATTTGTTGGTGACATTCAATATTGAGGCTGTTGTTGAATTTGTTGGTGTTATCAATATTTATTTTGTTCAAATTTTTTGTATTTTTCAAAGTTGTGGTTGCAGTTGAATTTGTTGGTGTTTTTCAATGTTGAGGTTGTTGAATTTGTTGGTGTTTTTCAAAGTTGAGGTTGTTGTTGAATTATTTGGTTTTTTTCGTTGTTGAGGTTTTTGTTGGTATATTTCAATGTTGGTGTTTTTGATAGTTGAGTTTGTTGTTGAATTTTGTGGTGATTTTCAATGTTGAGTTTGTTGTTGAATTTTTTGGTGTTTTTCATTGTTGCGGTTGTTGTTGACATTGTTGGAGTATTTCAATGTTGAGGTTGTTGTTGATCTTTTTGGTGATTTGCATTGCTTTGGTTGTTGTTGTTGAATTTTGTGGTGTTCGTCATTTTTCAGGTGGTTGTTGTTGAATTTTTTGATCTTTGTCTTTGCTGAGGTTGATGTTGAATTTGTTGGTGATTTTCAATGTTGAGTTTGTTGGTGAATGTGTTGGTGTTTTGCAATGTTAAGGTTTTTGTTGAATTTGTTGGTGATTTTCAATATTGAGGTTGTTGTTGAATTTATTGGTGTTATAAATGGTTTATTTTTAACTTTTTGTATTTTTCAAATTTGAGGTTGCAGTTGAATTTGTTGGTGTTTTTCAGTGTTGTGGATCTTGCATTTGTTGGTGTCTTTCATTGTTGAGGTTGTTGTTGAATTTGTTTGGTATTTTTCATTGTTGAGGTTTTTGTTGAATTTGTTGGTGCTTTTGAATATTGAGGTTGTTGTAGAATTTTTTGGTGTTTTTCATTGTTGACGTTGTTGTTGAATTTGTTGGTCATTTTCAATGTTGTGTTTGTTGTTGAATGTGTTGGTGCTTTGCAATGTTAAGGTTTTTGTTGATTTTGTTGGTGATTTTCATTTTTGAGGTTGTTGTTGAATTTGTTGGTGATTTTCAATGTTGAGGATGTTGTTGAATTTATTGGTGTTATCAATGGTTTTTTTTGAACTTTTTTGTAATTTTCAAAGTTTAGGTTGCAGTTGAATTTGTTGGTGTTTTTCAATGTTGAGGTTGTTGAATTTGTGGGTGTTTTTCAAAGTTGAGGTTGCTGTTGAATTTGTTGGTGATATTCAATATTGAGGTTGTTGTTGAATTTGTTGGTGTTATCAATATTTATTTTGATCAAATTTTTTGTATTTTTCAAAGTTGTGGTTGCAGTTGAATTTGTTGGTGTTTTTCAATGTTGAGGTTGTTGAATTTGTTGGTGTTTTTCAAAGTTGAGGTTGTTGTTGAATTATTTGGTTTTTTTCGTTGTTGAGGTTTTTGTTGGTATATTTCAATGTTGGTGTTTTTGATAGTTGAGTTTGTTGTTGAATTTTGTGGTGATTTTCAATGTTGAGTTTGTTGTTGAATTTTTTGGTGTTTTTCATTGTTGCGGTTGTTGTTGACATTGTTGGAGTATTTCAATGTTGAGGTTGTTGTTGATCTTTTTGGTGATTTACATTGCTTTGGTTGTTGTTGTTGAATTTTGTGGTGTTCTTCATTTTTCAGGTAGTTGTTGTTGAATTTTTTGATCTTTGTCTTTGCTGAGGTTGATGTTGAATTTGTTGGTGATTTTCAATGTTGAGTTTGTTGGTGAATGTGTTGGTGTTTTGCAATGTTAAGGTTTTTGTTGAATTTGTTGGTGATTTTCAATATTGAGGTAGTTGTTGAATTTATTGGTGTTATAAATGGTTTATTTTTAACTTTTTGTATTTTTCAAATTTGAGGTTGCAGTTGAATTTGTTGGTGTTTTTCAGTGTTGTGGATCTTGCATTTGTTGGTGTCTTTCATTGTTGAGGTTGTTGTTGAATTTGTTTGGTATTTTTCATTGTTGAGGTTTTTGTTGAATTTGTTGGTGCTTTTGAATATTGAGGTTGTTGTTGAATTTTTTGGTGTTTTTCATTGTTGACGTTGTTGTTGAATGTGTTGGTGCTTTGCAATGTTAAGGTTTTTGTTGATTTTGTTGGTGATTTTCATTTTTGAGGTTGTTGTTGAATTTGTTGGTGATTTTCAATGTTGAGGATGTTGTTGAATTTATTGGTGTTATCAATGGTTTTTTTTGAACTTTTTTGTAATTTTCAAAGTTTAGGTTGCAGTTGAATTTGTTGGTGTTTTTCAATGTTGAGGTTGTTGAATTTGTGGGTGTTTTTCAAAGTTGAGGCTGTTGTTGAATTTTACGGTGTTTTTCATTGTTGAGGTTGCTGTCGATCTTTTTGGTGTATTTCATTGTTGAGGTTGTTGTTTATCATTTTGGTGTTTTTCATTGTTGATGTTGTTGTTGAATTTATTGGTGTTTTTCATTGTTGAGGTTGTGGTTGTTGAATTTGTTGGTGTATTTCAATGTTGAGGTTGTGGAATTTGTTGGTGTATTTCATTGTTGAGTTAGTTGTGGAATTTGCTGATGTTTTGCAATGTTGAGATTGTTGTTGAATTTGTTGGTGATTTTCAATATTGAGCTTGTTGTTGAATTGTTTAGTGTTATCAATGGTTTCTTTTGAACGTCTTGTATTTTTCAAAGTTGATGATGCAGTTGAATTTGTTAGTGTTTTTCAATGTTGAGGTTGTTGAATTTGTTGGTGTTTTTCAAAGTTGAGGTTGCTGTTGAATTTGTTGGTGATATTCAATATTGAGGTTGTTGTTGAATTTGTTGGTGTTATCAATATTTATTTTGTTCAAATTTTTTGTATTTTTCAAAGTTGAGGTTGCAGTTGAATTTGTTGGTGTTTTTCAATGTTGAGGTTGTTGAATTTGTTGGTGTTTTTCAAAGTTGAGGTTGTTGTTGAATTATTTGGTTTTTTTCATTGTTGAGGTTTTTGTTGGTGTATTTCAATGTTGGTGTTTTTGATAGTTGAGTTTGTTGTTGAATTTTGTGGTGATTTTCAATGTTGAGTTTGTTGATGAATTTTTTGGTGCTTTTCATTGTTGCGGTTGTTGGTGACATTGTTGGAGTTTTTCAATGTTGAGGTTGTTGTTGATCTTTTTGTTGATTTTCATTGCTTTGGTTGTTGTTGTTGAATTTTATGGTGTTTTTCATTTTTCAGGTAGTTGTTGTTGAATTTTATGATCTTTGTCTTTGCTGAGGTTGATGTTGAATTTGTTGGTGATTTTCAATGTTGAGTTTGTTGGTGAATGTGTTGGTGTTTTGCAATGTTAAGGTTTTTGTTGAATTTGTTGGTGATTTTCAATATTGAGGTTGTTGTTGAAGTTATTGGTGTTATCAATGTTTTTTTTTTAACTTTTTGTATTTTTCAAATTTGAGGTTGCAGTTGAATTTGTTGGTGTTTTTCAATGTTGTGGTTCTTGCATTTGTTGGTGTTTTTCATTATTGAGGTTGTTGTTGAATTTGTTTGGTATTTTTCATTGTTGAGGTTTTTGTTGAATTTGTTGGTGTTTTTGAATATTGAGGTTGTTGTTGAATTTTTTGGTGTTTTTCATTGTTGACGTTGTTGTTGAATTTGTTGGTGATTTTCAACATTGTGTTTGTTGTTGAATGTGTTGGTGTTTTGGAATGTTAAGGTTTTTGTTGATTTTGTTGGTGATTTTCATTTTTGAGGTTGTTGTTGAATTTGTTGCTGATTTTCAATGTTGAGGATGTTGTTGAATTTATTGGTGTTATCAATGGTTTTTTTTGAACTTTTTTGTAATTTTCAAAGTTGAGGTTGCAGTTGAATTTATTGGTGTTTTTCAATGTTGAGGTTGTTGAATTTGTGGGTGTTTTTCAAAGTTGAGGTTGCTGTTGAATTTTACGGTGTTTTTCATTGTTGAGGTTGCTGTGGATCTTTTTGGTGTATTTCATTGTTGAGGTTGTTGTTTATCATTTTGGTGTTTTTCATTGTTGATGTTGTTGAATTTATTGGTGTTTTTCATTGTTGAGGTTGTTGTTGACATTGTTGGAGTATTTCAATGTTGAGGTTGTTGTTGATCTTTTTGGTGATTTGCATTGCTTTGGTTGTTGTTGTTGAATTTTGTGGTGTTCTTCATTTTTCAGGTAGTTGTTGTTGAATTTTTTGATCTTTGTCTTTGCTGAGGTTGATGTTGAATTTGTTGGTGATTTTCAATGTTGAGTTTGTTGGTGAATGTGTTGGTGTTTTGCAATGTTAAGGTTTTTGTTGAATTTGTTGGTGATTTTCAATATTGAGGTTGTTGTTGAATTTATTGGTGTTATCAATGGTTTTATTTTAACTTTTTGTATTTTTCAAATTTGAGGTTGCAGTTGAATTTGTTGGTGTTTTTCAGTGTTGTGGATCTTGCATTTGTTGGTGTCTTTCATTGTTGAGGTTGTTGTTGAATTTGTTTGGTATTTTTCATTGTTGAGGTTTTTGTTGAATTTGTTGGTGCTTTTGAATATTGAGGTTGTTGTTGAATTTTTTGGTGTTTTTCATTGTTGACGTTGTTGTTGAATTTGTTGGTGATTTTCAATGTTGTGTTTGTTGTTGAATGTGTTGGTGCTTTGCAATGTTAAGGTTTTTGTTGAATTTGTTGGTGATTTTCAATATTGAGGTTGCTGTTGAATTTTACGGTGTTTTTCATTGTTGAGGTTGCTGTGGATCTTTTTGGTGTATTTCATTGTTGAGGTTGTTGTTTATCATTTTGGTGTTTTTCATTGTTGATGTTGTTGAATTTATTGATGTTTTTCATTGTTGAGGTTGTTGTTGTTCAATTTGTTTGTGTTTTTCAATGCTGAGGTTGTTGAATTTGTTGGTGTATTTCATTGTTGAGTTAGTTGTTGAATTTGCTGGTGTTTTGCAATGTTGAGATTGTTGTTGAATTTGTTGGTGATTTTCAATATTGAGCTGGTTGTTGAATTTTTTAGTGTTATCAATGGTTTCTTTTGAACGTCTTGCATTTTTCAAAGTTGATGATGCAGTTGAATTTGTTGGTGATATTCAATATTGAGGTTGTTGTTGAATTTGTTGGTGTTATCAATATTTATTTTGTTCAAATTTTTTGTATTTTTCAAAGTTGAGGTTGTTGTTGAATTATTTGGTTTTTTTCATTGTTGAGGTTTTTGTTGGTGTATTTCAATGTTGGTGTTTTTGATAGTTGAGTTTGTTGTTGAATTTTGTGGTGATTTTCAATGTTGAGTTTGTTGTTGAATTTTTTGGTGTTTTTCATTGTTGCGGTTGTTGTTGACATTGTTGGAGTATTTCAATGTTGAGGTTGTTGTTGATCTTTTTGGTGATTTGCATTGCTTTGGTTGTTGTTGTTGAATTTTGTGGTGTTCTTCATTTTTCAGGTAGTTGTTGTTGAATTTTTTGATCTTTGTCTTTGCTGAGGTTGATGTTGAATTTGTTGGTGATTTTCAATGTTGAGTTTGTTGGTGAATGTGTTGGTGTTTTGCAATGTTAAGGTTTTTGTTGAATTTGTTGGTGATTTTCAATATTGAGGTTGTTGTTGAATTTATTGGTGTTATCAATGGTTTTATTTTAACTTTTTGTATTTTTCAAATTTGAGGTTGCAGTTGAATTTGTTGGTGTTTTTCAGTGTTGTGGATCTTGCATTTGTTGGTGTCTTTCATTGTTGAGGTTGTTGTTGAATTTGTTTGGTATTTTTCATTGTTGAGGTTTTTGTTGAATTTGTTGGTGCTTTTGAATATTGAGGTTGTTGTTGAATTTTTTGGTGTTTTTCATTGTTGACGTTGTTGTTGAATTTGTTGGTGATTTTCAATGTTGTGTTTGTTGTTGAATGTGTTGGTGCTTTGCAATGTTAAGGTTTTTGTTGAATTTGTTGGTGATTTTCAATATTGAGGTTGCTGTTGAATTTTACGGTGTTTTTCATTGTTGAGGTTGCTGTGGATCTTTTTGGTGTATTTCATTGTTGAGGTTGTTGTTTATCATTTTGGTGTTTTTCATTGTTGATGTTGTTGAATTTATTGATGTTTTTCATTGTTGAGGTTGTTGTTGTTCAATTTGTTTGTGTTTTTCAATGCTGAGGTTGTTGAATTTGTTGGTGTATTTCATTGTTGAGTTAGTTGTTGAATTTGCTGGTGTTTTGCAATGTTGAGATTGTTGTTGAATTTGTTGGTGATTTTCAATATTGAGCTGGTTGTTGAATTTTTTAGTGTTATCAATGGTTTCTTTTGAACGTCTTGCATTTTTCAAAGTTGATGATGCAGTTGAATTTGTTGGTGATATTCAATATTGAGGTTGTTGTTGAATTTGTTGGTGTTATCAATATTTATTTTGTTCAAATTTTTTGTATTTTTCAAAGTTGAGGTTGTTGTTGAATTATTTGGTTTTTTTCATTGTTGAGGTTTTTGTTGGTGTATTTCAATGTTGGTGTTTTTGATAGTTGAGTTTGTTGTTGAATTTTGTGGTGATTTTCAATGTTGAGTTTGTTGTTGAATTTTTTGGTGTTTTTCATTGTTGCGGTTGTTGTTGACATTGTTGGAGTATTTCAATGTTGAGGTTGTTGTTGATCTTTTTGGTGATTTGCATTGCTTTGGTTGTTGTTGTTGAATTTTGTGGTGTTCTTCATTTTTCAGGTAGTTGTTGTTGAATTTTTTGATCTTTGTCTTTGCTGAGGTTGATGTTGAATTTGTTGGTGATTTTCAATGTTGAGTTTGTTGGTGAATGTGTTGGTGTTTTGCAATGTTAAGGTTTTTGTTGAATTTGTTGGTGATTTTCAATATTGAGGTTGTTGTTGAATTTATTGGTGTTATCAATGGTTTTATTTTAACTTTTTGTATTTTTCAAATTTGAGGTTGCAGTTGAATTTGTTGGTGTTTTTCAGTGTTGTGGATCTTGCATTTGTTGGTGTCTTTCATTGTTGAGGTTGTTGTTGAATTTGTTTGGTATTTTTCATTGTTGAGGTTTTTGTTGAATTTGTTGGTGCTTTTGAATATTGAGGTTGTTGTTGAATTTTTTGGTGTTTTTCATTGTTGACGTTGTTGTTGAATTTGTTGGTGATTTTCAATGTTGTGTTTGTTGTTGAATGTGTTGGTGCTTTGCAATGTTAAGGTTTTTGTTGATTTTGTTGGTGATTTTCAATATTGAGGTTGTTGTTGAATTTATTGGTGTTATAAATGGTTTATTTTTAACTTTTTGTATTTTTCAAATTTGAGGTTGCAGTTGAATTTGTTGGTGTTTTTCAGTGTTGTGGATCTTGCATTTGTTGGTGTCTTTCATTGTTGAGGTTGTTGTTGAATTTGTTTGGTATTTTTCATTGTTGAGGTTTTTGTTGAATTTGTTGGTGCTTTTGAATATTGAGGTTGTTGTTGAATTTTTTGGTGTTTTTCATTGTTGACGTTGTTGTTGAATTTGTTGGTGATTTTCAATGTTGTGTTTGTTGTTGAATGTGTTGGTGCTTTGCAATGTTAAGGTTTTTGTTGATTTTGTTGGTGATTTTCATTTTTGAGGTTGTTGTTGAATTTGTTGGTGATTTTCAATGTTGAGGATGTTGTTGAATTTATTGGTGTTATCAATGGTTTTTTTTGAACTTTTTTGTAATTTTCAAAGTTTAGGTTGCAGTTGAATTTGTTGGTGTTTTTCAATGTTGAGGTTGTTGAATTTGTGGGTGTTTTTCAAAGTTGAGGTTGTTGTTGAATTTTACGGTCCTTTTCATTGTTGAGGTTGCTGTCGATCTTTTTGGTGTATTTCATTGTTGAGGTTGTTGTTTATCATTTTGGTGTTTTTCATTGTTGATGTTGTTGTTGAATTTATTGGTGTTTTTCATTGTTGAGGTTGTGGTTGTTGAATTTGTTGGTGTATTTCAATGTTGAGGTTGTTGAATTTGTTGGTGTATTTCATTGTTGAGTTAGTTGTGGAATTTGCTGATGTTTTGCAATGTTGAGATTGTTGTTGAATTTGTTGGTGATTTTCAATATTGAGCTTGTTGTTGAATTTTTTAGTGTTATCAATGGTTTCTTTTGAACGTCTTGTATTTTTCAAAGTTGATGATGCAGTTGAATTTGTTAGTGTTTTTCAATGTTGAGGTTGTTGAATTTGTTGGTGTTTTTCAAAGTTGAGGTTGCTGTTGAATTTGTTGGTGATATTCAATATTGAGGTTGTTGTTGAATTTGTTGGTGTTATCAATATTTATTTTGTTCAAATTTTTTGTATTTTTCAAAGTTGAGGTTGCAGTTGAATTTGTTGGTGTTTTTCAATGTTGAGGTTGTTGAATTTGTTGGTGTTTTTCAAAGTTGAGGTTGTTGTTGAATTATTTGGTTTTTTTCATTGTTGAGGTTTTTGTTGGTATATTTCAATGTTGGTGTTTTTGATAGTTGAGTTTGTTGTTGAATTTTGTTGATTTTCAATGTTGAGTTTGTTGTTGAATTTGTTGGTGTTTTTCATTGTTGCGGTTGTTGTTGACATTGTTGGAGTTTTTCAATGTTGAGGTTGTTGTTGATCTTTTTGGTGATTTGCATTGCTTTGGTTGTTGTTGAATTTTATGGTGTTCTTCATTTTTCAGGTAGTTGTTGAATTTTTTGATCTTTGTCTTTGCTGAGGTTGATGTTGAATTTGTTGGTGATTTTCAATGTTGAGTTTGTTGGTGAATGTGTTGGTGTTTTGCAATGTTAAGGTTTTTGTTGAATTTGTTGGTGATTTTCAATATTGAGGTTGTTGTTGAATTTATTGGTGTTATCAATGGTTTTATTTTAACTTTTTGTATTTTTCAAATTTGAGGTTGCAGTTGAATTTGTTGGTGTTTTTCAGTGTTGTGGATCTTGCATTTGTTGGTGTCTTTCATTGTTGAGGTTGTTGTTGAATTTGTTTGGTATTTTTCATTGTTGAGGTTTTTGTTGAATTTGTTGGTGCTTTTGAATATTGAGGTTGTTGTTGAATTTTTTGGTGTTTTTCATTGTTGACGTTGTTGTTGAATTTGTTGGTGATTTTCAATGTTGTGTTTGTTGTTGAATGTGTTGGTGCTTTGCAATGTTAAGGTTTTTGTTGATTTTGTTGGTGATTTTCATTTTTGAGGTTGTTGTTGAATTTGTTGGTGATTTTCAATGTTGAGGATGTTGTTGAATTTATTGGTGTTATCAATGGTTTTTTTTGAACTTTTTTGTAATTTTCAAAGTTTAGGTTGCAGTTGAATTTGTTGGTGTTTTTCAATGTTGAGGTTGTTGAATTTGTGGGTGTTTTTCAAAGTTGAGGCTGTTGTTGAATTTTACGGTCCTTTTCATTGTTGAGGTTGCTGTCGATCTTTTTGGTGTATTTCATTGTTGAGGTTGTTGTTTATCATTTTGGTGTTTTTCATTGTTGATGTTGTTGTTGAATTTATTGGTGTTTTTCATTGTTGAGGTTGTGGTTGTTGAATTTGTTGGTGTATTTCAATGTTGAGGTTGTGGAATTTGTTGGTGTATTTCATTGTTGAGTTAGTTGTGGAATTTGCTGATGTTTTGCAATGTTGAGATTGTTGTTGAATTTGTTGGTGATTTTCAATATTGAGCTTGTTGTTGAATTGTTTAGTGTTATCAATGGTTTCTTTTGAACGTCTTGTATTTTTCAAAGTTGATGATGCAGTTGAATTTGTTAGTGTTTTTCAATGTTGAGGTTGTTGAATTTGTTGGTGTTTTTCAAAGTTGAGGTTGCTGTTGAATTTGTTGGTGATATTCAATATTGAGGTTGTTGTTGAATTTGTTGGTGTTATCAATATTTATTTTGTTCAAATTTTTTGTATTTTTCAAAGTTGAGGTTGCAGTTGAATTTGTTGGTGTTTTTCAATGTTGAGGTTGTTGAATTTGTTGGTGTTTTTCAAAGTTGAGGTTGTTGTTGAATTATTTGGTTTTTTTCATTGTTGAGGTTTTTGTTGGTGTATTTCAATGTTGGTGTTTTTGATAGTTGAGTTTGTTGTTGAATTTTGTGGTGATTTTCAATGTTGAGTTTGTTGATGAATTTTTTGGTGCTTTTCATTGTTGCGGTTGTTGGTGACATTGTTGGAGTTTTTCAATGTTGAGGTTGTTGTTGATCTTTTTGTTGATTTTCATTGCTTTGGTTGTTGTTGTTGAATTTTATGGTGTTTTTCATTTTTCAGGTAGTTGTTGTTGAATTTTATGATCTTTGTCTTTGCTGAGGTTGATGTTGAATTTGTTGGTGATTTTCAATGTTGAGTTTGTTGGTGAATGTGTTGGTGTTTTGCAATGTTAAGGTTTTTGTTGAATTTGTTGGTGATTTTCAATATTGAGGTTGTTGTTGAAGTTATTGGTGTTATCAATGTTTTTTTTTTAACTTTTTGTATTTTTCAAATTTGAGGTTGCAGTTGAATTTGTTGGTGTTTTTCAATGTTGTGGTTCTTGCATTTGTTGGTGTTTTTCATTATTGAGGTTGTTGTTGAATTTGTTTGGTATTTTTCATTGTTGAGGTTTTTGTTGAATTTGTTGGTGTTTTTGAATATTGAGGTTGTTGTTGAATTTTTTGGTGTTTTTCAAAGTTGAGGTTGCTGTTGAATTTGTTGGTGATATTCAATATTGAGGTTGTTGTTGAATTTGTTGGTGTTATCAATATTTATTTTGTTCAAATTTTTTGTATTTTTCAAAGTTGAGGTTGCAGTTGAATTTGTTGGTGTTTTTCAATGTTGAGGTTGTTGAATTTGTTGGTGTTTTTCAAAGTTGAGGTTGTTGTTGAATTATTTGGTTTTTTTCATTGTTGAGGTTTTTGTTGGTGTATTTCAATGTTGGTGTTTTTGATAGTTGAGTTTGTTGTTGAATTTTGTGGTGATTTTCAATGTTGAGTTTGTTGATGAATTTTTTGGTGCTTTTCATTGTTGCGGTTGTTGGTGACATTGTTGGAGTTTTTCAATGTTGAGGTTGTTGTTGATCTTTTTGTTGATTTTCATTGCTTTGGTTGTTGTTGTTGAATTTTATGGTGTTTTTCATTTTTCAGGTAGTTGTTGTTGAATTTTATGATCTTTGTCTTTGCTGAGGTTGATGTTGAATTTGTTGGTGATTTTCAATGTTGAGTTTGTTGGTGAATGTGTTGGTGTTTTGCAATGTTAAGGTTTTTGTTGAATTTGTTGGTGATTTTCAATATTGAGGTTGTTGTTGAAGTTATTGGTGTTATCAATGTTTTTTTTTTAACTTTTTGTATTTTTCAAATTTGAGGTTGCAGTTGAATTTGTTGGTGTTTTTCAATGTTGTGGTTCTTGCATTTGTTGGTGTTTTTCATTATTGAGGTTGTTGTTGAATTTGTTTGGTATTTTTCATTGTTGAGGTTTTTGTTGAATTTGTTGGTGTTTTTGAATATTGAGGTTGTTGTTGAATTTTTTGGTGTTTTTCATTGTTGACGTTGTTGTTGAATTTGTTGGTGATTTTCAACATTGTGTTTGTTGTTGAATGTGTTGGTGTTTTGGAATGTTAAGGTTTTTGTTGATTTTGTTGGTGATTTTCATTTTTGAGGTTGTTGTTGAATTTGTTGCTGATTTTCAATGTTGAGGATGTTGTTGAATTTATTGGTGTTATCAATGGTTTTTTTTGAACATTTTTGTAATTTTCAAAGTTGAGGTTGCAGTTGAATTTATTGGTGTTTTTCAATGTTGAGGTTGTTGAATTTGTGGGTGTTTTTCAAAGTTGAGGTTGCTGTTGAATTTTACGGTGTTTTTCATTGTTGAGGTTGCTGTGGATCTTTTTGGTGTATTTCATTGTTGAGGTTGTTGTTTATCATTTTGGTGTTTTTCATTGTTGATGTTGTTGAATTTATTGGTGTTTTTCATTGTTGAGGTTGTTGTTGTTCAATTTGTTTGTGTTTTTCAATGCTGAGGTTGTTGAATTTGTTGGTGTATTTCATTGTTGAGTTAGTTGTTGAATTTGCTGGTGTTTTGCAATGTTGAGATTGTTGTTGAATTTGTTGGTGATTTTCAATATTGAGCTGGTTGTTGAATTTTTTAGTGTTATCAATGGTTTCTTTTGAACGTCTTGCATTTTTCAAAGTTGATGATGCAGTTGAATTTGTTGGTGATATTCAATATTGAGGTTGTTGTTGAATTTGTTGGTGTTATCAATATTTATTTTGTTCAAATTTTTTGTATTTTTCAAAGTTGAGGTTGTTGTTGAATTATTTGGTTTTTTTCATTGTTGAGGTTTTTGTTGGTGTATTTCAATGTTGGTGTTTTTGATAGTTGAGTTTGTTGTTGAATTTTGTGGTGATTTTCAATGTTGAGTTTGTTGTTGAATTTTTTGGTGTTTTTCATTGTTGCGGTTGTTGTTGACATTGTTGGAGTATTTCAATGTTGAGGTTGTTGTTGATCTTTTTGGTGATTTGCATTGCTTTGGTTGTTGTTGTTGAATTTTGTGGTGTTCTTCATTTTTCAGGTAGTTGTTGTTGAATTTTTTGATCTTTGTCTTTGCTGAGGTTGATGTTGAATTTGTTGGTGATTTTCAATGTTGAGTTTGTTGGTGAATGTGTTGGTGTTTTGCAATGTTAAGGTTTTTGTTGAATTTGTTGGTGATTTTCAATATTGAGGTTGTTGTTGAATTTATTGGTGTTATCAATGGTTTTATTTTAACTTTTTGTATTTTTCAAATTTGAGGTTGCAGTTGAATTTGTTGGTGTTTTTCAGTGTTGTGGATCTTGCATTTGTTGGTGTCTTTCATTGTTGAGGTTGTTGTTGAATTTGTTTGGTATTTTTCATTGTTGAGGTTTTTGTTGAATTTGTTGGTGCTTTTGAATATTGAGGTTGTTGTTGAATTTTTTGGTGTTTTTCATTGTTGACGTTGTTGTTGAATTTGTTGGTGATTTTCAATGTTGTGTTTGTTGTTGAATGTGTTGGTGCTTTGCAATGTTAAGGTTTTTGTTGATTTTGTTGGTGATTTTCATTTTTGAGGTTGTTGTTGAATTTGTTGGTGATTTTCAATGTTGAGGATGTTGTTGAATTTATTGGTGTTATCAATGGTTTTTTTTGAACTTTTTTGTAATTTTCAAAGTTTAGGTTGCAGTTGAATTTGTTGGTGTTTTTCAATGTTGAGGTTGTTGAATTTGTGGGTGTTTTTCAAAGTTGAGGTTGCTGTTGAATTTTACGGTGTTTTTCATTGTTGAGGTTGCTGTGGATCTTTTTGGTGTATTTCATTGTTGAGGTTGTTGTTTATCATTTTGGTGTTTTTCATTGTTGATGTTGTTGAATTTATTGGTGTTTTTCATTGTTGAGGTTGTTGTTGTTCAATTTGTTTGTGTTTTTCAATGCTGAGGTTGTTGAATTTGTTGGTGTATTTCATTGTTGAGTTAGTTGTTGAATTTGCTGGTGTTTTGCAATGTTGAGATTGTTGTTGAATTTGTTGGTGATTTTCAATATTGAGCTGGTTGTTGAATTTTTTAGTGTTATCAATGGTTTCTTTTGAACGTCTTGCATTTTTCAAAGTTGATGATGCAGTTGAATTTGTTGGTGATATTCAATATTGAGGTTGTTGTTGAATTTGTTGGTGTTATCAATATTTATTTTGTTCAAATTTTTTGTATTTTTCAAAGTTGAGGTTGTTGTTGAATTATTTGGTTTTTTTCATTGTTGAGGTTTTTGTTGGTGTATTTCAATGTTGGTGTTTTTGATAGTTGAGTTTGTTGTTGAATTTTGTGGTGATTTTCAATGTTGAGTTTGTTGTTGAATTTTTTGGTGTTTTTCATTGTTGCGTTTGTTGTTGAAATTGTTGGAGTTTTTCAATGTTGAGGTTGTTGTTGATCTTTTTGGTGCTTTTCATTGCTTTGGTTGTTGTTGAATTTTATGGTGTTTTTCATTTTTCAGGTAGTTGTTGTTGAATTTTTTGATATTTGTCTTTGCTGAGGTTGATGTTGAATTTGTTGGTGATTTTCAATGTTGAGTTTGATGGTGAATGTGTTGGTGTTTTGCAATGTTAAGGTTTTTTTTGAATTTGTTGGTGATTTTCAATATTGAGGTTGTTGTTGAAGTTATTGCTCTTATCAATGTTTTTTTTTTAACTTTTTGTATTTTTCAAATTTGAGGTTGCAGATGAATTTGTTGGTGTTTTTCAATGTTGTGGTTCTTGCATTTGTTGGTGTTTTTCATTGTTGAGGTTGTTGTTGAATTTGTTGGTGATTTTCAACGTTGTGTTTGTTGTTGAATGTGTTGGTGTTTTGCAATCTTAAGGTTTTTGTTGAATTTGTTGGTGATTTTCAATATTGAGGTTGTTGTTGAATTTATTGGGATTATCAATGGTTTTATTTTAACTTTTCTGTATTTTTCAATGTTGTGGTTGCAGTTGAATTTGTTTTTGTTTTTCAATGCTGTGGTTGTTGAATGTGTTGGTGTTTTTCATTGTTGAGGTTGTTGTTGAATTTTTTTGGTATTTTTCATTGTTGAGGTTTTTGTTCAATTTGTTGGTGTTTTTGAATATTGAGGTTGATGTTAAATTTTTTGGTGTTTTTCATTGTTGAGGTTGTTGTTGAATGTGTTGGAGTTTTTCAATGTTGAGGTTGTTGTTGAATTTATTGGTGTATTCAATGTTTTTATTTGAATCTTTTTGTATTTTTCAAAGTTGTGGTTGCAGTTGTATTTGTTGGTGTTTTTCAAAGTTGAGGTTGTTGTTGCATATTTTGGTGTTTTTCATTGTTGAGGTTTTTGTTGAATTTGTTGGTGGTTTTGAATGTTGAGGTTGTTGTTGAATTTATTGGTGTTTTTCAATGATGTGGTTGTTGTTGAATTTTTAGGTGTTTTTCATTGTAGAGGTTGTTGTTGAATATGTTGGTGTTATCAATTGTTTTTTTTGAACGTTTTTGTATTTTTCAAAGTTGATGTTGCAGTTGAATTTCTTGGTGTTTTTCAATGTTGAGGTTGTTTAATTTGTTGGTGTTTTTCAAAGTTGAGGTTGCTGTTGAATTTGTTGGTGTTTTCAATATTGATTTTGTTCAAAGTTTTTGTATTATTCAAAGTTGAGGATGCAGTTGAATTTATTGGTGTTTTTCAATGTTGAGGTTGTTGAGTTTGTTGGTGTTTTTCAAAGTTGAGGTTGTTGTTGAATTTTTTGTTGTTTTTCATTGTTTAGGTTGTTATTGAATTTGCTGGTGTTTTTCAAAGTTGAGGTTGTTGTTGAATTTTTTAGTGCTTTTCATTATTGAGGTTGTTGTTGATCTTTTTCGTTTTTTTCATTGCTGAGGTTGTTGTTGTTGAATTCCTTGGTGTTTTTCATTGTTGAGGTTGTAGTTGTCGAATTTTTTGGAGTTTTTCATTGTTGAGGTTGTTGTTGAATTTGTTGGTGATTTTCAATGTTGAGGGTGTTGTTGAATTTATTGGTGTTATCAATGGTTCCTTTTGAACTTTTTTGTATTTTTCAAAGTTGAGGTTGCAGTTGAATTTGTTGGTGTTTTTCAATGTTGAGGTTGTTGAATTTGTTGGTGTTTTTCAATGTTGAGGTTGTTGAATTTGTTGGTGTTTTTCAAAGTTGAGGTTGTTGATGAATTTTTCGGTGTTTTTCATTGTTGAGGTTGTTGTGGATCTTTTTGGTGTTTTTCATTGTTGAGGTTGTTGTTGATTTTTTTTGTGTTTTTCATTGTTAAGGTTGTTGTTGAATTTTTTGATATTTTTCATTGTTGAGGTTGTTGTTGAATTTTTTGATGTTTTTCATTTTTGAGTTTGTTGTTGATCATTTTGGTCTTTTTCATTGTTGATGTTGTTGTTGTTGAATTTGTTGCTGTTTTTCAATGTTGAAGTTGTTGAATTTGTTGGCGTATTTCATTGTTGATGTTGTTGTTGAATTAGTTGGTGTTTTGCAATGTTGAGGCTGTTGTTGAATTTGTTGATGATTTTCAATATTGAGCTTGTTGTTGAATTTATTGGTGTTATCAATGGTTCTTTTTTAACTTCTTTGTATTTTTCAAAGTTGAGGTTGCATTTGAATTTGTTGGTGTTTTTCAATGTTGTGGTTGTTGAATTTGTTGTTGTTTTTGAATATTGAGGTTGTTGTTGAATTTGTTGGAGTTTTTCAATGTTGTGGTTGTTGTTGTATTTGTTAGTATTTTTCAAAGTAGAGGTTGCAGTTGAATTTGTTGGTGTTTTTCAAAGCTGAGGTTGTTGTCGCATTTTTTGGTGTTTTTCATTGTTGAGGTTTTTTTTGAATTTGTTGATGGTTTTGAAAGTTGAGGTTTTTGTTGCATTATTTGATGTTTTTCATTGTTGAGGTTGTTGTTGCATTTGTTGTTGTTATCAATGGTTTTTATTGAACTTTTTTGTATTTTTCAAAGTTGATGATGCATTTGAATTTGTTGGTGTTTTTCAATGTTGAAGTTGTTGAATTTTTTGGTGTTTTTCATTGTTGAGGTTTTTGTTGAATGTGTTAGTGTTTTTGAATGTTGCGGTTGTTGTTGAATATTTTGATGTTTTTCATTGTTGAGGTTGTTGTTGAATTTGCTGGTCTTTTTCAGTGTTGAGGTTGTTGAATTTGTTGCTGTTTTTTAAAATTGAGGTTGCTGTTGAATTTGTTGGTTATATTCAATATTGAGGTTCTTGTTGAATTTTTTGGTTTTATCAATATTTATTTTGTCGAAATTTTTTGTATTTTTAAAAGTTGAGGTTGTTGTTGAATTTGATGCTGTTTTTCAATGTTGAGGTTGTTGAATTTGTTGATGTTTTTCAAAGTTGAGGTTGTTGTTGAATTTTTTCGTGTTTTTCATTGTTGAGGTTGTTGTTGAATGTTTTGACGTTTTTCATTGTTGAGGTTGTTGTTGTTAAATTTTTTGGTGTTTATCATTGTAGAGGTTGTTGTTGTTGAATTTTCTGATGTTTTTCATTGTTGAGGTTGTTGTTGATCATTTTGGTGTTTTTCAATGTTTAGGTTGTTGTTGAATTTTTTGATGTTTTTCATTGTTGTGGTTGTTGTTGAATTTGTTGGTGACTTTCATTGCTGAGGTTGTTGTTGAATTTGTTGGTGATTTTCAATGTTGAGGCTGTTGTTGAATTTATTGGTGTAGTCAATGGCTTTTTTTTTAACTTTTTTGTAATTTTCAAAGTTGAGGCTGCAGTTGAATTTGTTGGTGTTTTTCAATGTTGCGGTTGTTTAATTTGTTGATGTTTTTCAAAGTTGAGGTTGGCGTTGAATTTTTTGGTGTTATCAATATTGATTTTGTTCAATTTTTTTGTATTTTTCAAAGCTGAGGTTGCAGTTGAATTTATTGGTGTTTTTCAATGTTGAGGTTGTTGAATTTGTTGGTGTTTTTCAAAGTTGAGGTTGTTGTTGAATTTTTTGTTGTTTTTCATTGTTGAGGTTGTTATTGAATTTGCTGGTGTTTTTCAAAGTTGAGGTTGTTGTTGAATTTCTTAGTGCTTTTCCTTATTGAGGTTGTTGTTGATCGTTTTGGTGTTTTTCATTGCTGAGGTTGTTGTTGTTGAATTTGTTGGTCTTATCAATATTTATTTTGTTGAAATTTTTTGTATTTTTAAAAGTTGAGGTTGTTGAATTTGTTGGTGTTATTTTGTTGAATTCTTTCATGTTTTTCATTGTTGAGGTTGTTGTTGTTGAATTTTTTGATGTTTTTCATTGTTGAGGTTGTTGTTGAATTTGCTGTCCTTTTTCAACGTTGAGGTTGTTGAATTTGTTGGTGTTTTTCAAAGTTGCAGTTGTTGTTGAATTTTTGTTGTTTTTCATTGTTGAGGTTGTTTTTGAATTTGTTCATGTTTTTGAATGTTGAGGTTGTTGTTGAATTTATGGGTGTTTTTCAATGTTGTGGTTGTTGTTGAATTTTTTGGTGTTTTTCATTGTAGAGGTTGCTGTAGAATATGTTGGTGTTATCAATGGTTTTTATTGAACGTTTTTGTATTTTGCAAAGTTGATGTTGCAGTTGAATTTCTTGGTGTTTTGCAATGTTGAGGTTGTTGTTGAATTTGTTGGTGAATTCCAATATTGAGCTTGTTGTTGAATTTACTGGTGTTATCAATGTTTTTTTTTAAGCTTTTTGTATTTTTCAAAGTTGAGGTTTCAGTTGAATTTGTTGGTGTTTTTCAATGTTGAGGTTGTTGTTGAATTTTTTGATGTTTTTCATTGTTGAGGTTTTTGCTAAATTTGTTCGTCTTTTTCAATGTTGAGGTTGTTGAATTTGTTGGTGTTTTTCAAAGCTGAAGTTGTTGTTGAATTTTTGTTGTTTTTCATTGTTGAGGTTGTTGTTGAATTTGTTGGTGTTTTTCATTGTTGAGGTTGTTGTTGATCATTTTGGTGTTTTTCATTATTTATGTTGTTGTTGTTGAATTTGTTGGTGTTTTTCAATGTTGAGGTTGTTGAATTTGTTGGCGTATTTCATTGTTGAGTTTGTTGTTGAATTAGTTGGTGTTTTGCAATGTTGAGGTTGTTGTTAAATTTGTTGGTGATTTTCAATATTGAGCTTGTTGTTGAATTTATCGGTGTTATCAATGGATCTTTTTTAACTTTTTTGTATTTTTCAAAGTTGAGGTTGCAGTTGAATTTGTTGGTGTTTTTCAATGTTGAGGTTGTTGTTGAATATTTTGATGTTTTTCATTGTTGAGGTTGTTGTTGAATTTGCTGGTGTTCTTCAATGTTGAGGTTGTTGAATTTATTGGTGTTTTTCAAAGTTGAGGTTGCTGTTGAATTTGTTGGTTATATTCAATATTGAGGTTCTTGTTGGCTTTGTTGGTTTTATCAATATTTATTTTGTTGAAATTTTTTGTATTTTTAAAAGTTGAGGTTGTTGTTGAATTTGATGCTGTTTTTCAATGTTGAGGTTGTTGAATTTGTTGGTGTTTTTCAAAGTTGATGTTGTTGTTGAATTTTTTCGTGTTTTTCATTGTTGATGTTGTTGCTGATCTTTTTGGTGTTCTTCATTGTTGAGGTTGTTGTTGATCTTTTTGTTATTTTTCATTGTTGAGGTTGTTGTTGAATTTTTTGATATTTTTCATTGTTGAGGTTGTTGTTGTTGAATTTTTTGATGTTTTGCATTGCTGAGGTTGCTGTTGAATTTGTTGGTGATTTTCAATGTTGAGGATGTTGTTGAATTTAATGGTGTTATCAATGGTTTTTTTTGAACTTTTTTGGATTTTTTTAAAAGTTGAGGATGCACTTGAATTTTTTGGTGTTTGTCATTGCTGAGGTTTTTGTTGAACTTGTTGGTGTTTTTGAATGTTTAGGTTGTTGGTGATCTTTTTAATGTTTTCCATTGTTGAGGTTGTTGTTGTTGAATTTTTTGGTGTTTTTCATTGTTGAGGTTGTTGTTGAATTTTTTGATGTTTTCCATTGCTGAGGTTGTTGCTGAATTTGTTGGTGATTTTCAATGTTGAGTTTGTTGTTGAATTTTTTGGTGTTTTTCATTGTTGCAGTTGTTGAAATTGTTGGAGTTTTTCATTGTTGACGTTGTCGTTGATCTTTTTGTTGTTTTTCATTGTTGAGGTTGTTGTTGGTGAATTTATTGTTGTTTTTCATTGTTGAGGTTGTTGTTGAATTTATTGATGTTTTTCATTGCTGAGGTTGTTGTTGAATTTGTTGGTGTTTTTCAATGTTGAGCTTGTTTCATTTGTTGGTGTTTTTGAATGCTGAGGTTGTTGTTGAATTTTTTGATGTTGTTCATTGTTGAGGTTGTTGTTGAATTTGCTGGTGTTTTTCAATGTTGAGGTTGTTGATGAATTTGTTGGTGTTTTTCAATGTTGAGCTTGTTTCATTTGTTGGTGTTATTGAATTCTGAGGTTGTTGTTGAATTTCGTGGTGTTTTTCAATGTTGAGGTTGTTGTTGAATTTCTTGGAGTTTTTCAATATTGAGGTTGTTGTTGAATTTTTTACTGTTATCAAATATTTTTTAAAAACTTTTTTGTGTTTTTCAAAGTTGAGGTTGCAGTTGAATTTGGTGGTGTTTTTCAATGTTGAGGTTGTTGAATTTGTTGGTGTTTTTCGAAGTTGTGGTTGTTGTTGAATTTTTTGGTGTTTTTCATTGTTGCGGTTTTTGTTGAACTTGTTGGTATTATTGAATGTTGAGGTTGTTGTTGAATTTTTTGGTGTTTTTCATTGTTGCGGTTGTTGTTGAAATTGATGGAGTTTTTCATTGTTGAGGTTGTTGTTGATCTTTTTGGTGTTTTTCATTGTTGAGGTTGTTGTTGTTGAATTTATTGGTGTTTTTCATTGTTGAGGTTGTTGTTAAATTTATTGATGTTTTTCATTGCTGAGGTTGTTGTTGAATTTGTTGGTGTTTTTCAATGTTGAGCTTGTTTCATTTGTTGGTGATTTTGAATGCTGAGGTTGTTGTTGAATTTTTTGATGCTGTTCATTGTTGAGGTTGTTGTTGAATTTGCTGGTGTTTTTCAATGTTGAGGTTGTTGATGAATTTGTTGGTGTTTTTCAATGTTGAGCTTGTTTCATTTGTTGGTGTTTTTGAATACTGAGGTTGTTGTTGAATTTCTTTGAGTTTTTCAATGTTGAGGTTGTTGTTGACTTTCTTGGAGATTTTCAATATTGTGGTTGTTGTTGAATTTTTAACTGTTATCAATGTTTTTTTTTAAACCTTTTTGTGTTTTTCAAAGTTGAGATTGGAGTTGAATTTGTTGGTGTTTTTCCATGTTGAGGTTGTTGAATTTGTTGGTGTTTTTCGAAGTTGAGGTTGTTGTTGAATTTTTTAGTGTTTTTCATTGTTGAGGTTTTTGTTGAACTTGTTGGTGTTATTGAATGTTGAGGTTGTTGTTGAATTTTTTGATGTTTTTCATTGTTGAGTTTGTTGTTGAATTTGCTGGTGTTTTTGAATGTTGAGGTTGTTGTTCAATTTTTTGATGTTTTTCATTGTTCAGGTTGTTGTTGAATTTGTTGGTGAGTTTCAATGTTGAGGATGTTTTTGAATTTATTGGTGTTATCAATGGTTTTATTGAACTTTTTTGTATTTTTCAAAGTTGAGGTTGCAGTTGAATTTGCTGGTCTTTTTGAATGTTGAGCTTTTTGCATTTGTTGGCGTTTTTGAATGTTGAGGTTGTTGTTGAAATATTTTGATATTGTTCATTGTTAAGGTTGTTGTTGAATTAACTGGGGTTTTCACTGTTGAGGTTGTTGTTGACTTTGTTGGTGTTTTTCAAAGATTAGGTTGTTGTTGAATATATTGGTGTTTTTCAATGTTGACGGTGTTGTTGAATTTTTTGGTGTTTTTCAAAATGGAGGTTGTCGTTGAATTTATTGGTGTTATCAATGTGTTTTTAAAAACTTTTTTGAATTTTTCAAAGTTGTGGATGCAGTTAAATTTGTTGGTGTTTTTTAATGTTGAGGTTGTTGTTGAATTTTTTAGGTGTTTTTCATTGTTGAGGTTTTTGCTGAATTTGTTGGTGATTTTCAATGTTGAGGTTGTTGAATTTGTTGGTGTTTTTAATTGTTGCGGTTGTTGTTGAAATTGTTGGTTTTTTTCAATGTTGAGGTTGTTGTTGATCGTTTTGTTATTTTTCATTGTTGAGATTGTTGTTGAATTTTTTGGTGTTTTTCATTGTTGAGGTTGTTGCTGTTGAATTTTTGGATGTTTCTCATTGCTGAGGTTGCTGTAGAATTTGTTGGTGATTTTCAATGTTGAGGATGTTGTTGAATTTAATGGTGTTATCAATCGTTTTTTTTAACTTTTTTGGATTGTTTTAAAAGTTGTGGATGCACTTGAATTTTTTGGTGTTTTTCATTGTTGAGGTTTTTGTTGAACTTGTTGGTGTTTTTGAATGTTTAGGTTATTGTTGATCTTTTTAATGCTTTCCATTGTTGAGGTTGTTGTTTTTGAATTTTTTGGTGTTTCTCATTGTTGAGGTTGTTGTTGAATTTATTGATGTTTTTCATTGCTCAGGTTGTTGTTGAATTTGTTGGTGTTTTTCAATGTTGAGCTTATTTCATTTGTTGGTGTTTTTCAATGCTGAGGTTGTTGTTGAATTTCTTGGTGCTTTTCAATGTTGAGGTTGTTGTTGAATTTTTTGATGTTGTTCAAAGTTGAGGTTGTTGTTGAATTTGATGCTGTTTTTCAATGTTGAGGTTGTTGAATTTGTTGGTGTTTTTCAAAGTTGATGTTGTTGTTGAATTTTTTCGTGTTTTTCATTGTTGATGTTGTTGCTGATCTTTTTGGTGTTCTTCATTGTTGAGGTTGTTGTTGATCTTTTTGTTATTTTTCATTGTTGAGGTTGTTGTTGAATTTTTTGATATTTTTCATTGTTGAGGTTGTTGTTGTTGAATTTTTTGATGTTTTGCATTGCTGAGGTTGCTGTTGAATTTGTTGGTGATTTTCAATGTTGAGGATGTTGTTGAATTTAATGGTGTTATCAATGGTTTTTTTTGAACTTTTTTGGATTTTTTTAAAAGTTGAGGATGCACTTGAATTTTTTGGTGTTTGTCATTGCTGAGGTTTTTGTTGAACTTGTTGGTGTTTTTGAATGTTTAGGTTGTTGGTGATCTTTTTAATGTTTTCCATTGTTGAGGTTGTTGTTGTTGAATTTTTTGGTGTTTTTCATTGTTGAGGTTGTTGTTGAATTTTTTGATGTTTTCCATTGCTGAGGTTGTTGCTGAATTTGTTGGTGATTTTCAATGTTGAGTTTGTTGTTGAATTTTTTGGTGTTTTTCATTGTTGCAGTTGTTGAAATTGTTGGAGTTTTTCATTGTTGACGTTGTCGTTGATCTTTTTGTTGTTTTTCATTGTTGAGGTTGTTGTTGGTGAATTTATTGTTGTTTTTCATTGTTGAGGTTGTTGTTGAATTTATTGATGTTTTTCATTGCTGAGGTTGTTGTTGAATTTGTTGGTGTTTTTCAATGTTGAGCTTGTTTCATTTGTTGGTGTTTTTGAATGCTGAGGTTGTTGTTGAATTTTTTGATGTTGTTCATTGTTGAGGTTGTTGTTGAATTTGCTGGTGTTTTTCAATGTTGAGGTTGTTGATGAATTTGTTGGTGTTTTTCAATGTTGAGCTTGTTTCATTTGTTGGTGTTATTGAATTCTGAGGTTGTTGTTGAATTTCGTGGTGTTTTTCAATGTTGAGGTTGTTGTTGAATTTCTTGGAGTTTTTCAATATTGAGGTTGTTGTTGAATTTTTTACTGTTATCAAATATTTTTTAAAAACTTTTTTGTGTTTTTCAAAGTTGAGGTTGCAGTTGAATTTGGTGGTGTTTTTCAATGTTGAGGTTGTTGAATTTGTTGGTGTTTTTCGAAGTTGTGGTTGTTGTTGAATTTTTTGGTGTTTTTCATTGTTGCGGTTTTTGTTGAACTTGTTGGTATTATTGAATGTTGAGGTTGTTGTTGAATTTTTTGGTGTTTTTCATTGTTGCGGTTGTTGTTGAAATTGATGGAATTTTTCATTGTTGAGGTTGATGTTGATCTTTTTGGTGTTTTTCATTGTTGAGGTTGTTGTTGTTGAATTTATTGGTGTTTTTCATTGTTGAGGTTGTTGTTAAATTTATTGATGTTTTTCATTGCTGAGGTTGTTGTTGAATTTGTTGGTGTTTTTCAATGTTGAGCTTGTTTCATTTGTTGGTGATTTTGAATGCTGAGGTTGTTGTTGAATTTTTTGATGCTGTTCATTGTTGAGGTTGTTGTTGAATTTGCTGGTGTTTTTCAATGTTGAGGTTGTTGATGAATTTGTTGGTGTTTTTCAATGTTGAGCTTGTTTCATTTGTTGGTGTTTTTGAATACTGAGGTTGTTGTTGAATTTCTTTGAGTTTTTCAATGTTGAGGTTGTTGTTGAATTTCTTGGAGATTTTCAATATTGTGGTTGTTGTTGAATTTTTAACTGTTATCAATGTGTTTTTTAAACCTTTTTGTGTTTTTCAAAGTTGAGGTTGGAGTTGAATTTGTTGGTGTTTTTCCATGTTGAGGTTGTTGAATTTGTTGGTGTTTTTCGAAGTTGAGGTTGTTGTTGAATTTTTTAGTGTTTTTCATTGTTGAGGTTTTTGTTGAACTTGTTGGTGTTATTGAATGTTGAGGTTGTTGTTGAATTTTTTGATGTTTTTCATTGTTGAGTTTGTTGTTGAATTTGCTGGTGTTTTTGAATGTTGAGGTTGTTGTTCAATTTTTTGATGTTTTTCATTGTTCAGGTTGTTGTTGAATTTGTTGGTGAGTTTCAATGTTGAGGATGTTTTTGAATTTATTGGTGTTATCAATGGTTTTATTGAACTTTTTTGTATTTTTCAAAGTTGAGGTTGCAGTTGAATTTGCTGGTCTTTTTGAATGTTGAGCTTTTTGCATTTGTTGGTGTTTTTGAATGTTGAGGTTGTTGTTGAAATATTTTGATATTGTTCATTGTTAAGGTTGTTGTTGAATTAACTGGGGTTTTCACTGTTGAGGTTGTTGTTGACTTTGTTGGTGTTTTTCAAAGATTAGGTTGTTGTTGAATATATTGGTGTTTTTCAATGTTGACGGTGTTGTTGAATTTTTTGGTGTTTTTCATTGTTGAGGTATTTGTTCAATTTGTTGGTGTTTTTGATTGTTGAGGTTGTTCTTGAATTTCATGACGTTTTTCATTGTTGAGGTTGTTGTTGAATTTATTGGTGGTATCAATGTTTTTTTTAAAACTTATTTGTATTTTTCAAAGTTGAGGATGCATTTGAATTTGTTGGTGTTTTCCAAAGTTTAGGTTGTTGTTGAATTTTTTGGAGTTTTTCAATGTTGAGGTTGTTGTTGGATTTGTTGATGTTTATGAATTTTGAGGTTGCTGAATCTGTTGGTGTTTTTCAAAGTTGAGGTTGTTGTTGAATTTTTTGGTGTTTTTCATTGTTGAGATTTTTGTTCAATTTGTTGGTGTTTTTGAATGTTGAGGTTGTTGTTGAATTTCTTGATGTTTTTCATTGCTGAAGTTGTTTTTGAATTTGTTGGAGTTTTTCAATGTAGAGGTTTTTGAATTTGTTGGTGATTTTCAAAGTTGAGGATGTTGTTGAATTTTTTGCTGTTTTTCATTGTTGAGGTTTTTCTTGGATTTATTGGTGCTTTTGAACGTTGAGGTTGTAGAATTTGTTGGTGTTCTTCAAAATGGAGGTTGTCGTTGAATTTATTGGTGGTATCAATGTGTTTTTAAAAACTTTTTTGAATTTTTCTAAGTTGTGGTTGCAGTTAAATTTGCTGGTGTTTTTGAATGTTGAGGTGGTTGTTGAATTTTTAGGTGTTTTTCATTGTTGAGGTTTTTGTCGAATTGGTTGGTGATTTTCAATGTTCAGGTTGTTGAATTTGTTGGTGTTTTTCATCGTTGCGGTTGTTGTTGAAATTGTTGGTTTTTTTCAATGTTGAGGTTGTTGTTGATCTTTTTGTTATTTTTCATTGTTGAGGTTGTTGTTGTTGAATTTTTTGGTGTTTTTAATTTTTGAGGTTGTTGTTGTTGAATTTTTTGATGTTTCTCATTGCTGAGGTTGCTGTTGAATTTGTTGGTGATTTTCAATGTTGAGGATGTTGTTGAATTTAATGTTGTTATCGATGGTTTTTTTTGATCTTTTTTGGATTTTTTTAAAAGTTGAGGATGCACTTGAAACTTTTGGTGTTTTTCATTGTTGAGGTTTTTGTTGAACTTGTTGGTGTTTTTGAATGTTTAGGTTGTTGTTGATCTTTTTAATGTTTTCCATTGTTGAGGTTGTTGTTGAATTTTTTGTTGTTTTTCATTGTTGAGGTTGTTGTTGAATTGTTTGATGTTTTCCATTGCTGAGGTTGTTACTTAATTTGTTGGTGATTTTCAATGTTGAGTTTGTTGTTGAATTTTTTGGTGTTATTCATTGTTGCAGTTGTTGTTGAAATTGTTGGAGTTTTTCATTGTTGACGTTGTTGTTGATCTTTTTGTTGTTTTTCATTGTTGAGGTTGTTGTTGTTGAATTTATTGGTGTTTTTCATTGCTGAGGTTGTTGTTGAATTTGTTGGTGTTTTGCAATGTTGAACTTGTTTCATTTGTTGGTGATTTTGAATGCTGAGGTTGTTGTTGAATTTCTTGGTGTTTTTCAATGTTGAGGTTGTTGTTGAATTTTTTGATGTTGTTCATTGCTGAGGTTGTTGTTGAATTTGCTGGTGTTTTTCAATGTTGAGGTTGTTGTTGAATTTTTTGGTGTTTTTCATTGTTGAGATTTTTGTTCAATTTGTTGGTGTTTTTGAATGTTGAGGTTGTTGTTGAATTTCTTGATGTTTTTCATTGCTGAAGTTGTTGTTGAATTTGTTGGAGTTTTTCAATGTAGAGGTTTTTGAATTTGTTGGTGATTTTCAAAGTTGAGGATGTTGTTGAATTTTTTGCTGTTTTTCATTGTTGAGGTTTTTCTTGGATTTATTGGTGCTTTTGAACGTTGAGGTTGTAGAATTTGTTGGTGTTCTTCAAAATGGAGGTTGTCGTTGAATTTATTGGTGGTATCAATGTGTTTTTAAAAACTTTTTTGAATTTTTCTAAGTTGTGGTTGCAGTTAAATTTGCTGGTGTTTTTGAATGTTGAGGTGGTTGTTGAATTTTTAGGTGTTTTTCATTGTTGAGGTTTTTGTCGAATTGGTTGGTGATTTTCAATGTTCAGGTTGTTGAATTTGTTGGTGTTTTTCATCGTTGCGGTTGTTGTTGAAATTGTTGGTTTTTTTCAATGTTGAGGTTGTTGTTGATCTTTTTGTTATTTTTCATTGTTGAGGTTGTTGTTGTTGAATTTTTTGGTGTTTTTAATTTTTGAGGTTGTTGTTGTTGAATTTTTTGATGTTTCTCATTGCTGAGGTTGCTGTTGAATTTGTTGGTGATTTTCAATGTTGAGGATGTTGTTGAATTTAATGTTGTTATCGATGGTTTTTTTTGATCTTTTTTGGATTTTTTTAAAAGTTGAGGATGCACTTGAAACTTTTGGTGTTTTTCATTGTTGAGGTTTTTGTTGAACTTGTTGGTGTTTTTGAATGTTTAGGTTGTTGTTGATCTTTTTAATGTTTTCCATTGTTGAGGTTGTTGTTGAATTTTTTGTTGTTTTTCATTGTTGAGGTTGTTGTTGAATTGTTTGATGTTTTCCATTGCTGAGGTTGTTACTTAATTTGTTGGTGATTTTCAATGTTGAGTTTGTTGTTGAATTTTTTGGTGTTATTCATTGTTGCAGTTGTTGTTGAAATTGTTGGAGTTTTTCATTGTTGACGTTGTTGTTGATCTTTTTGTTGTTTTTCATTGTTGAGGTTGTTGTTGTTGAATTTATTGGTGTTTTTCATTGCTGAGGTTGTTGTTGAATTTGTTGGTGTTTTGCAATGTTGAACTTGTTTCATTTGTTGGTGATTTTGAATGCTGAGGTTGTTGTTGAATTTCTTGGTGTTTTTCAATGTTGAGGTTGTTGTTGAATTTTTTGATGTTGTTCATTGCTGAGGTTGTTGTTGAATTTGCTGGTGTTTTTCAATGTTGAGGTTGTTGATGAATTTGTTGGTGTTTTTCAATGTTGAGGCTGTTGTTGAATTTTTTAGAGTTATCAATGCTTTTTTTTAAACTTTTTTGTGTTTTTCAAAGTTGAGGTTGCAGTTGAATTTTTTGGTGTTTTTCATTGTTGAGGTTGTTGAATTTGTTGGTGTTTTTCGAAGTTCAGGTTGTTGTTTAATTTTTTGGCGTTTTTCATTGTTGCGGTTTTTGTTGAACTTGTTGGTATTATTGAATGTTGAGGTTATTGTTGAACTTTTTTGGTGTTTTTCATTGTTGCGGTTGTTGTTGAATTTGTTGGAGTTTTTCATTGTTGAGGTTGTTGTTGTTGAATTTATTGGTGTTTTTCATTGTTGAGGTTGTTGTTGATTTTAATGATGTTTTTCATTGCTGAGGTTGTTGTTGAATTTGTTGGTGTTGTTCAATTTTGAGCTTGTCTCATTTGTTGCTGTGTTTGAATGCTGAGGTTGTTGTTGAATTTTTTGATGCTGTTCATTGTTGAGGTTGTGGTTGAATTTGCTGGTGTTTTTCAATGTTGAGGTTGTTGATGAATTTGTTGGTGTTTTTCAATGTTGAGCTTGTTACGTTTGTTGGTGTTTTTGAATACTGAGGTTGTTGTTGAATTTCTTGGAGTTTTTCAATGTTGAGGTTGTTGTTGAATTTCTTGGAGATTTTCAAAATTGTGGTTGTTGTTGAATTTTTTACTGTTATCAATGTTTTTTTTAAACCTTTTTGTGTTTTTCAAAGTTGAGGTTGCAGTTGTATTTGTTGGTGTTTTTCAATGTTGAGGTTGTTGAATTTGTTGGTGTTTTTCGAAGTTGAGGTTGTTGTTGAATTTTTTGGTGTTTTTCATTGTTGAGGTTTTTGTTGAACTTGTTGGTGTTATTGAATGTTGAGGTTGTTGTTGAATTTTTTGATGTTTTTCATTGTTGAGTTTGTTGTTGAATTTGCAGGTGTTTTTGGATGTTGAAGTTGTTGTTCAATTTTTTGATGTTTTTCATTGTTCAGGTTGATGTTGAATCTGTTACTGATTTTCAATGTTGAGGATGTTTTTGAATTTATTAGTGTTATCATTGGTTTTTTTGAACTTTTTTGTATTTTTCAAAGTTGAGGTTGCAGTTGAATTTGTTGGTCTTTTTGAATGTTGAGCTTTTTGCATTTGTTGGTGTTTTTGAATGTTGAGGTTGTTGTTGAAATATTTTGATATTGTCCATTGTTAAGGTTGTTGTTGAATTTGCTGGTGTTTTTCACTGTTGAGGTTGTTGTTGACTTTGTTGGTGTTTTTCAAAGCTTAGGTTGTTGTTGAATATATTGGTGTTTTTCAATGTTGACGTTGTTGTTGAATTTTTTCGTGTTTTTCATTGTTGAGGTATTTGTTCAATTTGTTGGTATTTTTGATTGTTGAGGTTGTTCTTGAATTTCATGACGTTTTTCATTGTTGAGGTTGTTGTTGAATTTATTGGTGGTATCAATGTTATTTTTAAAACTTTTTGTATTTTTCAAAGTTGAGATTGCATTTGAATTTGTTGGTGTTTTTCAAAGTTTAGGTTGTTGTTGAATTTTTTGGAGTTTTTCAATGTTGAGGTTGTTGTTGGATTTGTTGATGTTTATGAATGTTGAGGTTGCTGAATCTGTTGGTGTTTTTCAAAGTTGAGGTTGTTGTTGAATTTTTTGGTGTTTTTCATTGTTGAGAGTTTTGTTCAATTTGTTGGAGTTTTTAAATTTTGAGGTTGTTGAATTTGTTGGTGTTTTTCAAAGTTGAGGATGTTGTTGAATTTATTGGTGGTATCAATGTGTTTTTAAAAACTTTTTTGAATTTTACAAAGTTGTGGATGCAGTTAAATTTGTTGGTGTTTTTGAATGTTGAGGTTGTTGTTGAATTTTTTAGGTGTTTTTCATTGTTGAGGTTTTTGTTGAATTTGTTGGTGATTTTCAATGTTGAGGTTGTTGAATTTGTTGGTGTTTTTAATTGTTTCAGTTGTTGTTGAAATTGTTGGTTTTTTTCAATGTTGAGGTTGTTGTTGATCGTTTTGTTATTTTTCATTGTTGAGATTGTTGTTGAATTTTTTGGTGTTTTTCATTGTTGAGGTTGTTGCTGTTGAATTTTTTGAAGTTTCTCATTGCTGAGCTTGCTGTAGAATTTGTTGGTGATTTTCAATGTTGAGGATGTTGTTGAATTTAATGGTGTTATCAATCGTTTTTTTTTAACTTTTTTGGATTTTTTAAAAAGTTGTGGATGCACTTGAATTTTTTGGTGTTTTTCATTGTTGAGGTTTTTGTTGAACTTGTTGGTATTTTTGAATGTTTAGGTTATTGTTGATCTTTTTAATGCTTTCCATTGTTGAGGTTGTTGTTTTTGAATTTTTTGGTGTTTTTCATTGTTGAGGTTGTTGTTGAATTTTTTGATGCTGTTCATTGTTGAGGTTGTTGTTGAATTTGCTGGTGTTTTTCAATGTTGAGGTTGTTGATGAATTTGTTGGTGTTTTTCAATGTTGAGCTTGTTTCATTTGTTGGTGTTTTTGAATACTGAGGTTGTTGTTGAATTTCTTTGAGTTTTTCAATGTTGAGGTTGTTGTTGAATTTCTTGGAGATTTTCAATATTGTGGTTGTTGTTGAATTTTTAACTGTTATCAATGTTTTTTTTTAAACCTTTTTGTGTTTTTCAAAGTTGAGGTTGGAGTTGAATTTGTTGGTGTTTTTCCATGTTGAGGTTGTTGAATTTGTTGGTGTTTTTCGAAGTTGAGGTTGTTGTTGAATTTTTTAGTGTTTTTCATTGTTGAGGTTTTTGTTGAACTTGTTGGTGTTATTGAATGTTGAGGTTGTTGTTGAATTTTTTGATGTTTTTCATTGTTGAGTTTGTTGTTGAATTTGCTGGTGTTTTTGAATGTTGAGGTTGTTGTTCAATTTTTTGATGTTTTTCATTGTTCAGGTTGTTGTTGAATTTGTTGGTGAGTTTCAATGTTGAGGATGTTTTTGAATTTATTGGTGTTATCAATGGTTTTATTGAACTTTTTTGTATTTTCCAAAGTTGAGGTTGCAGTTGAATTTGCTGGTCTTTTTGAATGTTGAGCTTTTTGCATTTGTTGGCGTTTTTGAATGTTGAGGTTGTTGTTGAAATATTTTGATATTGTTCATTGTTAAGGTTGTTGTTGAATTAACTGGGGTTTTCACTGTTGAGGTTGTTGTTGACTTTGTTGGTGTTTTTCAAAGATTAGGTTGTTGTTGAATATATTGGTGTTTTTCAATGTTGACGGTGTTGTTGAATTTTTTGGTGTTTTTCAAAATGGAGGTTGTCGTTGAATTTATTGGTGTTATCAATGTGTTTTTAAAAACTTTTTTGAATTTTTCAAAGTTGTGGATGCAGTTAAATTTGTTGGTGTTTTTTAATGTTGAGGTTGTTGTTGAATTTTTTAGGTGTTTTTCATTGTTGAGGTTTTTGCTGAATTTGTTGGTGATTTTCAATGTTGAGGTTGTTGAATTTGTTGGTGTTTTTAATTGTTGCGGTTGTTGTTGAAATTGTTGGTTTTTTTCAATGTTGAGGTTGTTGTTGATCGTTTTGTTATTTTTCATTGTTGAGATTGTTGTTGAATTTTTTGGTGTTTTTCATTGTTGAGGTTGTTGCTGTTGAATTTTTGGATGTTTCTCATTGCTGAGGTTGCTGTAGAATTTGTTGGTGATTTTCAATGTTGAGGATGTTGTTGAATTTAATGGTGTTATCAATCGTTTTTTTTAACTTTTTTGGATTGTTTTAAAAGTTGTGGATGCACTTGAATTTTTTGGTGTTTTTCATTGTTGAGGTTTTTGTTGAACTTGTTGGTGTTTTTGAATGTTTAGGTTATTGTTGATCTTTTTAATGCTTTCCATTGTTGAGGTTGTTGTTTTTGAATTTTTTGGTGTTTCTCATTGTTGAGGTTTTTGTTGAATTTATTGATGTTTTTCATTGCTCAGGTTGTTGTTGAATTTGTTGGTGTTTTTCAATGTTGAGCTTGTTGTTGAATTTTTTGATGCTGTTCATTGTTGAGGTTGTTGTTGAATTTGCTGGTGTTTTTCAATGTTGAGGTTGTTGATGAATTTGTTGGTGTTTTTCAATGTTGAGCTTGTTTCATTTGTTGGTGTTTTTGAATACTGAGGTTGTTGTTGAATTTCTTGGTGTTTTTCAATGTTGATGTTGTTGTTGAATTTCTTGGAGTTTTTCAATATTGAGGTTGTTGTTTTATTTTTTACTGTTATCAATGTTTTTTTAAAGCTTTTTTTATGTTTTTCAAAGTTGAGGTTACAGTTCAATTTGTTGGTGTTTTTCAATGTTGAGGTTGTTGAATTTGTTGGTGTTTTTCGAAGTTGAGGTTGTTGTTGAATTTTTTGGTGTTTTTCATTGTTGTGGTTTTTGTTGAACTTGTTGGTATTATTGAATGTTGAGGTTGTTGTTGAATTTTTTGGTGTTTTTCCTTGTTGCGGTTGTTGTTGAAATTGTTGGAGTTTTTCATTGTTAATGTTGTTGTTGATCTTTTTGGTGTTCTTCATTGTTGAGGTTGTTGTTGTTGAATTTATTGGTGTTTTTCATTGTTGAGGGTGTTGTTGAATTTATTGATGTTTTTCATTGCTGAGGTTGTTGTTGAATTTGTTGGTGTTTTTCAATGTTGAGCTTGTTTCATTTGATGGTGATTTTGAATGCTGAGGTTATTGTTGAATTTTTTGATGCTGTTCATTGTTGAGGTTGTTGTTGAATTTGCTGGTGTTTTTCAATGTTGAGGTTGTTGATGAATTTGTTGGTGTTTTTCAATGTTGAGCTTGTTTCATTTGTTGGTGTTTTTGAATACTGAGGTTGTTGTTGAATTTCTTTGAGTTTTTCAATGTTGAGGTTGTTGTTGAATTTCTTGGAGATTTTCAATATTGTGGTTGTTGTTGAATTTTTAACTGTTATCAATGTTTTTTTTTAAACCTTTTTGTGTTTTTCAAAGTTGAGGTTGGAGTTGAATTTGTTGGTGTTTTTCCATGTTGAGGTTGTTGAATTTGTTGGTGTTTTTCGAAGTTGAGGTTGTTGTTGAATTTTTTAGTGTTTTTCATTGTTGAGGTTTTTGTTGAACTTGTTGGTGTTATTGAATGTTGAGGTTGTTGTTGAATTTTTTGATGTTTTTCATTGTTGAGTTTGTTGTTGAATTTGCTGGTGTTTTTGAATGTTGAGGTTGTTGTTCAATTTTTTGATGTTTTTCATTGTTCAGGTTGTTGTTGAATTTGTTGGTGAGTTTCAATGTTGAGGATGTTTTTGAATTTATTGGTGTTATCAATGGTTTTATTGAACTTTTTTGTATTTTCCAAAGTTGAGGTTGCAGTTGAATTTGCTGGTCTTTTTGAATGTTGAGCTTTTTGCATTTGTTGGCGTTTTTGAATGTTGAGGTTGTTGTTGAAATATTTTGATATTGTTCATTGTTAAGGTTGTTGTTGAATTAACTGGGGTTTTCACTGTTGAGGTTGTTGTTGACTTTGTTGGTGTTTTTCAAAGATTAGGTTGTTGTTGAATATATTGGTGTTTTTCAATGTTGACGGTGTTGTTGAATTTTTTGGTGTTTTTCAAAATGGAGGTTGTCGTTGAATTTATTGGTGTTATCAATGTGTTTTTAAAAACTTTTTTGAATTTTTCAAAGTTGTGGATGCAGTTAAATTTGTTGGTGTTTTTTAATGTTGAGGTTGTTGTTGAATTTTTTAGGTGTTTTTCATTGTTGAGGTTTTTGCTGAATTTGTTGGTGATTTTCAATGTTGAGGTTGTTGAATTTGTTGGTGTTTTTAATTGTTGCGGTTGTTGTTGAAATTGTTGGTTTTTTTCAATGTTGAGGTTGTTGTTGATCGTTTTGTTATTTTTCATTGTTGAGATTGTTGTTGAATTTTTTGGTGTTTTTCATTGTTGAGGTTGTTGCTGTTGAATTTTTGGATGTTTCTCATTGCTGAGGTTGCTGTAGAATTTGTTGGTGATTTTCAATGTTGAGGATGTTGTTGAATTTAATGGTGTTATCAATCGTTTTTTTTAACTTTTTTGGATTGTTTTAAAAGTTGTGGATGCACTTGAATTTTTTGGTGTTTTTCATTGTTGAGGTTTTTGTTGAACTTGTTGGTGTTTTTGAATGTTTAGGTTATTGTTGATCTTTTTAATGCTTTCCATTGTTGAGGTTGTTGTTTTTGAATTTTTTGGTGTTTCTCATTGTTGAGGTTTTTGTTGAATTTATTGATGTTTTTCATTGCTCAGGTTGTTGTTGAATTTGTTGGTGTTTTTCAATGTTGAGCTTGTTGTTGAATTTTTTGATGCTGTTCATTGTTGAGGTTGTTGTTGAATTTGCTGGTGTTTTTCAATGTTGAGGTTGTTGATGAATTTGTTGGTGTTTTTCAATGTTGAGCTTGTTTCATTTGTTGGTGTTTTTGAATACTGAGGTTGTTGTTGAATTTCTTGGTGTTTTTCAATGTTGATGTTGTTGTTGAATTTCTTGGAGTTTTTCAATATTGAGGTTGTTGTTTTATTTTTTACTGTTATCAATGTTTTTTTAAAGCTTTTTTTATGTTTTTCAAAGTTGAGGTTACAGTTCAATTTGTTGGTGTTTTTCAATGTTGAGGTTGTTGAATTTGTTGGTGTTTTTCGAAGTTGAGGTTGTTGTTGAATTTTTTGGTGTTTTTCATTGTTGTGGTTTTTGTTGAACTTGTTGGTATTATTGAATGTTGAGGTTGTTGTTGAATTTTTTGGTGTTTTTCCTTGTTGCGGTTGTTGTTGAAATTGTTGGAGTTTTTCATTGTTAATGTTGTTGTTGATCTTTTTGGTGTTCTTCATTGTTGAGGTTGTTGTTGTTGAATTTATTGGTGTTTTTCATTGTTGAGGGTGTTGTTGAATTTATTGATGTTTTTCATTGCTGAGGTTGTTGTTGAATTTGTTGGTGTTTTTCAATGTTGAGCTTGTTTCATTTGATGGTGATTTTGAATGCTGAGGTTATTGTTGAATTTTTTGATGCTGTTCATTGTTGAGGTTGTTGTTGAATTTCTTGGAGTTTTTCCATGTTGTGGTTGTTGCTGAATTTCTTGGAGATTTTCAACATTGTGGTTGTTGTTGAATTTTTTACTGTTATCAATGTTTTTTTTTTAAACCTTTTTGTGTTTTTCAAAGTTGAGGTTGCAGTTGAATTTTTTGGTGTTTTTCAATGTTGAGGTTGTTGAATTTGTTGGTGTTTTTCGAAGTTGAGGTTGTTGTTGAATTTTATTGGTGTTTTTCATTGTTGAGGTTTTTGTTGAACTTGTTGGTGTTATTGAATGTTGAGGTTGTTGTTGAATTTTTTGATGTATTTCATTGTTGAGTTTGTTGTTGAATTTGCTGATGTTTTTGAATGTTGAGGTTGTTGTTCAATTTTTTGATGTTTTCCACTGTTCAGGTTGTTGTTCAATTTGTTAGTGAGTTTCAATGTTGAGGAGGGTGTTGAATTTATTAGTGTTATCAATGGTTTTTTTGAACTTTTTTGTATTTTTCAAAGTTGAGGTTGCAGTTGAATTTGTTGGTCTTTTTGTATGTTGAGCTTTTTGCATTTGTTTGTGTTTTTGAAAGTTGAGGTTGTTGTTGAAATATTTTGATATTGTTCATTGTTAAGGTTGTTGTTGAATTTGCTGGTGTTTTTCACTGTTGAGGTTGTTGTTGAATTTGTTGGTGTTTTTCAAAGATTAGGTTGTTGTTGAATATATTGGTGTTTTTCAATGTTGACGTTGTTGTTGAATTTTTTGGTGTTTTTCATTGTTGAGGTATTTGTTCAATTTGTTGGTGTTTTTGATTGTTGAGGTTGTTCTTGAATTTCATGACGTTTTTCATTGTTGAGGTTGTTGTTGAATTTATTGGTGGTATCAATGTTTTTTTTAAAACTTTTTTGTGTTTTTCAAAGTTGAGGTTGCAGTTGAATTTGTTGGTGTTTGTCAAAGTTTAGGTTGTTGTTGAATTTTTTGGAGTTTTTCAATGTTGAGGTTGTTGTTGGATTTGTTGATGTTTATGAATGTTGAGGTTGCTGAATCTGTTGGTGTTTTTCAAAGTTGAGGTTGTTGTTGAATTTTATGGTGTTTTTCATTGTTGAGAGTTTTGTTCAATTTGTTGGTGCTTTTGAATGTTGAGGTTGTAGTTGAATTTCTTGATGTTTTTCATTGCTGAGGTTGTTGATGAATTTGTTGGAGTTTTTCAATGTTGAGGTTGTTGAATTTGTTGTTGTTTTTCAAAGTTGAGGATGTTGATGAATTTTTTGCTGTTTTTCATTGTTGAGGTTGTTGTTGGATTTATTGGTGCTTTTGAATTTTGAGGTTGTAGAATTTGTTGGTGTTTTTCAAAATGGAGGTTGTCGTTGAATTTCATGATGTTTTTCATTGTTGAGGTTGTTGTTGAAATTGTTGGAGTTTTTCATTGTTAATGTTGTTGTTGATCTTTTTGGTGTTTTTCATTGTTGAGGTTGTTGTTGTTGAATTTATTGGTGTTTTTCATTGTTGAGGGTGTTGTTGAATTTATTGATGTTTTTCATTGCTGAGGTTGTTGTTGAATTTGTTGGTGTTTTTCAATGTTGAGCTTGTTTCATTTGATGGTGATTTTGAATGCTGAGGTTATTGTTGAATTTTTTGATGCTGTTCATTGTTGAGGTTTTTGTTGAATTTGCTGGTGTTTTTCAATGTTGAGATTGTTGATGAATATGTTGGTGTTTTTCAATGTTGCACTTGTTTCATTTGTTGGTGTTTTTGAATACTGAGATTGTTGTTGAATTTCTTGGAGTTTTTCAATGTTGAGCTTGTTGTTGAATTTCTTGGTGATTTTCAATGTTGAGTTTGAGGTTGAATTTGTTGGTGCTTTTGGTGGTTGTTGTTGAATTTTTGATGTCTTTCATTGTTGAGGTTGTTGTTAAATTTGTTGGTGATTTTCAATGTTGAGTTTGTTTTTGAATTTTTGGGTGATTTTCAATGTTGAGGTTGTGGTTGAATTTGTTGGTGTTTTTCCATGTTGAGGTATTTGAATTTGTTGGTGTTTTTCAAAGTTGAGGTTGCAGTTGAATTTGTTTCACAATGTTGAGGTTGTTGAATTTCTTGGTGTTTTTCAAAGTTGAGGTTGTTGTTGAGTTTTTTGATGTTTTTCATTGCTGAGGTTGTTGTTGAATTTGTTGGTGATTTTCAATGTTGAGGTTGTTGAATTTATTGGTGTTATCAGTGTTTTTTTTAAATCTTTCTTGTATTTTTCAAAGTTGAGGTTCCAGTTGAATTTGTTGGTGTTTTTCAATGTTGATATTGTTGAAGATGTTTGTGTTTTGCAAAGTTGAGGTTGTTGTTGACTTTTTTGGTGTTTTTCACTGTTGAGGTTGTTGTTGAATATGTTGGTGATTTTCAATATTGAAGTTGTGCTTGAATTTTTGGTGTTTTTCCATGTTCAGGTTTTTGAATTTCTTGGTGATTTTCAAAGTTGATCTTGTTGTTGAATTTTTTTGTGCTTTTCATTGTTGAGGTTGTTGTTGAACTTGTTGTAGTTTTTCAATGTTGAGGCTGTTGTTGAATTTTTTCGTGATTTTCAATGTTGAGTTTGTTGTTGAATTTGTTGGTGTTTTTCAATGTGGAGGTTGTTGAATTTGTTGGTATTTTTAAAAGATGACGTTGTTGTTGAAATTTTTGGTGTTTTTAATTGTTCAGGTTTTTGTTGAATTTGTTGGTGTTTTTGAATGTTGAGGTTGTTGCTGAATTTTTTGGTGTTTTTCATTGTTGAGGTTGTTGTTGAATTTGTTGGTGCTTTTGGTGGTTGTTGTTGAATTTTTGATGTTATTCATTGTTGAGGTTGTTGTTAAATTTGTTGGTGATTTTCAATATTGAGGTTGTTGTTGAATTTGTTGGTGTTATCAATTTTTATTTTGTTGAACCTTTTTGTATTTTTAAAAGTTGAGGTTGTTGTTGAATTTGTTGTTGATTTTCAATGTTGAGTTTGTTGTTGAATTTTTCGGTCTTTTTCATTGTTGAGGTTGTTGTTGAAATTGTTGGAGTTTTTAAATGTTGAGGTTGTTGTTGAATCTTTTTGTATTTTTCAAAGTTGAGGTTGCAGTTGAATTTGTTGCTGTTTCTCAATGTTGATGTCGTTGAATTTTTGGTGTTTTTCAAAATGAGGTTGTTCTTGAATTTTTAGAAGTTTTTCATTGCTGAGGTTGTTGTTGAATTTGTTGGAGATTTTCAATGTTGAGGTTGTTGAATTTATTGGTGTTATCAGTGTTTTTTTTAAATCTTTCTTGTATTTTTCAAAGTTGAGGTTCCAGTTGAATTTGTTGGTGTTTTTCAATGTTGAGGTTGTTGAAGTTGTTGTTGTTTTTCAAAGTTGAGGATGTTGATGAATTTTTTGCTGTTTTTCATTGTTGATGTTTTTGTTGGATTTATTGGTGCTTTTGAATGTTGAGGTTGTAGAATTTGTTGGTGTTTTTCAAAATGGAGGTTGTCGTTGAATTTCATGATGTTTTTCATTGTTGAGGTTGTTGTTGAAATTGTTGGAGTTTTTCATTGTTAATGTTGTTGTTGATCTTTTTGGTGTTTTTCATTGTTGAGGTTGTTGTTGTTGAATTTATTGGTGTTTTTCATTGTTGAGGGTGTTGTTGAATTTATTGATGTTTTTCATTGCTGAGGTTGTTGTTGAATTTGTTGGTGTTTTTCAATGTTGAGCTTGTTTCATTTGATGGTGATTTTGAATGCTGAGGTTATTGTTGAATTTTTTGATGCTGTTCATTGTTGAGGTTTTTGTTGAATTTGCTGGTGTTTTTCAATGTTGAGATTGTTGATGAATTTGTTGGTGTTTTTCAATGTTGCACTTGTTTCATTTGTTGGTGTTTTTGAATACTGAGGTTGTTGTTGAATTTCTTGGAGTATTTCAATGTTGAGCTTGTTGTTGAATTTCTTGGTGATTTTCAATGTTGAGTTTGAGGTTGAATTTGTTGATGTTTTTACATGTTGAGGCTTTTGAATTTGTTGGTGTTTTTCAAAGTTGAGGTTGTTGTTTAATTTCTTGGTGATTTTCAATGTTGATCTTGTTGTTGAATTTTTCGGTGATTTTCAATGTTGAGGTTGTGGTTGAATTTGTTGGTGTTTTTCCATGTTGAGGTTTTTGAATTTGTTGGTGTTATCAATGGTTTTTATTGATCTTTTTTGTATTTTTCAAAGTTGAGTTTGCAGTTGAATTTGTTGGTGTTTTTCAATGTTGATATTGTTGAAGATGTTTGTGTTTTGCAAAGTTGAGGTTGTTGTTGAATTTTTTGGTGTTTTTCACTGTTGAGGTTGTTGTTGAATTTGTTGGTGATTTTCAATATTGAAGTTGTGCTTGAATTTTTGGTGTTTTTCCATGTTCAGGTTTTTGAATTTTTTGGAGTTTTTCATTGTTGAGGTTGTTGTTGAATTTGTTGTTGATTTTCAATGTTGAGTTTGTTGATGAATTTTTCGGTCTTTTTCATTGTTGAGGTTGTTGTTTAAATTGTTGGAGTTTTTCAATGTTGAGGTTGTTGTTGAATCTTTTTGTATTTTTCAAAGTTGAGGTTGCAGTTGAATTTGTTGCTGTTTCTCAATGTTGATGTTGTTGAATTTTTGGTGTTTTTCAAAATGAGGTTGTTGTTGAATTTTTAGAAGTTTTTCATTGCTGAGGTTGTTGTTGAATTTGTTGGTGATTTTCAATGTTGAGGTTGTTGAAGTTGTTGGTGTTTTTCAAGGTTGAGGTTGTTGTTGAAGTTATTGGTGTTTTTCATTGTTGAGGTTTTTGTTGAATTTTCTGGTGTTTTTGAATGTTGAGGTTGTTGATGAACTTTTTGATGTTTTTCATTGTTGAGGTTTCTGTTGAATTTGTTGGTGATTGTCAATGTTGAGGTTGTTATTGAATTTAATGGTGTATTCAATGGTTTTTTTTGAATCTTTTTGTATTTTTCAAAGTTGAGGTTGCAGTTGAATTTGTAAGTGTTTTTCAATGTTGAGGTTGTTGAAGTTGTTGGTGTTTTTCAAAGTTGAGGTTGTTTTTGAATTATTTGGTGTTTTTCATTGTTGAGGATTCTGTTGAATTTGTTGGTATTTTTGAATTTTTCTTTCTTGAGTTTGTTGTTGAATTTGATGGTGTTTTTCATTGTTGAGGTTGGTGTTGAAATTGTTGGAGTTTTTCAATGTTGAGGTTGTTCTTGAATCTTTTTGTATTTTTCAAAGTTGAGGTAGCAGTTGAATTTGTTGATGTTTCTCCATGTTGAGGTTGTTGTATTTTTTGGTGCTTTTCAATGTTCAGGTTGTTGTTGAATTTTTAGATGTTTTTCATTGCTGAGGTTGTTGTTGAATTTGTTGGTGATTTTCAATGTTGAAGTTGTTGAATTTATTGGTGTTATCAATGGTATTTTATCTTTTTTGTATTTTTCAAAGTTGTGGTTGCAGATGAATTTCTTGGTGTTTTTCAAAGATGAGGTTGTTGTTGAATTTGTTGCTGTTTTTCATTGTTGAGGTTTTTGTTGAATTTGTTGGTGATTTTCAATGTTGAGGTTGTTTGTGAATTTATTGTTGTATTCAATGTTTTTATTTGAATCTTTTTGTATTTTGCAAAGTTGAGATGCAATTGAATTTGTTGCTGTTTCTCATTGTTGAGGTTGTTAAATTTTTTGGTGTTTTTCAAAGTTGTGGTTGTTGTTGAATTTTTCGGTGTTTTTCATTGTTGAGGTTTTTGTTCAATTTTTTGGTGATTTTCAATGTTGAGGTTGTTGAATTTTTTCGTGTTTTTCATTGTTGAGGTTTTTGTTCAATTTTTTGGTGATTTTCAATGTTGAGGTTGTTGAATTTATTGGTGTTTTTCATTGTTGCGGTTTTTGTTGAATTTGTTGGTGATTTTCAATGTTGAGGTTGTTGTTGAATTTTTTCGTGTATTTCATTGTTGAGGATTCTGTTGAATCTGTTGGTGTTTTTGAACGCCAAGGTTGTTGATCAATTTTTTGGTGTTTTTCTTGGTTGAGGTTTTTGTTGAATTTGTTGGTGTTTTTCATTGTTGAGGTTGTTGTTGAATTTGTTGGTGACTTTCAATGTTGAGGTTGTGTTTGAATTTGTTGGTGTTTTTCCATGTTGAGGTTTTTGAATTTGTTGGTGTTTTTCAAAGTTGAGGTTGTTGTTGAATTTGTTGCTGATTTTATATGTTGAGTTTGTTGTTGAACTTTTTGGTGTTTTTCATTTTTGAGGTTGTTGTTGAAATTTTTGGTGTTTTTCATTGTTGAGGTTTTTGTTGAATTTTTTGATGTTTTTGAATGTTGAGGTTGTTGATGAACTTTTTGATGTTTTTCATTGTTGAGGTTTTTGTTGAATTTGTTGGTGATTTTCAATGTTGAGGTTGTTGTTGAATTTATTGGTGTATTCAATGTTTTTATTTGAATCGTTTTGTATTTTTCAAAGTTGAGGTTGCAATTGAATTTGTTGCTGTTTCTCATTGTTGAGGTTGTTGAATTTTTTGGTGTTTTTCAAAGTTGAGGTTGTTGTTGAATTTTTTGGTGTTTTTCATTGTTGAGGTTTTTGTTCAATTTTTGGGTGATTTTAAATGTTGAGGTTGTTGAATGTATTGGTGTTTTTCATTGTTGAGGATTCTGTCGATTTTGTTGGTGTTTTTGAATGTTGAGATTGTTGATGAATTTTTTAGTGTTTTTCTTGGTTGAGGTTTTTGTTGAATTTGTTGGTGTTTTTCATTGTTGAGGTTGTTGTTGAATTTGTTGGTGATTTTCAATGTTGAGGTTGTGTTTGAATTTGTTGGTGTTTTTCCATGTTGAGGTTTTTGAATTTGTTGGTGTTTTTCAAAGTTGAGGTTGTTGTTGAATTTGTTGGTGAATTTCAATGCTGAGTTTGTTGTTGAATTTTTTGGTGTTTTTCATTTTTGAGGTTGTTTTTGAAATTTTTGGTGCTTTTCATTGTTGAGGTTTTTGTTGAATTTTTTGGTGTTTTTGAATGTTGAGGTTGTTGAAGAACTTTTTGATGTTTTCCATTGTTGAGGTTTTTGTTGAATTTGTTGGTGATTTTCAATGTTGAGGTTGTTTTTGAATTTATTGGTGTTATTCATTGTTGAGGTTGTTGTTGAAACTGTTGGACTTTTTCAATGTTGAGGTTGTTGTTGAATCTTTTTGTATTTTTCAAAGTTGAGGTTGCAGTTGAATTTGTTGCTGTTTCTCAATGTTGAGGTTGTTGAATTTTTAGATGTTTTTCATTGCTGAGGTTGTTGTTGAATTTGTTGGTGATTTTCAATGTTGAAGTTGTTGAATTTATTGGTGTTATCAGTGGTATTTTTATCTTTTTTGTATTTTTCAAAGTTGAGGTTACAGTTGAATTTGTTGCTGTTTCTCATTGTTGAGGTTGTTAAGTTTTTTGGTGTGTTTTAAAGTTGTGGTTGTTGTTGAATTTTTTGGTGTTTTTCATTGTTGAGGTTGTTGAATTTATTGGTGTTTTTCATTGTTGAGGTTTTTGTTGAATTTGTTGGTGATTTTCAATGTTGAGGTTGTTGTTGAATTTTTTCTTGTATTTCATTGTTGAGGATTCTGTTGAATCTGTTGGTGTTTTTGAATGCCAAGGTTGTTGATGAATTTTCTGGTGTTTTTCAAAGTTGAGGTTTTTGTTGAATTTTTTGGTGTTTTTCATTGTTTATGTTGTTGTTGAATTTGTTGGTGATTTTCAATGTTGAGGTTGTTTTTGAATTTATTGGTGTTTTTCATTGTTGAGGTTGTTGTTGAAACTGTTGGAGTTTTTCAATGCTGAGGTTGTTGTTGAATTTGTTGGCAATTTTCAATGTTGAAGTTGTTGAATTTATTGGTGTTTTTCATTGTTGAGGTTGTTGTTGAAACTGTTGGAGTTTTTCAATGTTGAGGTTGTTGTTGAATCTTTTTGTATTTTTCATAGTTGAGGTTGCAGTTGAATTTGTTGCTGTTTCTCAATGTCGAGGTTGTTGAATTTTTTGGTGTTTTTCAATGTTCAGGTTGTTGTTGAATTTTTAGATGTTTTTCATTGCTGAGGTTGTTGTTGAATTTGTTGGTGATTTTCAATGTTGAAGTTGTTGAATTTATTGATGTTATCAGTGGTATTTTTATCTTTTTTGTATTTTTCAAAGTTGAGGTTACAGTTGAATTTGTTGCTGTTTCTCATTGTTGAGTTTGTTAAATTTTTTGGTGTTTTTCATAGTTGTGGTTGTTGTTGAATTTTTTGGTGCTTTTCATTGTTGAGGTTATTGTTCAATTTTTTGGTGATTTTCAATGTTGAGGTTGTTGAATATATTGGTGTTTTTCATTGTTGAGGTTTTTGTTGAATTTGTTGGTGATTTTCAATGTTGAGGTTGTTTTTGAATCTTTTCGTGTATTTCATTGTTGAGGATTCTGTTGAATCTGTTGGTGTTTTTGAATGCCAAGGTTGTTGATGAATTTTTTGGTGTTTTTCTCGGTTGAGGTTTTTGTTGAATTTGTTGCTGTTTTTCATTGTTGAGGTTGTTGTTGAATTTGTTGGTGATTTTCAATGTTGAGGTTGTGTTTGAATTTGTTGGTGTTTTTCCATGTTGAGGTTTTTGAATTTGTTGGTGTTTTTCAAAGTTGAGTTTGTTGTTGAATTTGTTGCTGATTTTCAATGTTGAGTTTGTTGTTGAATTTTTTGGTGTTTTTCATTTTTGAGGTTGTTGTTGAAATTTTTGGTGTTTTTCATTGTTGAGGTTTTTGTTGAATTTTTTGATGTTTTTGAAAGTTGAGGTTGTTGATGAACTTTTTGATGTTTTTCATTGTTGAGGTTTTTGTTGAATTTGTTGGTGATTTTCAATGTTGAGGTTGTTGTTGAATTTATTGGTGTATTCAATGTTTTTATTTGAATCTTTTTGTATTTTTCAAAGTTGAGGTTGCAATTGAATTTGTTGCTTTTTCTAATTGTTGAGGTTGTTGAATATTTTGGTGTTTTTCATTGTTGAGGATTCTGTTGAATTTGTTGGTGTTTTTGAATGTTGAGGTTGTTGATGAATTTTTTGGTGTTTTTCAAAGTTGAGGTTTTTGTTGTATTTGTTGGTGTTTTTCATTGTTGATGTTGTTGTTGAATTTGTTGGTGATTTTCAATGTTGAGGTTGTGTTTGAATTTGTTGGTGTTTTTCCATGTTGAGGTTTTTGAATTTGTTGGTGTTTTTCCATGTTGAGGTTTTTGAATTTGTTGGTGTTATCAATGGTTTTTATTGATCTTTTTTGTATTTTTCAAAGTTGAGTTTGCAGTTGAATTTGTTGGTGTTTTTCAATGTTGATATTGTTGAAGATGTTTGTGTTTTGCAAAGTTGAGGTTGTTGTTGAATTTTTTGGTGTTTTTCACTGTTGAGGTTGTTGTTGAATTTGTTGGTGATTTTCAATATTGAAGTTGTGCTTGAATTTTTGGTGTTTTTCCATGTTCAGGTTTTTGAATTTTTTGGAGTTTTTCATTGTTGAGGTTGTTGTTGAATTTGTTGTTGATTTTCAATGTTGAGTTTGTTGATGAATTTTTCGGTCTTTTTCATTGTTGAGGTTGTTGTTTAAATTGTTGGAGTTTTTCAATGTTGAGGTTGTTGTTGAATCTTTTTGTATTTTTCAAAGTTGAGGTTGCAGTTGAATTTGTTGCTGTTTCTCAATGTTGATGTTGTTGAATTTTTGGTGTTTTTCAAAATGAGGTTGTTGTTGAATTTTTAGAAGTTTTTCATTGCTGAGGTTGTTGTTGAATTTGTTGGTGATTTTCAATGTTGAGGTTGTTGAAGTTGTTGGTGTTTTTCAAGGTTGAGGTTGTTGTTGAAGTTATTGGTGTTTTTCATTGTTGAGGTTTTTGTTGAATTTTCTGGTGTTTTTGAATGTTGAGGTTGTTGATGAACTTTTTGATGTTTTTCATTGTTGAGGTTTCTGTTGAATTTGTTGGTGATTGTCAATGTTGAGGTTGTTATTGAATTTAATGGTGTATTCAATGGTTTTTTTTGAATCTTTTTGTATTTTTCAAAGTTGAGGTTGCAGTTGAATTTGTAAGTGTTTTTCAATGTTGAGGTTGTTGAAGTTGTTGGTGTTTTTCAAAGTTGAGGTTGTTTTTGAATTATTTGGTGTTTTTCATTGTTGAGGATTCTGTTGAATTTGTTGGTATTTTTGAATTTTTCTTTCTTGAGTTTGTTGTTGAATTTGATGGTGTTTTTCATTGTTGAGGTTGGTGTTGAAATTGTTGGAGTTTTTCAATGTTGAGGTTGTTCTTGAATCTTTTTGTATTTTTCAAAGTTGAGGTAGCAGTTGAATTTGTTGATGTTTCTCCATGTTGAGGTTGTTGTATTTTTTGGTGCTTTTCAATGTTCAGGTTGTTGTTGAATTTTTAGATGTTTTTCATTGCTGAGGTTGTTGTTGAATTTGTTGGTGATTTTCAATGTTGAAGTTGTTGAATTTATTGGTGTTATCAATGGTATTTTATCTTTTTTGTATTTTTCAAAGTTGTGGTTGCAGATGAATTTCTTGGTGTTTTTCAAAGATGAGGTTGTTGTTGAATTTTTTGGTGTTTTTCATTGTTGAGGTTTTTGTTGAATTTGTTGGTGATTTTCAATGTTGAGGTTGTTTGTGAATTTATTGTTGTATTCAATGTTTTTATTTGAATCTTTTTGTATTTTGCAAAGTTGAGATGCAATTGAATTTGTTGCTGTTTCTCATTGTTGAGGTTGTTAAATTTTTTGGTGTTTTTCAAAGTTGTGGTTGTTGTTGAATTTTTCGGTGTTTTTCATTGTTGAGGTTTTTGTTCAATTTTTTGGTGATTTTCAATGTTGAGGTTGTTGAATTTTTTCGTGTTTTTCATTGTTGAGGTTTTTGTTCAATTTTTTGGTGATTTTCAATGTTGAGGTTGTTGAATTTATTGGTGTTTTTCATTGTTGCGGTTTTTGTTGAATTTGTTGGTGATTTTCAATGTTGAGGTTGTTGTTGAATTTTTTCGTGTATTTCATTGTTGAGGATTCTGTTGAATCTGTTGGTGTTTTTGAACGCCAAGGTTGTTGATCAATTTTTTGGTGTTTTTCTTGGTTGAGGTTTTTGTTGAATTTGTTGGTGTTTTTCATTGTTGAGGTTGTTGTTGAATTTGTTGGTGACTTTCAATGTTGAGGTTGTGTTTGAATTTGTTGGTGTTTTTCCATGTTGAGGTTTTTGAATTTGTTGGTGTTTTTCAAAGTTGAGGTTGTTGTTGAATTTGTTGCTGATTTTATATGTTGAGTTTGTTGTTGAACTTTTTGGTGTTTTTCATTTTTGAGGTTGTTGTTGAAATTTTTGGTGTTTTTCATTGTTGAGGTTTTTGTTGAATTTTTTGATGTTTTTGAATGTTGAGGTTGTTGATGAACTTTTTGATGTTTTTCATTGTTGAGGTTTTTGTTGAATTTGTTGGTGATTTTCAATGTTGAGGTTGTTGTTGAATTTATTGGTGTATTCAATGTTTTTATTTGAATCGTTTTGTATTTTTCAAAGTTGAGGTTGCAATTGAATTTGTTGCTGTTTCTCATTGTTGAGGTTGTTGAATTTTTTGGTGTTTTTCAAAGTTGAGGTTGTTGTTGAATTTTTTGGTGTTTTTCATTGTTGAGGTTTTTGTTCAATTTTTGGGTGATTTTAAATGTTGAGGTTGTTGAATGTATTGGTGTTTTTCATTGTTGAGGATTCTGTCGATTTTGTTGGTGTTTTTGAATGTTGACATTGTTGATGAATTTTTTAGTGTTTTTCTTGGTTGAGGTTTTTGTTGAATTTGTTGGTGTTTTTCATTGTTGAGGTTGTTGTTGAATTTGTTGGTGATTTTCAATGTTGAGGTTGTGTTTGAATTTGTTGGTGTTTTTCCATGTTGAGGTTTTTGAATTTGTTGGTGTTTTTCAAAGTTGAGGTTGTTGTTGAATTTGTTGGTGAATTTCAATGCTGAGTTTGTTGTTGAATTTTTTGGTGTTTTTCATTTTTGAGGTTGTTTTTGAAATTTTTGGTGCTTTTCATTGTTGAGGTTTTTGTTGAATTTTTTGGTGTTTTTGAATGTTGAGGTTGTTGAAGAACTTTTTGATGTTTTCCATTGTTGAGGTTTTTGTTGAATTTGTTGGTGATTTTCAATGTTGAGGTTGTTTTTGAATTTATTGGTGTTATTCATTGTTGAGGTTGTTGTTGAAACTGTTGGACTTTTTCAATGTTGAGGTTGTTGTTGAATCTTTTTGTATTTTTCAAAGTTGAGGTTGCAGTTGAATTTGTTGCTGTTTCTCAATGTTGAGGTTGTTGAATTTTTAGATGTTTTTCATTGCTGAGGTTGTTGTTGAATTTGTTGGTGATTTTCAATGTTGAAGTTGTTGAATTTATTGGTGTTATCAGTGGTATTTTTATCTTTTTTGTATTTTTCAAAGTTGAGGTTACAGTTGAATTTGTTGCTGTTTCTCATTGTTGAGGTTGTTAAGTTTTTTGGTGTGTTTTAAAGTTGTGGTTGTTGTTGAATTTTTTGGTGTTTTTCATTGTTGAGGTTGTTGAATTTATTGGTGTTTTTCATTGTTGAGGTTTTTGTTGAATTTGTTGGTGATTTTCAATGTTGAGGTTGTTGTTGAATTTTTTCTTGTATTTCATTGTTGAGGATTCTGTTGAATCTGTTGGTGTTTTTGAATGCCGAGGTTGTTGATGAATTTTCTGGTGTTTTTCAAAGTTGAGGTTTTTGTTGAATTTTTTGGTGTTTTTCATTGTTTATGTTGTTGTTGAATTTGTTGGTGATTTTCAATGTTGAGGTTGTTTTTGAATTTATTGGTGTTTTTCATTGTTGAGGTTGTTGTTGAAACTGTTGGAGTTTTTCAATGCTGAGGTTGTTGTTGAATTTGTTGGTGATTTTCAATGTTGAAGTTGTTGAATTTATTGGTGTTTTTCATTGTTGAGGTTGTTGTTGAAACTGTTGGAGTTTTTCAATGTTGAGGTTGTTGTTGAATCTTTTTGTATTTTTCATAGTTGAGGTTGCAGTTGAATTTGTTGCTGTTTCTCAATGTTGAGGTTGTTGAATTTTTTGGTGTTTTTCAATGTTCAGGTTGTTGTTGAATTTTTAGATGTTTTTCATTGCTGAGGTTGTTGTTGAATTTGTTGGTGATTTTCAATGTTGAAGTTGTTGAATTTATTGATGTTATCAGTGGTATTTTTATCTTTTTTGTATTTTTCAAAGTTGAGGTTACAGTTGAATTTGTTGCTGTTTCTCATTGTTGAGTTTGTTAAATTTTTTGGTGTTTTTCATAGTTGTGGTTGTTGTTGAATTTTTTGGTGCTTTTCATTGTTGAGGTTATTGTTCAATTTTTTGGTGATTTTCAATGTTGAGGTTGTTGAATATATTGGTGTTTTTCATTGTTGAGGTTTTTGTTGAATTTGTTGGTGATTTTCAATGTTGAGGTTGTTTTTGAATCTTTTCGTGTATTTCATTGTTGAGGATTCTGTTGAATCTGTTGGTGTTTTTGAATGCCAAGGTTGTTGATGAATTTTTTGGTGTTTTTCTCGGTTGAGGTTTTTGTTGAATTTGTTGCTGTTTTTCATTGTTGAGGTTGTTGTTGAATTTGTTGGTGATTTTCAATGTTGAGGTTGTGTTTGAATTTGTTGGTGTTTTTCCATGTTGAGGTTTTTGAATTTGTTGGTGTTTTTCAAAGTTGAGTTTGTTGTTGAATTTGTTGCTGATTTTCAATGTTGAGTTTGTTGTTGAATTTTTTGGTGTTTTTCATTTTTGAGGTTGTTGTTGAAATTTTTGGTGTTTTTCATTGTTGAGGTTTTTGTTGAATTTTTTGATGTTTTTGAAAGTTGAGGTTGTTGATGAACTTTTTGATGTTTTTCATTGTTGAGGTTTTTGTTGAATTTGTTGGTGATTTTCAATGTTGAGGTTGTTGTTGAATTTATTGGTGTATTCAATGTTTTTATTTGAATCTTTTTGTATTTTTCAAAGTTGAGGTTGCAATTGAATTTGTTGCTTTTTCTAATTGTTGAGGTTGTTGAATATTTTGGTGTTTTTCATTGTTGAGGATTCTGTTGAATTTGTTGGTGTTTTTGAATGTTGAGGTTGTTGATGAATTTTTTGGTGTTTTTCAAAGTTGAGGTTTTTGTTGTATTTGTTGGTGTTTTTCATTGTTGATGTTGTTGTTGAATTTGTTGGTGATTTTCAATGTTGAGGTTGTGTTTGAATTTGTTGGTGTTTTTCCATGTTGAGGTTTTTGAATTTGTTGGTGTTTTTCCATGTTGAGGTTTTTGAATTTGTTGGTGTTATCAATGGTTTTTATTGATCTTTTTTGTATTTTTCAAAGTTGAGTTTGCAGTTGAATTTGTTGGTGTTTTTCAATGTTGATATTGTTGAAGATGTTTGTGTTTTGCAAAGTTGAGGTTGTTGTTGAATTTTTTGGTGTTTTTCACTGTTGAGGTTGTTGTTGAATTTGTTGGTGATTTTCAATATTGCAGTTGTGCTTGAATTTTTGGTGTTTTTCCATGTTCAGGTTTTTGAATTTTTTGGAGTTTTTCATTGTTGAGGTTGTTGTTGAATTTGTTGTTGATTTTCAATGTTGAGTTTGTTGATGAATTTTTCGGTCTTTTTCATTGTTGAGGTTGTTGTTTAAATTGTTGGAGTTTTTCAATGTTGAGGTTGTTGTTGAATCTTTTTGTATTTTTCAAAGTTGAGGTTGCAGTTGAATTTGTTGCTTTTTCTCAATGTTGATGTTGCTGAATTTTTGGTGTTTTTCAAAATGAGGTTGTTGTTGAATTTTTAGAAGTTTTTCATTGCTGAGGTTGTTGTTGAATTTGTTGGTGATTTTCAATGTTGAGGTTGTTGAAGTTGTTGGTGTTTTTCAAGGTTGAGGTTGTTGTTGAAGTTATTGGTGTTTTTCATTGTTGAGGTTTTTGTTGAATTTTCTGGTGTTTTTGAATGTTGAGGTTGTTGATGAACTTTTTGATGTTTTTCATTGTTGAGGTTTCTGTTGAATTTGTTGGTGATTGTCAATGTTGAGGTTGTTATTGAATTTAATGGTGTATTCAATGGTTTTTTTTGAATCTTTTTGTATTTTTCAAAGTTGAGGTTGCAGTTGAATTTGTAAGTGTTTTTCAATGTTGAGGTTGTTGAAGTTGTTGGTGTTTTTCAAAGTTGAGGTTGTTTTTGAATTATTTGGTGTTTTTCATTGTTGAGGATTCTGTTGAATTTGTTGGTATTTTTGAATTTTTCTTTCTTGAGTTTGTTGTTGAATTTGATGGTGTTTTTCATTGTTGAGGTTGGTGTTGAAATTGTTGGAGTTTTTCAATGTTGAGGTTGTTCTTGAATCTTTTTGTATTTTTCAAAGTTGAGGTAGCAGTTGAATTTGTTGATGTTTCTCCATGTTGAGGTTGTTGTATTTTTTGGTGCTTTTCAATGTTCAGGTTGTTGTTGAATTTTTAGATGTTTTTCATTGCTGAGGTTGTTGTTGAATTTGTTGGTGATTTTCAATGTTGAAGTTGTTGAATTTATTGGTGTTATCAATGGTATTTTATCTTTTTTGTATTTTTCAAAGTTGTGGTTGCAGATGAATTTCTTGGTGTTTTTCAAAGATGAGGTTGTTGTTGAATTTTTTGGTGTTTTTCATTGTTGAGGTTTTTGTTGAATTTGTTGGTGATTTTCAATGTTGAGGTTGTTTGTGAATTTATTGTTGTATTCAATGTTTTTATTTGAATCTTTTTGTATTTTGCAAAGTTGAGATGCAATTGAATTTGTTGCTGTTTCTCATTGTTGAGGTTGTTAAATTTTTTGGTGTTTTTCAAAGTTGTGGTTGTTGTTGAATTTTTCGGTGTTTTTCATTGTTGAGGTTTTTGTTCAATTTTTTGGTGATTTTCAATGTTGAGGTTGTTGAATTTTTTCGTGTTTTTCATTGTTGAGGTTTTTGTTCAATTTTTTGGTGATTTTCAATGTTGAGGTTGTTGAATTTATTGGTGTTTTTCATTGTTGCGGTTTTTGTTGAATTTGTTGGTGATTTTCAATGTTGAGGTTGTTGTTGAATTTTTTCGTGTATTTCATTGTTGAGGATTCTGTTGAATCTGTTGGTGTTTTTGAACGCCAAGGTTGTTGATCAATTTTTTGGTGTTTTTCTTGGTTGAGGTTTTTGTTGAATTTGTTGGTGTTTTTCATTGTTGAGGTTGTTGTTGAATTTGTTGGTGACTTTCAATGTTGAGGTTGTGTTTGAATTTGTTGGTGTTTTTCCATGTTGAGGTTTTTGAATTTGTTGGTGTTTTTCAAAGTTGAGGTTGTTGTTGAATTTGTTGCTGATTTTATATGTTGAGTTTGTTGTTGAACTTTTTGGTGTTTTTCATTTTTGAGGTTGTTGTTGAAATTTTTGGTGTTTTTCATTGTTGAGGTTTTTGTTGAATTTTTTGATGTTTTTGAATGTTGAGGTTGTTGATGAACTTTTTGATGTTTTTCATTGTTGAGGTTTTTGTTGAATTTGTTGGTGATTTTCAATGTTGAGGTTGTTGTTGAATTTATTGGTGTATTCAATGTTTTTATTTGAATCGTTTTGTATTTTTCAAAGTTGAGGTTGCAATTGAATTTGTTGCTGTTTCTCATTGTTGAGGTTGTTGAATTTTTTGGTGTTTTTCAAAGTTGAGGTTGTTGTTGAATTTTTTGGTGTTTTTCATTGTTGAGGTTTTTGTTCAATTTTTGGGTGATTTTAAATGTTGAGGTTGTTGAATGTATTGGTGTTTTTCATTGTTGAGGATTCTGTCGATTTTGTTGGTGTTTTTGAATGTTGAGATTGTTGATGAATTTTTTAGTGTTTTTCTTGGTTGAGGTTTTTGTTGAATTTGTTGGTGTTTTTCATTGTTGAGGTTGTTGTTGAATTTGTTGGTGATTTTCAATGTTGAGGTTGTGTTTGAATTTGTTGGTGTTTTTCCATGTTGAGGTTTTTGAATTTGTTGGTGTTTTTCAAAGTTGAGGTTGTTGTTGAATTTGTTGGTGAATTTCAATGCTGAGTTTGTTGTTGAATTTTTTGGTGTTTTTCATTTTTGAGGTTGTTTTTGAAATTTTTGGTGCTTTTCATTGTTGAGGTTTTTGTTGAATTTTTTGGTGTTTTTGAATGTTGAGGTTGTTGAAGAACTTTTTGATGTTTTCCATTGTTGAGGTTTTTGTTGAATTTGTTGGTGATTTTCAATGTTGAGGTTGTTTTTGAATTTATTGGTGTTATTCATTGTTGAGGTTGTTGTTGAAACTGTTGGACTTTTTCAATGTTGAGGTTGTTGTTGAATCTTTTTGTATTTTTCAAAGTTGAGGTTGCAGTTGAATTTGTTGCTGTTTCTCAATGTTGAGGTTGTTGAATTTTTAGATGTTTTTCATTGCTGAGGTTGTTGTTGAATTTGTTGGTGATTTTCAATGTTGAAGTTGTTGAATTTATTGGTGTTATCAGTGGTATTTTTATCTTTTTTGTATTTTTCAAAGTTGAGGTTACAGTTGAATTTGTTGCTGTTTCTCATTGTTGAGGTTGTTAAGTTTTTTGGTGTGTTTTAAAGTTGTGGTTGTTGTTGAATTTTTTGGTGTTTTTCATTGTTGAGGTTGTTGAATTTATTGGTGTTTTTCATTGTTGAGGTTTTTGTTGAATTTGTTGGTGATTTTCAATGTTGAGGTTGTTGTTGAATTTTTTCTTGTATTTCATTGTTGAGGATTCTGTTGAATCTGTTGGTGTTTTTGAATGCCGAGGTTGTTGATGAATTTTCTGGTGTTTTTCAAAGTTGAGGTTTTTGTTGAATTTTTTGATGTTTTTCATTGTTTATGTTGTTGTTGAATTTGTTGGTGATTTTCAATGTTGAGGTTGTTTTTGAATTTATTGGTGTTTTTCATTGTTGAGGTTGTTGTTGAAACTGTTGGAGTTTTTCAATGCTGAGGTTGTTGTTGAATTTGTTGGTGATTTTCAATGTTGAAGTTGTTGAATTTATTGGTGTTTTTCATTGTTGAGGTTGTTGTTGAAACTGTTGGAGTTTTTCAATGTTGAGGTTGTTGTTGAATCTTTTTGTATTTTTCATAGTTGAGGTTGCAGTTGAATTTGTTGCTGTTTCTCAATGTTGAGGTTGTTGAATTTTTTGGTGTTTTTCAATGTTCAGGTTGTTGTTGAATTTTTAGATGTTTTTCATTGCTGAGGTTGTTGTTGAATTTGTTGGTGATTTTCAATGTTGAAGTTGTTGAATTTATTGATGTTATCAGTGGTATTTTTATCTTTTTTGTATTTTTCAAAGTTGAGGTTACAGTTGAATTTGTTGCTGTTTCTCATTGTTGAGGTTGTTAAATTTTTTGGTGTTTTTCATAGTTGTGGTTGTTGTTGAATTTTTTGGTGCTTTTCATTGTTGAGGTTTTTGTTCAATTTTTTGGTGATTTTCAATGTTGAGGTTGTTGAATATATTGGTGTTTTTCATTGTTGAGGTTTTTGTTGAATTTGTTGGTGATTTTCAATGTTGAGGTTGTTTTTGAATCTTTTCGTGTATTTCATTGTTGAGGATTCTGTTGAATCTGTTGCTGTTTTTGAATGCCAAGGTTGTTGATGAATTTTTTGGTGTTTTTCTTGGTTGAGGTTTTTGTTGAATTTGTTGCTGTTTTTCATTGTTGAGGTTGTTGTTGAATTTGTTGGTGATTTTCAATGTTGAGGTTGTGTTTGAATTTGTTGGTGTTTTTCCATGTTGAGGTTTTTGAATTTGTTGGTGTTTTTCAAAGTTGAGTTTGTTGTTGAATTTGTTGCTGATTTTCAATGTTGAGTTTGTTGTTGAATTTTTTGGTGTTTTTCATTTTTGAGGTTGTTGTTGAAATTTTTGGTGTTTTTCATTGTTGAGGTTTTTGTTGAATTTTTTGATGTTTTTGAAAGTTGAGGTTGTTGATGAACTTTTTGATGTTTTTCATTGTTGAGGTTTTTGTTGAATTTGTTGGTGATTTTCAATGTTGAGGTTGTTGTTGAATTTATTGGTGTATTCAATGTTTTTATTTGAATCTTTTTGTATTTTTCAAAGTTGAGGTTGCAATTGAATTTGTTGCTTTTTCTAATTGTTGAGGTTGTTGAATATTTTGGTGTTTTTCATTGTTGAGGATTCTGTTGAATTTGTTGGTGTTTTTGAATGTTGAGGTTGTTGATGAATTTTTTGGTGTTTTTCAAAGTTGAGGTTTTTGTTGTATTTGTTGGTGTTTTTCATTGTTGATGTTGTTGTTGAATTTGTTGGTGATTTTCAATGTTGAGGTTGTGTTTGAATTTGTTGGTGTTTTTCCATGTTGAGGTTTTTGAATTTGTTGGTGTTTTTCAAAGTTGAGGTTGTTGTTGAATTTGTTGGTGATTTTCAATGTTGAGTTTGTTGTTGAATTTTTTGTTGTTATTCATTGTTGGGGTTGTTGTTGAAATGGTTTTCGTTTTTCTATGTTAAGGTTGATGTTGAATTTTTTGGTGATTTTCAATGTTGAGTTTGTTGTTGAATTTGTTGGTGTTCTTTAATTGTTGATGTTTTTGTTGAATTTGTTGGTGTTTTTGAATGTTGAGGTTGTTGATGAATTTTTTGGTGTTTTTCATCGTTGAGGTTGTTATTGAATTTGTTGGTGTTTTTGAATGTTGAGGTTGTTGATGAATTTTTTGGTGTTTTTCTTTGTTGAGGTTTTTGTTGAATTTCTTGGTGTTTTTCATTGTTGAGGTTGTTGTTGAATTTGTTGGTGATTTTCAATGTTGAGTTTGTTGTTGAATTTTTTGGTGTTTTTCATTGTTGACGTTGTTGTTGAAATTGTTGGAGTTTGTCATTGTTGAGGTTGTTGTTGAATCTTTTTGTATTTTTCAAAGTTGATGTTGCAGTTGAATTTGTTCCTGTTTCTCAATGTTGAGGTTGTTGAATTTTTTAGTTTTTTTCAACGTTGAGGTTGTTGTTGAATTTTTGAATTTTTTCATTGCTGAGGTTGTTGTTAAATTTGTTGGTGATTTTCAATGTTGAGGTTGTGTTTGAATTTGTTGATGTTTTTCAATGTTGAGGTTTTTGAATTTGTTGTTGTTTTTCAAAGTTGAGGTTGATGTTGAATTTGTTGGTGATTTTCAATGTTGAGTTTGTTGTTGAATTTTTTGGTGTTTTTCATTGTTGAGGTTGTTGTTGAATTTATTGGTGTATTCAATGTTTTTATTTGAATCTTTTTGTATTTTTCAAAGTTGAGGTTGCAATTGAAATTGTTGCTGTTTCTCATTGTTGAGGTTGTTGAATTTTTTGGTGTTTTTCAAAGTTGAGGTTGTTGTTGAATTTTTTGGTGTTTTTCATTGCTGAGGTTTTTGTTCAATTATTTTGGTGATTTTCAATGTTGAGGTTGTTGAAATTATTGGTGTTTTTCAATGTTGAGGTTTTTGTTGAATTTGTTGGTGTTTTTGAATGTTGAGGTTGTTGATGAATTTTTCGGTGTTTTTCTTGGTTGAGCTTTTTGTTGAATTTGTTAGTGTTTTTCATTGTTGAGGTGGTTGTTGAATTTGTTGGTGATTTTCAATGTTGAGGTTGTGTTTGAATTTGTTGGTGTTTTTCCATGTTGAAGTTTGTGAATTTGTTGGTGATTTTCAATATTGAGGTTGTTTTTGAATTTGTTGGTGTTTTTCCATGTTGAGGTTTTTGAATTTGTTGGTGTTTTTCAAAGTTGACGTTGTTGTTGAATTTGTTGGTGATTTTCAATATTGAGGTTGTTGTTGAATTTATTGGTGTATTCAATGTTTTTTTTTGAAATTTTTTGTATTTTTCAAAGTTGCGGTTGCTGTTGAATTTGTTGCTGTTTCTCAATGAAGAGGTTGTTGAATTTTTTGGTGTTTTTCAAAGTTGAGGTTGTTGTTGAATTTGTTGGTGATTTTCAATGTTGAGGTTGTTGAATTTATTGGTGTCATCAGTGGTTTTTTTAAATCTTTTTTGTATTTTTCAAAGTTGAGGTTGCAGTTGAATTTGTAAGTGTTTTTCAATGTTGAGGTTGTTGAAGTTGTTGGTGTTTTTCAAAGTTGAGGTTGTTGTTGAAGTTTTTGGTGTTCTGCATTGTTGAGGTTTTTGTTGAATTTTTTGCTGTTTTTGAATGTGCAGGTTGTTGATGAATTTTTTGACGTTTTTCATTGTTGAGGTTTTTGTTGAATTTGTTGGCGATTTTCTATGTTGAGGTTGTTGTTGAATTTATTGGTGTATTCAATGTATTTATTTGAACCTTTTTCTATTTTTCAAAGTTGAGGTTGCAGTTGAATTTGTTGCTATTTCTCAATGTTGAGGTTGTTGAATTTTCTGGTGTTTTTCAATGTTCAGGTTGTTGTTGAATTTTAGATGTTTTTCATTGCTGAGGTTGTTGTTGAATTTGTTGGTGATTTTCAATGTTGAAGTTGTTGAATTTATCGGTGTTATCAGTGGTATTTTTATCTTTTTTGTATTTTTCAAAGTTGAGGTTACAGTTGAATTTGTTGGTCTTTTTCAATGTTGAGGTTGTTGAATTTGTTGGTGTTTTTCAAAGATGAGGTTGTTGTTGAATTTATTGGTGTATTCAATGTTTTTATTTGAATCTTTTTGTATTTTTCAAAGTTGAGGTTGCAATTGAATTTGTTGCTGTTTCTCATTGTTGAGGTTGTTGAATTTTTTGGTGTTTTTCAAAGTTGAGGTTGTTGTTGATTTTTTTGGTGTCTTTCATTGTTGAGGTTTTTGTCCAATTTGTTGGTGATTTTAAATGTTGAGGTTGCTGAATTTATTGGATTTTTTTCATTGTTGAGGATTCTGTTGAATTTGTTGGTGTTTATGTATATTGAGGCTGTTAATGAATTTATTTGTGTTTTTCTTGGTTGAGGTTTTTGTTGAATTTGTTGGTGTTTTTCATTGTTGAGGTTGTTGTTGAATTTGTTGGTGACTTTCAATGTTGAGGTTGTGTTTGACTTTGTTGGTGTTTTTCCATGTTGAGGTTTTTGAATTTGTTGGTGTTTTTCAATGTTGAGGTTGTTGTTCAATTTGTTGCTGATTTTATATGTTGAGTTTGTTGTTGAACTTTTTGGTGTTTTTCATTGTTGAGGTTTTCGTTGAATTTTTTGATGTTTTTGAATGTTGAGGTTGTTGATGAACTTTTTGATGTTTTTCATTGTTGAGGTTTTTGTTGAATTTGTTGGTGATTTTCAATGTTGAGGTTGTTGTTGAATTTATTGGTGTATTCAATGTTTTTATTTGAATCGTTTTGTATTTTTCAAAGTTGAGGTTGCAATTGAATTTGTTGCTGTTTCTCATTGTTGAGGTTGTTGAATTATTTGGTGTTTTTCAAAGTTGAGGTTGTTGTTGAATTTTTTGGTGTTTTTCATTGTTGAGGTTTTTGTTCAATTTTTGGGTGATTTTAAATGTTGAGGTTGTTGAATGTATTGGTGTTTTTCATTGTTGAGGATTCTGTCGATTTTGTTGGTGTTTTTGAATGTTGAGATTGTTGATGAATTTTTTAGTGTTTTTCTTGGTTGAGGTTTTTGTTGAATTTGTTGGTGTTTTTCATTGTTGAGGTTGTTGTTGAATTTGTTGGTGATTTTCAATGTTGAGGTTGTGTTTGAATTTGTTGGTGTTTTTCCATGTTGAGGTTTTTGAATTTCTTGGTGTTTTTCAAAGTTGAGGTTGTTGTTGAATTTGTTGGTGAATTTCAATGCTGAGTTTGTTGTTGAATTTTTTGGTGTTTTTCATTTTTGAGGTTGTTTTTGAAATTTTTGGTGCTTTTCATTGTTGAGGTTTTTGTTGAATTTTTTGGTGCTTTTGAATGTTGAGTTTGTTGAAGAACTTTTTGATGTTTTCCATTGTTGAGGTTTTTGTTGAATTTGTTGGTGATTTTCAATGTTGAGGTTGTTTTTGAATTTATTGGTGTTATTCATTGTTGAGGTTGTTGTTGAAACTGTTGGACTTTTTCAATGTTGAGGTTGTTGTTGAATCTTTTTGTATTTTTCAAAGTTGAGGTTGCAGTTGAATTTGTTGCTGTTTCGCAATGTTGAGGTTGTTGAATTTTTAGATGTTTTTCATTGCTGAGGTTGTTGTTGAATTTGTTGGTGATTTTCAATGTTGAAGTTGTTGAATTTATTGGTGTTATCAGTGGTATTTTTATCTTTTTTGTATTTTTCAAAGTTGAGGTTACAGTTGAATTTGTTGCTGTTTCTCATTGTTGAGGTTGTTAAGTTTTTTGGTGTGTTTTAAAGTTGTGGTTGTTGTTGAATTTTTTGGTGTTTTTCATTGTTGAGGTTGTTGAATTTATTGGTGTTTTTCATTGTTGAGGTTTTTGTTGAATTTGTTGGTGATTTTCAATGTTGAGGTTGTTGTTGAATTTTTTCTTGTATTTCATTGTTGAGGATTCTGTTGAATCTGTTGGTGTTTTTGAATGCCGAGGTTGTTGATGAATTTTCTGGTGTTTTTCAAAGTTGAGGTTTTTGTTGAATTTTTTGGTGTTTTTCATTGTTTATGTTGTTGTTGAATTTGTTGGTGATTTTCAATGTTGAGTTTGTGTTTGAATTTGTTGGTGTTTTTCCATGTTGCGGTTTTTGAATTTGTTGGTGTTTTTCAAAGTTGAGGTTGTTGCTGAATTTGTTGGTGATTTTCAATGCTGAGTTTGTTGTTGAATTTTTTGGTGTTTTTCATTATTGAGGTTGTTGTTGAAATTGTTGGTGTTTTTCTTTGTTGAGGTTTTTGTTGAATTTTTTGTGTTTTTCATTGTTTATGTTGTTGTTGAATTTGTTGGTGATTTTCAATGTTGAGGGTGTTTTTGAATTTATTGGTGTTTTTCATTGTTGAGGTTGTTGTTGAAACTGTTGGAGTTTTTCAATGCTGAGGTTGTTGTTGAATTTGTTGGTGATTTTCAATGTTGAAGTTGTTGAATTTATTGGTGTTTTTCATTGTTGAGGTTGTTGTTGAATCTTTTTGTATTTTTCATAGTTGAGGTTGCAGTTGAATTTGTTGCTGTTTCTCAATGTTGAGGTTGTTGAATTTTTTGGTGTTTTTCAATGTTCAGGTTGTTGTTGAATTTTTAGATGTTTTTCATTGCTGAGGTTGTTGTTGAATTTGTTGGTGATTTTCAATGTTGAAGTTGTTGAATTTATTGATGTTATCAGTGGTATTTTTTATCTTTTTTGTATTTTTCAAAGTTGAGGTTACAATTGAATTTGTTGCTGTTTCTCATTGTTGAGGTTGTTAAATTTTTTGGTGTTTTTCAAAGTTGTGGTTGTTGTTGAATTTTTTGGTGCTTTTCATTGTTGAGGTTTTTGTTCAATTTTTTGGTGATTTTCAATGTTGAGGTTGTTGAATATATTGGTGTTTTTCATTGTTGAGGTTTTTGTTGAATTTGTTGGTGATTTTCAATGTTGAGGTTGTTTTTGAATCTTTTCGTGTATTTCATTGTTGAGGATTCTGTTGAATCTGTTGGTGTTTTTGAATGCCAAGGTTGTTGATGAATTTTTTGGTGTTTTTCTTGGTTGAGGTTTTTGTTGAATTTGTTGGTGTTTTTCATTGTTGAGGTTGTTGTTGAATTTGTTGGTGATTTTCAATGTTGAGGTTGTGTTTGAGTTTGTTGGTGTTTTTCCATGTTGAGGTTTTTGAATTTGTTGGTGTTTTTCAAAGTTGAGGTTGTTGTTGAATTTGTTGGAGACTTTCAATGTTGAGTTTGTTGTTGAATATTTTTGTGTTTTTCATTGTTGAGGTTGATGTTGAAATTTTTGGTGTTTCTCATTGTTGAGGTTTTTGTTGAATTTTTTGGTGTTTTTGAATGTTGTGGTTGTTGTTGAATTTGTTGCTGATTTTATATGTTGAGTTTGTTGTTGAACTTTTTGGTGTTTTTCATTTTTGAGGTTGTTGTTGAAATTTTTGGTGTTTTTCATTGTTGAGGTTTTTGTTGAATTTTTTGATGTTTTTGAATGTTGAGGTTGTTGATGAACTTTTTGATGTTTTTCATTGTTGAGGTTTTTGTTGAATTTGTTGGTGATTTTCAATGTTAAGGTTGTTATTGAATTTATTGGTGTATTCAATGTTTTTATTTGAATCTTTTTGTATTTTTCAAAGTTGAGGTTGCAATTGAATTTGTTGCTGTTTCTCATTGTTGAGGTTGTTGAATTTTTTGGTGTTTTTCAAAGTTGAGGTTGTTGTTGAATTTTTTGGTGTTTTTCATTGTTGAGGTTTTTGTTCAATTTTAGGGTGATTTTAAATGTTGAGGTTGTTGAATGTATTGGTGTTTTTCATTGTTGAGGATTCTGTCGATTTTGTTGGTGTTTTTGAATGTTGAGATTGTTGATGAATTTTTTAGTGTTTTTCTTGGTTGAGGTTTTTGTTGAATTTGTTGGTGTTTTTCATTGTTGAGGTTGTTGTTGAATTTGTTGGTGATTTTCAATGTTGAGGTTGTGTTTGAATTTGTTGGTGTTTTTCCATGTTGAGGTTTTTGAATTTCTTGGTGTTTTTCAAAGTTGAGGTTGTTGTTGAATTTGTTGGTGAATTTCAATGCTGAGTTTGTTGTTGAATTTTTTGGTGTTTTTCATTTTTGAGGTTGTTTTTGAAATTTTTGATGCTTTTCATTGTTGAGGTTTTTGTTGAATTTTTTGGTGTTTTTGAATGTTGAGGTTGTTGAAGAACTTTTTGATGTTTTCCATTGTTGAGGTTTTTGTTGAATTTGTTGGTGATTTTCAATGTTGAGGTTGTTTTTGAATTTATTGGTGTTTTTCATTGTTGAGGTTGTTGTTGAAACTGTTGGAGTTTTTCAATGCTGAGGTTGTTGTTGAATTTGTTGGTGATTTTCAATGTTGAAGTTGTTGAATTTATTGGTGTTTTTCATTGTTGAGGTTGTTGTTGAAACTGTTGGAGTTTTTCAATGTTGAGGTTGTTGTTGAATCTTTTTGTATTTTTCATAGTTGAGGTTGCAGTTGAATTTGTTGCTGTTTCTCAATTTTGAGGTTGTTGAATTTTTTGGTGTTTTTCAATGTTCAGGTTGTTGTTGAATTTTTAGATCTTTTTCATTGCTGAGGTTGTTGTTGAATTTGTTGGTGATTTTCAATGTTGAAGTTGTTGAATTTATTGATGTTATCAGTGGTATTTTTATCTTTTTTGTATTTTTCAAAGTTGAGGTTACAGTTGAATTTGTTGCTGTTTCTCATTGTTGAGGTTGTTAAATTTTTTGGTGTTTTTCAAAGTTGTGGTTGTTGTTGAATTTTTTGGTGCTTTTCATTGTTGAGGTTTTTGTTCAATTTTTTGGTGATTTTCAATGTTGAGGTTGTTGAATATATTGGTGTTTTTCATTGTTGAGGTTTTTGTTGAATTTGTTGGTGATTTTCAATGTTGAGGTTGTTTTTGAATCTTTTCGTGTATTTCATTGTCGAGGATTCTGTTGAATCTGTTGGTGTTTTTGAATGCCAAGGTTGTTGATGAATTTTTTGGTGTTTTTCTTGGTTGAGGTTTTTGTTGAATTTGTTGGTGTTTTTCATTGTTGAGGTTGTTGTTGAATTTGTTGGTGATTTTCAATGTTGAGGTTGTGTTTGAATTTGTTGGTGTTTTTCCATGTTGAGGTTTTTGAATTTGTTGGTGTTTTTCAAAGTTGAGGTTGTTGTTGAATTTGTTGCAGACTTTCAATGTTGAGTTTGTTGTTGAATATTTTTGTGTTTTTCATTGTTGAGGTTGATGTTGAAATTTTTGGTGTTTCTCATTGTTGAGGTTTTTGTTGAATTTTTTGGTGTTTTTGAATGTTGTGGTTGTTGATGAACTTTTTGATGTTTTTCATTGTTGAGGTTTTTGTTGAATTTGTTGGTGATTTTCAATGTTGAGGTTGTTGTTGAATTAATTGGTGTATTCAATGTTTTTATTTCAATCTTTTTGTATTTTTCAAAGTTGAGGTTGCAATTGAATTTGTACTGTTTCTCATTGTTGAGGTTGTTGAATTTTTTGGTGTTTTTCAAAGTTGAGGTTGTTGTTGATTTTTTTGGTGTCTTTCATTGTTGAGGTTTTTGTCCAATCTTTTGGTGATTTTAAATGTTGAGGTTGCTGAATTTATTGGATTTTTTTCATTGTTGAGGATTCTGTTGAATTTGTTGGTGTTTATGTATATTGAGGCTGTTAATGAATTTATTTGTGTTTTTCTTGGTTGAGGTTTTTGTTGAATTTGTTGGTGTTTTTCATTGTTGAGGTTGTTGTTGAATTTGTTGGTGACTTTCAATGTTGAGGTTGTGTTTGAATTTGTTGGTGTTTTTCCATGTTGAGGTTTTTGAATTTGTTGGTGTTTTTCAATGTTGAGGTTGTTGTTGAATTTGTTGCTGATTTTATATGTTGAGTTTGTTGTTGAACTTTTTGGTGTTTTTCATTTTTGAGGTTGTTGTTGAAATTTTTGGTGTTTTTCATTGTTGAGGTTTTTGTTGAATTTTTTGATGTTTTTGAATGTTGAGGTTGTTGATGAACTTTTTGATGTTTTTCATTGTTGAGGTTTTTGTTGAATTTGTTGGTGATTTTCAATGTTGAGTTGTTATTGAATTTATTGGTGTATTCAATGTTTTTATTTGAATCTTTTTGTATTTTTCAAAGTTGAGGTTGCAATTGAATTTGTTGCTGTTTCTCATTGTTGAGGTTGTTGAATTTTTTGGTGTTTTTCAAAGTTGAGGTTGTTGTTGAATTTTTGGGTGTTTTTCATTGTTGAGGTTTTTGTTCAATTTTTGGGTGATTTTAAATGTTGAGGTTGTTGAATGTATTGGTGTTTTTCATTGTTGAGGATTCTGTCGATTTTGTTGGTGTTTTTGAATGTTGAGATTGTTGATGAATTTTTTAGTGTTTTTCTTGGTTGAGGTTTTTGTTGAATTTGTTGGTGTTTTTCATTGTTGAGGTTGTTGTTGAATTTGTTGGTGATTTTCAATGTTGAGGTTGTGTTTGAATTTGTTGGTGTTTTTCCATGTTGAGGTTTTTGAATTTGTTGGTGTTTTTCAAAGTTGAGGTTGTTGTTGAATTTGTTGGTGAATTTCAATGCTGAGTTTGTTGTTGAATTTTTTGGTGTTTTTCATTTTTGAGGTTGTTTTTGAAATTTTTGGTGCTTTTCATTGTTGAGGTTTTTGTTGAATTTTTTGGTGTTTTTGAATGTTGAGGTTGTTGAAGAACTTTTTGATGTTTTCCATTGTTGAGGTTTTTGTTGAATTTGTTGGTGATTTTCAATGTTGAGGTTGTTTTTGAATTTATTGGTGTTATTCATTGTTGAGGTTGTTGTTGAAACTGTTGGACTTTTTCAATGTTGAGGTTGTTGTTGAATCTTTTTGTATTTTTCAAAGTTGAGGTTGCAGTTGAATTTGTTGCTGTTTCTCAATGTTGAGGTTGTTGAATTTTTAGATGTTTTTCATTGCTGAGGTTGTTGTTGAATTTGTAGGTGATTTTCAATGTTGAAGTTGTTGAATTTATTGGTGTTATCAGTGGTATTTTTATCTTTTTTGTATTTTTCAAAGTTGAGGTTACAGTTGAATTTGTTGCTGTTTCTCATTGTTGAGGTTGTTAAGTTTTTTGGTGTGTTTTAAAGTTGTGGTTGTTGTTGAATTTTTTGGTGTTTTTCATTGTTGAGGTTGTTGAATTTATTGGTGTTTTTCATTGTTGAGGTTTTTGTTGAATTTGTTGGTGATTTTCAATGTTGAGGTTGTTGTTGAATTTTTTCTTGTATTTCATTGTTTAGGATTCTATTGAATGTGTCGGTGTTTTTGAATGCCGAGGTTGTTGATGAATTTTCTGGTGTTTTTCAAAGTTGAGGTTTTTGTTGAATTTTTTGGTGTTTTTCATTTTTGAGGTTGTTGTTGAATTTGTTGGTGATTTTCAATGTTGAGTTTGTGTTTGAATTTGTTGGTGTTTTTCCATGTTGCGGTTTTTGAATTTGTTGGTGTTTTTCAAAGTTGAGGTTGTTGCTGAATTTGTTGGTGATTTTCAATGCTGAGTTTGTTGTTGAATTTTTTGGTGTTTTTCATTTTTGAGGTTGTTGTTGAAATTGTTGATGTTTTTCTTTGTTGAGGTTTTTGTTGAATTTTTTGGTGTTTTTCATTGTTTATGTTGTTGTTGAATTTGTTGGTGATTTTCAATGTTGAGGTTGTTTTTGAATTTATTGGTGTTTTTCATTGTTGAGGTTGTTGTTGAAACTGTTGGAGTTTTTCAATGCTGAGGTTGTTGTTGAATTTGTTGGTGATTTTCAATGTTGAAGTTGTTGAATTTATTGGTGTTTTTCATTGTTGAGGTTGTTGTTGAAACTGTTGGAGTTTTTCAATGTTGAGGTTGTTGTTGAATCTTTTTGTATTTTTCATAGTTGAGGTTGCAGTTGAATTTGTTGCTGTTTCTCAATGTTGAGGTTGTTGAATTTTTTGGTGTTTTTCAATGTTCAGGTTGTTGTTGAATTTTTAGATGTTTTTCATTGCTGAGGTTGTTGTTGAATTTGTTGGTGATTTTCAATGTTGATGTTGTTGAATTTATTGATGTTATCAGTGGTATTTTTATCTTTTTTGTATTTTTCAAAGTTGAGGTTACAGTTGAATTTGTTGCTGTTTCTCATTGTTGAGGTTGTTAAATTTTTTGGTGTTTTTCAAAGTTGTGGTTGTTGTTGAATTTTTTGGTGCTTTTCATTGTTGAGGTTATTGTTCAATTTTTTGGTGATTTTCAATGTTGAGGTTGTTGAATATATTGGTGTTTTTCATTGTTGAGGTTTTTGTTGAATTTGTTGGTGATTTTCAATGTTGAGGTTGTTTTTGAATCTTTTCGTGTATTTCATTGTTGAGGATTCTGTTGAATCTGTTGGTGTTTTTGAATGCCAAGGTTGTTGATGAATTTTTTGCTGTTTTTCTTGGTTGAGGTTTTTGTTGAATTTGTTGCTGTTTTTCATTGTTGAGGTTGTTGTTGAATTTGTTGGTGATTTTCAATGTTGAGGTTGTGTTTGAATTTGTTAGTGTTTTTCCATGTTGAGGTTTTTGAATTTGTTGGTGTTTTTCAAAGTTGAGGTTGTTGTTGAATTTGTTGCTGATTTTCAATGTTGAGTTTGTTGTTGAATTTTTTGGTGTTTTTCATTTTTGAGGTTGTTGTTGAAATTTTTGGTGTTTTTCATTGTTGAGGTTTTTGTTGAATTTTTTGATGTTATTGAAAGTTGAGGTTGTTGATGAACTTTTTGATGTTTTTCATTGTTGAGGTTTTTGTTGAATTTGTTGGTGATTTTCAATGTGCAGGTTGTTGATGAATTTTTTGGCGTTTTTCATTGTTGAGGTTTTTGTTGAATTTGTTGGCGATTTTCAATGTTGAGGTTGTTGTTGAATTTATTGGTGTATTCAATGTATTTATTTGAACCTTTTTCTATTTTTCAAAGTTGAGGTTGCAGTTGAATTTGTTGCTGTTTCACAATGTTGAGGTTGTTGAATTTTCTGGTGTTTTTCAATGTTCAGGTTGTTGTTGAATTTTAGATGTTTTTCATTGCTGAGGTTGTTGTTGAATTTGTTGGTGATTTTCAATGTTGAAGTTGTTGAATTTATCGGTGTTATCAGTGGTATTTTTATCTTTTTTGTATTTTTCAAGGTTGAGGTTACAGTTGAATTTGTTGGTCTTTTTCAATGTTGAGGTTGTTGAATTTGTTGGTGTTTTTCAAAGATGAGGTTGTTGTTGAATTTATTGGTGTATTCAATGTTTTTATTTGAATCTTTTTGTATTTTTCAAAGTTGAGGTTGCAATTGAATTTGTTGCTGTTTCTCATTGTTGAGGTTGTTGAATTTTTTGGTGTTTTTCAAAGTTGAGGTTGTTGTTGACTTTTTTGGTGTTTTTCATTGCTGAGGTTTTTGTTCAATTTTTTTGGTGATTTTCAATGTTGAGGTTGTTGAATTTATTGGTGTTTTTCATTGTTGAGGTTTTTGTTGAATTTGTTGGTGTTTTTGAATGTTGAGGTTGTTGATGAATTTTTCGGTGTTTTTCTTGGTTGAGCTTTTTGTTGAATTTGTTAGTGTTTTTCATTGTTGAGGTTGTTGTTGAATTTGTTGGTGATTTTCAATGTTGAGGTTGTGTTTGAATTTGTTGGTGTTTTTCCATGTTGACGTTTTTGAATTTGTTGGTGATTTTCAATATTGAGGTTGTTTTTGAATTTGTTGGTGTTATCAATTTTTATTTTGTGGAACCTTTTTGTATTTTTAAAAGTTGAGTTTGTTGTTGAATTTGTTGTTATTTTTCCATGTTGAGGTTTTTGAATTTGTTGGTGTTTTTCAAAGTTGACGTTGTTGTTGAATTTTTTGGTGATTTTCAATATTGAGGTTGTTGTTGAATTTGTGGGGTGTATTCAATGTTTTTTTTGAATCTTTTTGTATTTTTCAAAGTTGCGGTTGCTGTTGAATTTGTTGCTGTATCTCAATGTAGAGGTTGTTGAATTTTTTGGTGTTTTTCATCGTTGAGGTTGTTGTTGAATTTTTAGATGTTTTTGAATGTTGAGGTTGTTGATGAATTTTTTGGTGTTTTTCTTTGTTGAGGTTTTTGTTGAATTTCTTGGTGTTTTTCATTGTTGAGGTTGTTGTTGAATTTGTTGGTGATTTTCAATGTTGAGTTTGTTGTTGAATTATTTGGTGTTTTTCATTGTTGACGTTGTTGTTGAAATTGTTGGAGTTTGTCATTGTTGAGGTTGTTGTTGAATCTTTTTGTATTTTTCAAAGTTGATGTTGCAGTTGAATTTGTTCCTGTTTCTCAATGTTGAGGTTGTTGAATTTTTTAGTTTTTTTCAACGTTGAGGTTGTTGTTGAATTTTTGAATTTTTTCATTGCTGAGGTTGTTGTTAAATTTGTTGGTGATTTTCAATGTTGAGGTTGTGTTTGAATTTGTTGATGTTTTTCAATGTTGAGGTTTTTGAATTTGTTGTTGTTTTTCAAAGTTGAGGTTGATGTTGAATTTGTTGGTGATTTTCAATGTTGAGTTTGTTGTTGAATTTTTTGGTGTTTTTCATTGTTGAGGTTGTTGTTGAATTTATTGGTGTATTCAATGTTTTTATTTGAATCTTTTTGTATTTTTCAAAGTTGAGGTTGCAATTGAAATTGTTGCTGTTTCTCATTGTTGAGGTTGTTGAATTTTTTGGTGTTTTTCAAAGTTGAGGTTGTTGTTGAATTTTTTGGTGTTTTTCATTGCTGAGGTTTTTGTTCAATTTTTTTGGTGATTTTCAATGTTGAGGTTGTTGAAATTATTGGTGTTTTTCATTGTTGAGGTTTTTGTTGAATTTGTTGGTGTTTTTGAATGTTGAGGTTGTTGATGAATTTTTCGGTGTTTTTCTTGGTTGAGCTTTTTGTTGAATTTGTTAGTGTTTTTCATTGTTGAGGTAGTTGTTGAATTTGTTGGTGATTTTCAATGTTGAGGTTGTGTTTGAATTTGTTTGTGTTTTTCCATGTTGAAGTTTGTGAATTTGTTGGTGATTTTCATTATTGAGGTTGTTTTTGAATTTGTTGGTGTTGTCAATTTTTATTTTGTGGAACCTTTTTGTATTTTTAAAAGTTGAGTTTGTTGTTGAATTTGTTGGTGTTTTTCCATGTTGAGGTTTTTGAATTTGTTGGTGTTTTTCAAAGTTGACGTTGTTGTTGAATTTTTTGGTGATTTTCAATATTGAGGTTGTTGTTGAATTTATTGGTGTATTCAATGTTTTTTTTGAATCTTTTTGTATTTTTCAAAGTTGCGGTTGCTGTTGAATTTGTTGCTGTTTCTCAATGAAGAGGTTGTTGAATTTTTTGGCGTTTTTCAAAGTTGAGGTTGTTGTTGAATTTGTTGGTGATTTTCAATGTTGAGGTTGTTGAATTTATTGGTGTTATCAGTGGTTTTTTTAAATCTTTTTTGTATTTTTCAAAGTTGAGGTTGCAGTTGAATTTGTAAGTGTTTTCCAATGTTGAGGTTGTTGAAGTTGTTGGTGTTTTTCAAAGTTGAGGTTGTTGTTGAATTTTTTGGTGTTCTGCATTGTTGAGGTTTTTGTTGAATTTTTTGCTGTTTTTGAATGTGCAGGTTGTTGATGAATTTTTTGGCGTTTTTCATTGTTGAGGTTTTTGTTGAATTTGTTGGCGATTTTCAATGTTGAGGTTGTTGTTGAATTTATTGGTGTATTCAATGTATTTATTTGAACCTTTTTCTATTTTTCAAAGTTGAGGTTGCAGTTGAATTTGTTGCTGTTTCACAATGTTGAGGTTGTTGAATTTTCTGGTGTTTTTCAATGTTCAGGTTGTTGTTGAATTTTAGATGTTTTTCATTGCTGAGGTTGTTGTTGAATTTGTTGGTGATTTTCAATGTTGAAATTGTTGAATTTATCGGTGTTATCAGTGGTATTTTTATCTTTTTTGTATTTTTCAAAGTTGAGGTTACAGTTGAATTTGTTGGTGTTTTTCAATGTTGAGGTTGTTGAATTTGTTGGTGTTTTTCAAAGATGAGGTTGTTGTTGAATTTATTGGTGTATTTAATGTTTTTATTTGAATCTTTTTGTATTTTTCAAAGTTGAGGTTGCAATTGAATTTGTTGCTGTTTCTCATTGTTGAGGTTGTTGAATTTTTTGGTGTTTTTCAAAGTTGAGGTTGTTGTTGAATTTTTTGGTCTTTTTCATTGTTGAGGTTTTTGTTCAATTTTTTTGGTGATTTTCAATGTTGAGGTTTTTGTCCAATTTTTTGGTGATTTTAAATGTTGAGGTTGCTGAATTTATTGTATTTTTTTCATTGTTGAGGATTCTGTTGAATTTGTTGGTGTTTATGTATATTGAGGCTGTTAATGAATTTATTTGTGTTTTTCTTGGTTGAGGTTTTTGTTGAATTTGTTGGTGTTTTTCATTGTTGAGGTTGTTGTTGAATTTGTTGGTGACTTTCAATGTTGAGGTTGTGTTTGAATTTGTTGGTGTTTTTCCATGTTGAGGGTTTTGAATTTGTTGGTGTTTTTCAAAGTTGAGGTTGTTGTTGAATTTGTTGCTGATTTTATATGTTGAGGTTGTTGAATTTTTGGTGTTTTTCAAAGTTGAGGTTGTTGTTGAATTTTTTGGTGTTTTTCATTGTTGAGGTTTTTGTTCAATTTTTGGGTGATTTTAAATGTTGAGGTTGTTGAATGTATTGGTGTTTTTCATTGTTGAGGATTCTGTCGATTTTGTTGGTGTTTTTGAATGTTGAGATTGTTGATGAATTTTTTAGTGTTTTTCTTGGTTGAGGTTTTTGTTGAATTTGTTGGTGTTTTTCATTGTTGAGGTTGTTGTTGAATTTGTTGGTGATTTTCAATGTTGAGGTTGTGTTTGAATTTGTTGGTGTTTTTCCATGTTGAGGTTTTTGAATTTCTTGGTGTTTTTCAAAGTTGAGGTTGTTGTTGAATTTGTTGGTGAATTTCAATGCTGAGTTTGTTGTTGAATTTTTTGGTGTTTTTCATTTTTGAGGTTGTTTTTGAAATTTTTGGTGCTTTTCATTGTTGAGGTTTTTGTTGAATTTTTTGGTGCTTTTGAATGTTGAGTTTGTTGAAGAACTTTTTGATGTTTTCCATTGTTGAGGTTTTTGTTGAATTTGTTGGTGATTTTCAATGTTGAGGTTGTTTTTGAATTTATTGGTGTTATTCATTGTTGAGGTTGTTGTTGAAACTGTTGGACTTTTTCAATGTTGAGGTTGTTGTTGAATCTTTTTGTATTTTTCAAAGTTGAGGTTGCAGTTGAATTTGTTGCTGTTTCGCAATGTTGAGGTTGTTGAATTTTTAGATGTTTTTCATTGCTGAGGTTGTTGTTGAATTTGTAAGTGATTTTCAATGTTGAAGTTGTTGAATTTATTGGTGTTATCAGTGGTATTTTTATCTTTTTTGTATTTTTCAAAGTTGAGGTTACAGTTGAATTTGTTGCTGTTTCTCATTGTTGAGGTTGTTAAGTTTTTTGGTGTGTTTTAAAGTTGTGGTTGTTGTTGAATTTTTTGGTGTTTTTCATTGTTGAGGTTGTTGAATTTATTGGTGTTTTTCATTGTTGAGGTTTTTGTTGAATTTGTTGGTGATTTTCAATGTTGAGGTTGTTGTTGAATTTTTTCTTGTATTTCATTGTTGAGGATTCTGTTGAATCTGTTGGTGTTTTTGAATGCTGAGGTTGTTGATGAATTTTCTGGTGTTTTTCAAAGTTGAGGTTTTTGTTGAATTTTTTGGTGTTTTTCATTGTTGAGGTTGTTGTTGAATTTGTTGGTGATTTTCAATGTTGAGTTTGTGTTTGAATTTGTTGGTGTTTTTCCATGTTGCGGTTTTTGAATTTGTTGGTGTTTTTCAAAGTTGAGGTTGTTGCTGAATTTGTTGGTGATTTTCAATGCTGAGTTTGTTGTTGAATTTTTTGGTGTTTTTCATTTTTGAGGTTGTTGTTGAAATTGTTGGTGTTTTTCTTTGTTGAGGTTTTTGTTGAATTTTTTGGTGTTTTTCATTGTTTATGTTGTTGTTGAATTTGTTGGTGATTTTCAATGTTGAGGTTGTTTTTGAATTTATTGGTGTTTTTCATTGTTGAGGTTGTTGTTGAAACTGTTGGAGTTTTTCAATGCTGAGGTTGTTGTTGAATTTGTTGGTGATTTTCAATGTTGAAGTTGTTGAATTTATTGGTGTTTTTCATTGTTGAGGTTGTTGTTGAAACTGTTGGAGTTTTTCAATGTTGAGGTTGTTGTTGAATCTTTTTGTATTTTTCATAGTTGAGGTTGCAGTTGAATTTGTTGCTGTTTCTCAATGTTGAGGTTGTTGAATTTTTTGGTGTTTTTCAATGTTCAGGTTGTTGTTGAATTTTTAGATGTTTTTCATTGCTGAGGTTGTTGTTGAATTTGTTGGTGATTTTCAATGTTGAAGTTGTTGAATTTATTGATGTTATCAGTGGTATTTTTATCTTTTTTGTATTTTTCAAAGTTGAGGTTACAGTTGAATTTGTTGCTGTTTCTCATTGTTGAGGTTGTTAAATTTTTTGGTGTTTTTCAAAGTTGTGGTTGTTGTTGAATTTTTTGGTGCTTTTCATTGTTGAGGTTTTTGTTCAATTTTTTGGTGATTTTCAATGTTGAGGTTGTTGAATATACTGGTGTTTTTCATTGTTGAGGTTTTTGTTGAATTTGTTGGTGATTTTCAATGTTGAGGTTGTTTTTGAATCTTTTCGTGTATTTCATTGTTGAGGATTCTGATGAATCTGTTGGTGTTTTTGAATGCCAAGGTTGTTGATGAATTTTTTGGTGTTTTTCTTGGTTGAGGTTTTTGTTGAATTTGTTGCTGTTTTTCATTGTTGAGGTTGTTGTTGAATTTGTTGGTGATTTTCAATGTTGAGGTTGTGTTTGAATTTGTTAGTGTTTTTCCATGTTGAGGTTTTTGAATTTGTTGGTGTTTTTCAAAGTTGAGGTTGTTGTTGAATTTGTTGCTGATTTTCAATGTTGAGTTTGTTGTTGAATTTTTTGGTGTTTTTCATTTTTGAGGTTGTTGTTGAAATTTTTGGTGTTTTTCATTGTTGAGGTTTTTGTTGAATTTTTTGATGTTTTTGAAAATTGAGGTTGTTGATGAACTTTTTGATGTTTTTCATTGTTGAGGTTTTTGTTGAATTTGTTGGTGATTTTCAATGTTGAGGTTGTTGTTGAATTTATTGGTGTATTCAATGTTTTTATTTGAATCTTTTTGTATTTTTCAAAGTCGAGGTTGCAATTGAATTTGTTGCTTTTTCTAATTGTTGAGGTTGTTGAATATTTTGGTGTTTTTCAAAGTTGAGGTTGTTGTTGAATTTTTTGGTGTTTTTCATTGTTGACGTTTCTGTTCAATTTTTTGCTGATTTTAAATGTTGAGGTTGTTGAATTTATTGGTGTTTTTCATTGTTGAGGATTCTGTTGAATTTGTTGGTGTTTTTGAATGTTGAGGTTGTTGATGAATTTTTTGGTGTTTTTCAAAGTTGAGGTTTTTGTTGTATTTGTTGGTGTTTTTCATTGTTGATGTTGTTGTTGAATTTGTTGGTGATTTTCAATGTTGAGGTTGTGTTTGAATTTGTTGGTGTTTTTCCATGTTGAGGTTTTTGAATTTGTTGGTGTTTTTCAAAGTTGAGGTTGTTGTTGAATTTGTTGGTGATTTTCAATGTTGAGTTTGTTGTTGAATTTTTTGTTGTTATTCATTGTTGGGGTTGTTGTTGAAATGGTTGGCGTTTTTCTATGTTAAGGTTGATGTTGAATTTTTTGGTGATTTTCAATGTTGAGTTTGTTGTTGAATTTGTTGGTGTTCTTTAATTGTTGATGTTTTTGTTGAATTTGTTGGTGTTTTTGAATGTTGAGGTTGTTGATGAATTTTTTGGTGTTTTTCATCGTTGAGGTTGTTATTGAATTTGTTGGTGTTTTTGAATGTTGAGGTTGTTGATGAATTTTTTGGTGTTTTTCTTTGTTGAGGTTTTTGTTGAATTTCTTGGTGTTTTTCATTGTTGAGGTTGTTGTTGAATTTGTTGGTGATTTTCAATGTTGAGTTTGTTGTTGAATTTTTTGGTGTTTTTCATTGTTGACGTTGTTGTTGAAATTGTTGGAGTTTGTCATTGTTGAGGTTGTTGTTGAATTTGTTGGTGATTTTCAATGTTGAGGTTGTGTTTGAATTTGTTGGTGTTTTTCCATGTTGCGGTTTTTGAATTTGTTGGTGTTTTTCAAAGTTGAGGTTGTTGCTGAATTTGTTGGTGATTTTCAATGCTGAGTTTGTTGTTGAATTTTTTGGTGTTTTTCATTTTTGAGGTTGTTGTTGAAATTGTTGGTGTTTTTCTTTGTTGAGGTTTTTGTTGAATTTTTTGGTGTTTTTCATTGTTTATGTTGTTGTTGAATTTGTTGGTGATTTTCAATGTTGAGGTTGTTTTTGAATTTATTGGTGTTTTTCATTGTTGAGGTTGTTGTTGAAACTGTTGGAGTTTTTCAATGCTGAGGTTGTTGTTGAATTTGTTGGTGATTTTCAATGTTGAAGTTGTTGAATTTATTGGTGTTTTTCATTGTTGAGGTTGTTGTTGAAACTGTTGGAGTTTTTCAATGTTGAGGTTGTTGTTGAATCTTTTTGTATTTTTCATAGTTGAGGTTGCAGTTGAATTTGTTGCTGTTTCTCAATGTTGAGGTTGTTGAATTTTTTGGTGTTTTTCAATGTTCAGGTTGTTGTTGAATTTTTAGATGTTTTTCATTGCTGAGGTTGTTGTTGAATTTGTTGGTGATTTTCAATGTTGAAGTTGTTGAATTTATTGATGTTATCAGTGGTATTTTTATCTTTTTTGTATTTTTCAAAGTTGAGGTTACAGTTGAATTTGTTGCTGTTTCTCATTGTTGAGGTTGTTAAATTTTTTGGTGTTTTTCAAAGTTGTGGTTGTTGTTGAATTTTTTGGTGCTTTTCATTGTTGAGGTTTTTGTTCAATTTTTTGGTGATTTTCAATGTTGAGGTTGTTGAATATACTGGTGTTTTTCATTGTTGAGGTTTTTGTTGAATTTGTTGGTGATTTTCAATGTTGAGGTTGTTTTTGAATCTTTTCGTGTATTTCATTGTTGAGGATTCTGATGAATCTGTTGGTGTTTTTGAATGCCAAGGTTGTTGATGAATTTTTTGGTGTTTTTCTTGGTTGAGGTTTTTGTTGAATTTGTTGCTGTTTTTCATTGTTGAGGTTGTTGTTGAATTTGTTGGTGATTTTCAATGTTGAGGTTGTGTTTGAATTTGTTAGTGTTTTTCCATGTTGAGGTTTTTGAATTTGTTGGTGTTTTTCAAAGTTGAGGTTGTTGTTGAATTTGTTGCTGATTTTCAATGTTGAGTTTGTTGTTGAATTTTTTGGTGTTTTTCATTTTTGAGGTTGTTGTTGAAATTTTTGGTGTTTTTCATTGTTGAGGTTTTTGTTGAATTTTTTGATGTTTTTGAAAATTGAGGTTGTTGATGAACTTTTTGATGTTTTTCATTGTTGAGGTTTTTGTTGAATTTGTTGGTGATTTTCAATGTTGAGGTTGTTGTTGAATTTATTGGTGTATTCAATGTTTTTATTTGAATCTTTTTGTATTTTTCAAAGTCGAGGTTGCAATTGAATTTGTTGCTTTTTCTAATTGTTGAGGTTGTTGAATATTTTGGTGTTTTTCAAAGTTGAGGTTGTTGTTGAATTTTTTGGTGTTTTTCATTGTTGACGTTTCTGTTCAATTTTTTGCTGATTTTAAATGTTGAGGTTGTTGAATTTATTGGTGTTTTTCATTGTTGAGGATTCTGTTGAATTTGTTGGTGTTTTTGAATGTTGAGGTTGTTGATGAATTTTTTGGTGTTTTTCAAAGTTGAGGTTTTTGTTGTATTTGTTGGTGTTTTTCATTGTTGATGTTGTTGTTGAATTTGTTGGTGATTTTCAATGTTGAGGTTGTGTTTGAATTTGTTGGTGTTTTTCCATGTTGAGGTTTTTGAATTTGTTGGTGTTTTTCAAAGTTGAGGTTGTTGTTGAATTTGTTGGTGATTTTCAATGTTGAGTTTGTTGTTGAATTTTTTGTTGTTATTCATTGTTGGGGTTGTTGTTGAAATGGTTGGCGTTTTTCTATGTTAAGGTTGATGTTGAATTTTTTGGTGATTTTCAATGTTGAGTTTGTTGTTGAATTTGTTGGTGTTCTTTAATTGTTGATGTTTTTGTTGAATTTGTTGGTGTTTTTGAATGTTGAGGTTGTTGATGAATTTTTTGGTGTTTTTCATCGTTGAGGTTGTTATTGAATTTGTTGGTGTTTTTGAATGTTGAGGTTGTTGATGAATTTTTTGGTGTTTTTCTTTGTTGAGGTTTTTGTTGAATTTCTTGGTGTTTTTCATTGTTGAGGTTGTTGTTGAATTTGTTGGTGATTTTCAATGTTGAGTTTGTTGTTGAATTTTTTGGTGTTTTTCATTGTTGACGTTGTTGTTGAAATTGTTGGAGTTTGTCATTGTTGAGGTTGTTGTTGAATCTTTTTGTATTTTTCAAAGTTGATGTTGCAGTTGAATTTGTTCCTGTTTCTCAATGTTGAGGTTGTTGAATTTTTTAGTTTTTTTCAACGTTGAGGTTGTTGTTGAATTTTTGAATTTTTTCATTGCTGAGGTTGTTGTTAAATTTGTTGGTGATTTTCAATGTTGAGGTTGTGTTTGAATTTGTTGATGTTTTTCAATGTTGAGTTTTTTGAATTTGTTGTTGTTTTTCAAAGTTGAGGTTGATGTTGAATTTGTTGGTGATTTTCAATGTTGAGTTTGTTGTTGAATTTTTTGGTGTTTTTCATTGTTGAGGTTGTTGTTGAATTTATTGGTGTATTCAATGTTTTTATTTGAATCTTTTTGTATTTTTCAAAGTTGAGGTTGCAATTGAAATTGTTGCTGTTTCTCATTGTTGAGGTTGTTGAATTTTTTGGTGTTTTTCAAAGTTGAGGTTGTTGTTGAATTTTTTGGTGTTTTTCATTGCTGAGGTTTTTGTTCAATTTTTTTGGTGATTTTCAATGTTGAGGTTGTTGAAATTATTGGTGTTTTTCATTGTTGAGGTTTTTGTTGAATTTGTTGGTGTTTTTGAATGTTGAGGTTGTTGATGAATTTTTCGGTGTTTTTCTTGGTTGAGCTTTTTGTTGAATTTGTTAGTGTTTTTCATTGTTGAGGTAGTTGTTGAATTTGTTGGTGATTTTCAATGTTGAGGTTGTGTTTGAATTTGTTGGTGTTTTTCCATGTTGAAGTTTGTGAATTTGTTGGTGATTTTCAATATTGAGGTTGTTTTTGAATTTGTTGGTGTTATCAATTTTTATTTTGTGGAACCTTTTTGTATTTTTAAAAGTTGAGTTTGTTGTTGAATTTGTTGGTGTTTTTCCATGTTGAGGTTTTTGAATTTGTTGGTGTTTTTCAAAGTTGACGTTGTTGTTGAATTTTTTGGTGATTTTCAATATTGAGGTTGTTGTTGAATTTATTGGTGTATTCAATGTTTTTTTTTGAAATTTTTTGTATTTTTCAAAGTTGCGGTTGCTGTTGAATTTGTTGCTGTTTCTCAATGAAGAGGTTGTTGAATTTTTTGGCGTTTTTCAAAGTTGAGGTTGTTGTTGAATTTGTTGGTGATTTTCAATGTTGAGGTTGTTGAATTTATTGGTGTTATCAGTGGTTTTTTTAAATCTTTTTTGTATTTTTCAAAGTTGAGGTTGCAGTTGAATTTGTAAGTGTTTTCCAATGTTGAGGTTGTTGAAGTTGTTGGTGTTTTTCAAAGTTGAGGTTGTTGTTGAATTTTTTGGTGTTCTGCATTGTTGAGGTTTTTGTTGAATTTTTTGCTGTTTTTGAATGTGCAGGTTGTTGATGAATTTTTTGGCGTTTTTCATTGTTGAGGTTTTTGTTGAATTTGTTGGCGATTTTCAATGTTGAGGTTGTTGTTGAATTTATTGGTGTATTCAATGTATTTATTTGAACCTTTTTCTATTTTTCAAAGTTGAGGTTGCAGTTGAATTTGTTGCTGTTTCACAATGTTGAGGTTGTTGAATTTTCTGGTGTTTTTCAATGTTCAGGTTGTTGTTGAATTTTAGATGTTTTTCATTGCTGAGGTTGTTGTTGAATTTGTTGGTGATTTTCAATGTTGAAGTTGTTGAATTTATCGGTGTTATCAGTGGTATTTTTATCTTTTTTGTATTTTTCAAGGTTGAGGTTACAGTTGAATTTGTTGGTCTTTTTCAATGTTGAGGTTGTTGAATTTGTTGGTGTTTTTCAAAGATGAGGTTGTTGTTGAATTTATTGGTGTATTCAATGTTTTTATTTGAATCTTTTTGTATTTTTCAAAGTTGAGGTTGCAATTGAATTTGTTGCTGTTTCTCATTGTTGAGGTTGTTGAATTTTTTGGTGTTTTTCAAAGTTGAGGTTGTTGTTGACTTTTTTGGTGTTTTTCATTGCTGAGGTTTTTGTTCAATTTTTTTGGTGATTTTCAATGTTGAGGTTGTTGAATTTATTGGTGTTTTTCATTGTTGAGGTTTTTGTTGAATTTGTTGGTGTTTTTGAATGTTGAGGTTGTTGATGAATTTTTCGGTGTTTTTCTTGGTTGAGCTTTTTGTTGAATTTGTTAGTGTTTTTCATTGTTGAGGTTGTTGTTGAATTTGTTGGTGATTTTCAATGTTGAGGTTGTGTTTGAATTTGTTGGTGTTTTTCCATGTTGACGTTTTTGAATTTGTTGGTGATTTTCAATATTGAGGTTGTTTTTGAATTTGTTGGTGTTATCAATTTTTATTTTGTGGAACCTTTTTGTATTTTTAAAAGTTGAGTTTGTTGTTGATTTTGTTGTTATTTTTCCATGTTGAGGTTTATGAATTTGTTGGTGTTTTTCAAAGTTGACGTTGTTGTTGAATTTTTTGGTGATTTTCAATATTGAGGTTGTTGTTGAATTTGTGGGGTGTATTCAATGTTTTTTTTGAATCTTTTTGTATTTTTCAAAGTTGCGGTTGCTGTTGAATTTGTTGCTGTTTCTCAATGTAGAGGTTGTTGAATTTTTTGGTGTTTTTCAAAGTTGAGGTTGTTGTTGAATTTTTAGATGTTTTTCATGGTTGAGGTTGTTGTTGAATTTGTTGGTGATTTTCAGTGTTGATGTTGTTGAATTTATTGGTGTTATCAGTAGTTTTTTTTAATCTTTTTTGTATTTTTCAAAGTTGAGGTTGCAGTTGAATTTTTTGGTATTTTTCAATGTTGAGGTTGTTGAAGTTGTTGGTGTTTTTCAAAGTTGAGGTTGTTGTTGAATTTTTTGGTGTTCTGCATTGTTGAGGTTTTTGTTGAATTTTTTGCTGTTTTTGAATGTGCAGGTTGTTGATGAATTTTTTGATGTTTTTCATTGTTGAGGTTTTTGTTGAATTTTTTGATGTTTTTGAATGTTGAGGGTATTGATGAACTTTTTGATGTTTTTCATTGTTGAGGTTTTTGTTGAATTTTTTTGATATTTTTGAATGTTGAGGGTGTTGATGAACTTTTTGATGTTTTTCATTGTTGAGGTTTTTGTTGAATATGTTGGTGATTTTCAATGTTGAGGTTGTTGTTGAATTTATTGGTGTATTCAATGTTTTTATTTGAATCTTTTTGTATTTTTCAAAGTTGAGGTTGCAATTGAATTTCTTGCTGATGCTATTTGTTGAGGTTGTTGAATTTTTTGGTGATTTTCAAAGTTGAGGTTGATGTTAAATTTTTTTGGTGTTTTTCATTGTTGAGGTTTCTGTTCAATTTTTTGGTGATTTTAAATGTTGAGGTTGTTGAATTTATTGGTGTTTTTCATTGTTGAGGATTCTGTTGAATTTGTTGGTGTTTTTGAATGTTGAGGTTGTTGATGAATTTTTTGGTCTTTTTCTCGGTTGAGGTTTTTGTTGAACTTGTTCGTGTTTTTCATTGTTGAGGTTGTTGTTGAATTTGATGGTGATTTTCAATGTTGAGGTTGTGTCTGAATTTGTTGGTGTTTTTCCATGTTGAGGATTTTGAATTTGTTGGTGTTTTTCAAAGTTGAGGTTGTGTTTGAAGTTGTTGGTTTTTTTCCATGTTGAGGTTTTTGAATTTGTTGTTGTTTTTCAAAGTTGAGGTAGTTGTTAAATTTCTTGGTGATTTTCAATGTTGAGTGTGTTGTTGAATTTTTTGGTGTTATTCATTGGTGAGGTTTTTGTTGAAATTGTTGGAGTTTTTCAATGTCAAGGTTGATGTTGAATTTTTTGGTGATTTTCAATGTTGAGTTTGTTGTTGAATTTGTTGGTGTTTTTCAAAGTTGACGTTGTTGTTGAATTTTTTGGTGTTTTTTAATTGTTGTGGTTTTAGTTGAATTTGTTGGTGTTTTTGAATGTTGGGGTTGTTGATGAATTTTTTGGTGTTTTTCTTTGTTGAGGTTTTTGTTGAATTTGTTGGTGTTTTTCATTGTTGAGGTTGTTGTTGAATTTCTTGGTGATTTTCAATGTTGAGTTTGTTGTTGAATTTATTGGTGTATTCAATGTTTTTATTTGAATCTTTTAGTATTTTTCAACGTTGAGGTTGCAATTGAATTTCTTGGTGTTTCTATTTGTTGAGGTTGTTGAATTTTGTGGTGTTTTTCAAAGTTGAGGTTGATGTTGAATTTTTTTGGTGTTTTTCATTGTTGAGGTTTCTGTTCAATTTTTTGGTGATTTTAAATGTTGAGGTTGTTGAATTTATTGGTGTTTTTCATTGTTGAGGATTCTGTTGAATTTGTTGGTGTTTTTGAATGTTGAGGTTGTTGATGAATTTTTTGGTGTTTTTCTCGGTTGAGGTTTTTGTTGAACTTGTTGGTGTTTTTCGTTGTTGAGGTTGTTGTTGAATTTGTTGGTGATTTTCAATGTTGAGGTTGTGTCTGAATTTGTTGGTGTTTTTCCATGTTGAGGTTTTGAATTTGTTGGTGTTTTTCAAAGTTGAGGTTGTGTTTGAATTTGTTGGTGTTTTTCCATGTTGAGGTTTTTGAATTTGTTGTTGTTTTTCATTTTATAGGTTGTTGTTGAATTTTTTGGTGTTATTCATTGGTGAGGTTTTTGTTGAAATTGTTGGAGTTTTTCAATGTTAAGGTTGATGTTGAATTTTTTGGTGATTTACAATGTTGAGTTTGTTGTTGAATTTGTTGGTGTTTTTCAAAGTTGACGTTGTTGTTGAATTTTTTGGTGTTTTTGAATGTTGAGGTTGTTGATGAATTTTTTGGTGTTTTTTCAATGTTGAGGTTGTTGTTGAATTTGTTGGTGTTTTTGAATGTTGAGGTTGTTGATGAATTTATTGGTGTTTTTCTTTGTTGAGGTTTTTGTTGAATTTGTTGGTGATTTTCATTGATGAGGTTGTTGTTGAATTTGTTGGTGATTTTCAATGTGCTTTTTGTTGTTGAATTATTTGGTGTTTTTCATTTTTGAGGCTGTTGTTGAAATTTTTGGTGTTTTTCATTGTTGAGGTTTTTGTTGAATTTTTTGGTGTTTTTGAATGTTGAGGTTGTTGATGAACTTTTTGATGTTTTTCATTGTTGAGGTTTTTGTTGAATATGTTGGTGCTTTTCAATGTTGAGTTTGTTGTTGAATTTATAGGAGTATTCAATGTTTTTATTTGAATCTTTTAGTATTTTTCAAAGTTGAGGTTGCAATTGAATTTCTTGCTGTTTCTGTTTGTTGAGGTTGTTGAATTTTTTGGTGTTTTTCAATGTTGAGGTTGTTGTTGAATTTTTTTGGTGTTTTTCATTGTTGAGGATTCTGTTGGATTTTTTGGTGTTTTTCAATGTTGAGGTTTTTGTTCAATTTTTTGGTCATTTTCAATGTTGAGGTTGTTGAATTTATTGTTGTTTTTGATTGTTGAGGTTTATGTTGAATTTGTTGGTGATTTTCAATGTCGAGGTTGTTGTTGAATTTTTTGGTGTTTTTCATTGTTGAGGATTCTGTTGAAATTGTTGGTGTTTTTGAATGTTGAGGTTGTTGATGAATTGTTTGTGGTTTTTCTTGGTTGAGGTATTGTTGAATTTGTTGGTGTTTTTCATTGTTGAGGTTGTTGTTGAATTTGTTGGTGATTTTCAATGTTGAGGTTGTTGTTGAATTTTTTGGTGTTTTTCATTGTTGAGGATTCTGTTGAAATTGTTGGTGTTTTTCAAAGTTGAGGTTGTTGTTGAATTTTTTGGTGTTTTTAATTGTTGAGGTTTTTGTTGTATTTGTTGGTGCTTTTGAATGTTGAGGTTGTTGTTGAAGTTTTTGGTGTTGTTCATTGTTGGGGTTGTTGTTGAATTTGTTGGTGATTTTCAATATTGAGGTTGTTGTTGAATTTATTGGTGTTTTTCATTGTTGAGTTTGTTGTTGAAATTGTTGGAGTTTTTCAATGTTGAGGTTGAAGTTGAATTTTTTGGTGATTTTCAATGTTGAGTTTGTTGTTGAATTTGTTGGTATTTTTCAATGTTGAAGTTTATGAATTTGTTGGTATTTTTCATAACTGACGTTGTTGTTGAATTTTTTGGTGTTTTTAATTGTTGAGGTTTTTGTTCAATTTGTTGGTGTTTTTGAATGTTGAGGTTGTTGATGAATGTTTTGGTGTTTTTCATTGTTGAGGTTGTTGTTGAATTCGTTGGTGTTTTTGAATGTTGAGCTTGTTGTTGAATTGTTTGTTGCTTTTCATTGTTGTGGTTGTTGTTGTTGAATTTTTGATGTTTTTCATTGTTGAGGTTGTTGTTAAATTTTTTGGTGATTTTCAATTTTGAGGTTGTTGTTGAATTTGTTGGTGTTATCAATTTTTATTTTGTTGAACTTTTTTGTATTTTTAAAAGTTGAGGTTGTTGTTGAATTTGTTGGTGTTTTTCAATGTTGAGCTTGTTGAATTTGTTGGTGTTTTTCAAAGCTGCGTTTGTTGTTGACTTTGTTGGTGTTTTTCAATGTTGAGGTTTTTGTTGAATTTGTTGGTGTTTTTCATAGATGAGGTTGTTGTTGAATTTGTTGGTGATTTTCAATATTGAGGTTGTAGTTGAATTTGTTGGTGTTTTTCCATGTTGAGGTTTTTGAATTTGTTGGACTTTTTCAACGTTGAGGTTGTTTTTGAATTTTTTGGTAATTTTCAATATTGAGGCTGTTGTTGAATTTATTGGTGTATTCAATGTTTTTTTTTGAATCTTTTCGTATTTTTCAAAGTTGAGGTTGCCTTTGAATTTGTTGCTGTTTCTCAATGTGGAGGTTGTTGAATTTTTTGGTGTTGTTCAAAGTTGAGGTTGTTGTTGAATTTTTTGATGTTTTTCATTGCTGAGATTGTTGTTGAATTTGTTGGTGATTTTCAATATTGAGGTTGTTGAATTTATTGGTGTTATCAATGGTTTTTTTTAAATCTTTCTTGTATTTATCAAAGTTGAGGTTGCAGTTGAATTTGTTGGTGTTTTTCAATGTTGATGTTCTTGAAGTTGTTGGTGTTTTTCAAAGTTGAGGTTGTTGTTGAATTTTTTGGTGTTTTTCATTATTGAGGTATTTGTTGAATTTTTTGGTGTTTTTGAATGTTGAGGATGTTGATGAATTTATTGGTGTTTTTCATTGTTGAGGTTTTTGTTGAATTGGTTGGTGAATTTCAATGTTGAGGTTGTTGTTGAATTTATTGGTGTATTCAATGTTTTTATTTGAATCTTTTTGCATTTTTCAAACCTAAGGTTGCAGTTGAATTTCTTGCTGTTTCTCAATGTTGAGGTTGTTGAATTTTTTGGTGTTATTCAAAGTTGAGGTTGTTGTTGAATTTTTTGTTGTTTTTCATTGCTGAGGTTGTTGTTGAATTGTTTGATGATTTTCAATGTTGAGGCTGTTGAAGTAGTCGGTGTTTTTCAAAGTTGAGGTTGTTGATGAATTTTTTGGTGTTTTTCAATGTTGCGGTTTTTGTTGAATTATTTGGTGTTTTTGAATGTTGAGGTTGTTGATGAATTTTTTGATGTTTTTCATTGCTGAGGTTTTTGTTGAAATAGTTGGTGATTTTCAATGTTGAGGTTGTTGTTGAATTTTTTGGTGTTTCTCATTGTTGAGGTTTCTGTTGAATTTGTTGGTGTTTTTGAATGTTGAGGTTGTTGATGAATTTTTTGGTGTTTTTCATTGTTGAGGTTTTTGTTGAATTTGTTGGTCAATTTCAATATTGAGGTTGTGGTTGAATTTGTTGGTGTTATTCCATGTTGAGGTTTTTGAATTTGTTGGAGTTTTTCAAAGTTGAGGTTGTTGTTCAATTTGTTGATGATTTTCAATGTTGAGTTTGTTTTTGAATTTTTTGTTGTTTTTCATTGTTCAGGTTGTTGTTGGTATTGTTGGAGTTTTTCAATGTTGAGGTTGTTGTTGAATTTTTTGGTGATTTTCAATTTTGAGAAGGTTGTTGAATTTGTTGGTGTTTTTCAATGTTGAGCTTGTTGAATTTGTTGGTGTTTTTGAATGCTGATGTTGTTGTTGAATTGTTTGTTGATTTTCATTGCTGTGGTTGTTGTTGTTGAATTTTTGATGTTATTCATTGTTGAGGTTGTTGTTTAATTCGTTGGTGTTTTTCAATTTTGATGTTGTTGATTTTGTTGGTGTTTCTCAAAGCTGAGTTTGTTGTTGAATTTGTTGGTGTATTTGAATGTTGAGGTTGTTAAATCTGTTGGTGTTTTTCAAATTGATGTTGTTGTTGAATTTTTTGTTGTTTTTCATTGTTGAGGGTTTTGTTGAATTTGTTGGTGTTTTTCATAGTTGAGGTTGTTGTTGAATTTGTTGGTTATTTTCAATATTGAGGTTGTAGTTGAATTTGTTGGTGTTTTTCCATGTTGAGGTTTTTGAATTTGTTGGTGTTTTTCAAAGTTGAGGTTGTTGTTGATAATTTGGTGTTTTTCAATGTTGAGGTTGTTGTTGAATTTTTTGAGATTTTCAATATTGATGTTGTTGTTGAATTTATTGGTGTATTCAATGTTTATTTTTGAATCTTTTTGTATTTTTCAAAGTTGAGGTTGCCGTTGAATTTGTTGCTGTTTCTCAATGTTGAGGTTGTTGAATTTTTTGTTGTTTTTCAAAGTTGAGGTTGTTGTTGAATTTGTTGGTGATTTTCAATATTGAGACTGTTGTTGAATTTATTGGTGTATTCAATGTTTTTTTTTGAATCTTTTTGTATTTTTCAAAGTTGAGGTTGCAGTTGAATTTCTTGCTGTTTCTCAATGTTGAGGTTGTTGAATTTTTTGGTGTTATTCAAAGTTGAGGTTGTTGTTGAATTTTTTGTTGTTTTTCATTGCTGAGGTTGTTGTTGAATTGTTTGATGATCTTCAATGTTGAGGCTGTTGAAGTAGTTGGTGTTTTTCAAAGTTGAGGTTGTTAATGAATTTTTTGGTGTTTTTCAATGTTGCGGTTTTTGTTGAATTATTTGGTGTTTTTGAATGTTGAGGTTGTTGATGAATTTTTTGGTGTTTTTCATTGTTGAGGTTTTTGTTGAATTAGTTGGTGATTTTCCATGTTGAGGTTGTTGTTGAATTTTTTGGTGTTTCTCATTGTTGAGGTTTCTGTTGAATTTGTTGGTGTTTTTGAATGTTGAGGTTGTTGATGAATTTTTTGGTGTTTTTCATTGTTGAGGTTTTTGTTGAATTTGTTGGTCAATTTCAATATTGAGGTTGTGGTTGAATTTGTTGGTGTTATTCCATGTTGAGGTTTTTGAATTTGTTGGAGTTTTTCAAAGTTGAGGTTGTTGATCAATTTGTTGATGATTTTCAATGTTGAGTTTGTTTTTGAATTTTTTGTTGTTTTTCATTGTTGAGGTTGTTGTTGGTATTGTTGGAGTTTTTCAATGTTGAGGTTGTTGTTGAATTTTTTGGTGATTTTCAATTTTGAGAAGGTTGTTGAATTTGTTGGTGTTTTTCAATGTTGAGCTTGTTGAATTTGTTGGTGTTTTTGAATGTTGATGTTGTTGTTGAATTGTTTGTTGTTTTTCATTGTTGTGGTTGTTGTTGTTGAATTTTTGATGTTATTCATTGTTGAGGTTGTTGTTGAATTCGTTGGTGTTTTTCAATGTTGATGTTGTTAATTTTGTTGGTGTTTTTCAAAGCTGAGTTTGTTGTTGAATTTGTTGGTGTATTTGAATGTTGAGGTTGCTAAATCTGTTGGTGTTTTTCAAATTGAGGTTGTTGTTGAATTTTTCGTTGTTTTTCATTGTTGAGGGTTTTTTTGAATTTGTTGGTGTTTTTCAAAGTTGAGGTTGTTGTTGATAATTTGGTGTTTTTCAATGTTGAGGTTGTTGTTGAATTTTTTGAGATTTTCAATATTGATGTTGTTGTTGAATTTATTGGTGTATTCAATGTTTATTTTTGAATCTTTTTGTATTTTTCATAGTTGAGGTTGCAGTTTAATTTGTTGCTGTTTCTCAGTGTTGAGGTTGTTGAATTTATTGTTGTTTTTCAAAGTTGAGGTTGTTGTTGAATTTGTTGGTGATTTTCAATATTGAGGCTGTTGTTGAATTTATTGGTGTTTTGAATGTTTTTTTTTGAATCTTTTTGTATTTTTCAAAGTTGAGGTTGCAGTTGAATTTGTTGCTGTTTCTCAATGTTGAGGTTTGTTTAATTTTTTGTTGTTTTTCAAAGTTGAGGTTGTTGTTGAATTTTTTGATGTTTTTCATTGCTGAGGTTGTTGTTGAATTTGTTGGTGATTTTGAATGTTGAGGTTGTTGAATTTATTGGTGTTATCAATGGTTTTTTTGGATCTTTTATTGTATTTTTCAAAGTTGAGGTTGCATTTGAAAATGTTGTTGTTTTTCAATGCTGACGTTCTTGAAGTTGTTGGTGTTTTTCAAAGTTGAGGTTGTTGTTGAATTTTTTGTTGTTTTTCATTGTTGAGGTTTTTGTTGAATTTTTTGGTGTTTTCGAATGTTGAGGTTGCTGATGAATTTTTTGGTGTTTTTCATTGTTGAGGTTTTTGTTGAATTAGTTGGTGATTTTCAATGTTGAGGTTGTTGTTGAATTTTTTGGTGTTTCTCATTGTTGAGGTTTCTGTTGAATTTGTTGGTGTTTTTCATAGATGAGGTTGTTGTTGAATTTGTTGGTGATTTTCAATATTGAGGTTGTAGTTGAATTTGTTGGTGTTTTTCCATGTTGAGGTTTTTGAATTTGTTGGACTTTTTCAACGTTGAGGTTGTTTTTGAATTTTTTGGTAATTTTCAATATTGAGGTTGTTGTTGAATTTATTGGTGTATTCAATGTTTTTTTTTGAATCTTTTTGTATTTTTCAAAGTTGAGGTTGCCTTTGAATTTGTTGCTGTTTCTCAATGTGGAGGTTGTTGAATTTTTTGGTGTTGTTCAAAGTTGAGGTTGTTGTTGAATTTTTTGATGAATTTCATTGCTGAGGTTGTTGTTGAATTTGTTGGTGATTTTCAATATTGAGGTTGTTGAATTTATTGGTGTTATCAATGGTTTTTTTTAAATCTTTCTTGTATTTATCAAAGTTGAGGTTGCAGTTGAATTTGTTGCTGTTTCTCAATGTTGAGGTTCTTGAAGTTGTTGGTGTTTTTCAAAGTTGAGGTTGTTGTTGAATTTTTTGGTGTTTTTCATTATTGAGGTTTTTGTTGAATGTTTTGGTGTTTTTGAATGTTGAGGTTGTTGATGAATTTATTGGTGTTTTTCATTGTTGAGGTTTTTGTTGAATTGGTTGGTGAATTTCAATGTTGAGGTTGTTGTTGAATTTATTGGTGTATTCAATGTTTTTATTTGAATCTTTTTGCATTTTTCAAACCTAAGGTTGCAGTTGAATTTCTTGCTGTTTCTCAATGTTGAGGTTGTTGAATTTTTTGGTGTTATTCAAAGTTGAGGTTGTTGTTGAATTTTTTGTTGTTTTTCATTGCTGAGGTTGTTGTTGAATTGTTTGATGATTTTCAATGTTGAGGCTGTTGAAGTAGTTGGTGTTTTTCAAAGTTGAGGTTGTTGATGAATTTTTTGGTGTTTTTCAATGTTGCGGTTTTTGTTGAATTATTTGGTGTTTTTGAATGTTGAGGTTGTTGATGAATTTTTTGGTGTTTTTCATTGTTGAGGTTTTTGTTGAATTTGTTGGTCAATTTCAATATTGAGGTTGTGGTTGAATTTGTTGGTGTTATTCCATGTTGAGGTTTTTGAATTTGTTGGAGTTTTTCAAAGTTGAGGTTGTTGTTCAATTTGTTGATGTTTTTCAATGTTGAGTTTGTTTTTGAATTTTTTGTTGTTTTTAATTGTTCAGGTTGTTGTTGGTATTGTTGGAGTTTTTCAATGTTGAGGTTGTTGTTGAATTTTTTGGTGATTTTCAATTTTGAGAAGGTTGTTGAATTTGTTGGTGTTTTTCAATGTTGAGCTTGTTGGATTTGTTGGTGTTTTTGAATGTTGATGTTGTTGTTGAATTGTTTGTTGATTATCATTGCTGTGGTTGTTGTTGTTGAAGTTTTGATGTTATTCATTGTTGAGGTTGTTGTTGAATTCGTTGGTGTTTTTCAATGTTGATGTTGTTGATTTTGTTGGTGTTTTTCAAAGCTGAGTTTGTTGTTGAATTTGTTGGTGTATTTGAATGTTGAGGTTGTTAAATCTGTTGGTGTTTTTCAAATTGAGGTTGTTGTTGAATTTTTTGGTGTTTTTCATTGTTGAGGGTTTTGTTGAATTTGTTGGTGTTTTTCATAGTTGAGGTTGTTGTTGAATTTGTTGGTTATTTTCAATTTTGAGGTTGTAGTTGAATTTGCTGGTGTTTTTCCATGTTGAGGTTTTTGAATTTGTTGGGGTTTTTCAAAGTTGAGGTTGTTGTTGATAATTTGGTGTTTTTCAAAGTTGAGGTTGTTGTTGAATTTTTTGGTGATTTTCAATATTGAGGCTGTTGTTGAATTTATTGGTGTATTCAATGTTTTTATTTGAATCTTTTTGTATTTTTCAAAGTTGAGGTTGCAGTTGAATTTCTTGCTGTTTCTCAATGTTGAGGTTGTTGAATTTTTTGGTGTTATTCAAAGTTGAGGTTGTTGTTGAATTTTTTGTTGTTTTTCATTGCTGAGGTTGTTGTTGAATTGTTTGATGATTTTCAATGTTGAGGCTGTTGAAGTAGTTGGTGTTTTTCAAAGTTGAGGTTGTTAATGAATTTTTTGGTGTTTTTCAATGTTGCGGTTTTTGTTGAATTATTTGGTGTTTTTGAATGTTGAGGTTGTTGATGAATTTTTTGGTGTTTTTCATTGTTGAGGTTTTTGTTGAATTAGTTGGTGATTTTCCATGTTGAGGTTGTTGTTGAATTTTTTGATGTTTCTCATTGTTGAGGTTTCTGTTGAATTTGTTGGTGTTTTTGAATGTTGAGGTTGTTGATGAATTTTTTAGTGTTTTTCATTGTTGAGGTTTTTGTTGAATTTGTTGGTCAATTTCAATATTGAGGTTGTGGTTGAATTTGTTGGTGTTATTCCATGTTGAGGTTTTTGAATTTGTTGGAGTTTTTCAAAGTTGAGGTTGGTGTTCAATTTGTTGATGATTTTCAATGTTGAGTTTGTTTTTGAATTTTTTGTTGTTTTTCATTGTTGAGGTTGTTGTTGGTATTGTTGGAGTTTTTCAATGTTGAGGTTGTTGTTGAATTTTATTGGTGATTTTCAATTTTGAGAAGGTTGTTGAATTTGTTGGTGTTTTTCAATGTTGAGCTTGTTGAATTTGTTGGTGTTTTTGAATGTTGATGTTGTTGTTGAATTGTTTGTTGTTTATCATTGTTGTGGTTGTTGTTGTTGAATTTTTGATGTTATTCATTGTTGAGGTTGTTGTTGAATTCATTGGTGTTTTTCAATGTTGATGTTGTTGATTTTGTTGGTGTTTTTCAAAGCTGAGTTTGTTGTTGAATTTGTTGGTGTATTTGAATGTTGAGGTTGCTAAATCTGTTGGTGTTTTTCAAATTGAGGGTGTTGTTGAATTTTTTGTTGTTTTTCATTGTTGAGGGTTTTGTTGAATTTGTTGGTGTTTTTCAAAGTTGAGGTTGTTGTTGATAATTTGGTGTTTTTCAATGTTGAGGTTGTTGTTGAATTTTTTGAGATTTTCAATATTGATGTTGTTGTTGAATTTATTGGTGTATTCAATGTCTATTTTTGAATCTTTTTGTATTTTTAAAAGTTGAGGTTGCAGTTTAATTTGTTGCTGTTTCTCAGTGTTGAGGTTGTTGAATTTTTTGTTGTTTTTCAAAGTTGAGGTTGTTGTTGAATTTGTTGGTGATTTTCAATATTGAGGCTGTTGTTGAATTTATTGGTGTTTTGAATGTTTTTTTTTGAATCTTTTTGTATTTTTCAAAGTTGAGGTTGCAGTTGAATATGTTGCTGTTTCTCAATGTTGAGGTTGTTTAATTTTTTGTTGTTTTTCAAAGTTGAGGTTGTTGTTGAATTTTTTGATGTTTTTCATTGCTGAGGTTGTTGTTGAATTTGTTGGTGATTTTCAATGTTGGGGTTGTTGAATTTATTGGTGTTATCAATGGTTTTTTTGGATCTTTTTTGTATTTTTCAAAGTTGAGGTTGCATTTGAAAATGTTGTTGTTTTTCAATGCTGAGGTTCTTGAAGTTGTTGGTGTTTTTCAAAGTTGAGGTTGTTGTTGAATTTTTTGTTGTTTTTCATTGTTGAGGTTTTTGTTGAATTTTTTGGTGTTTTCGAATGTTGAGGTTGCTGATGAATTTTTTGGTGTTTTTCATTGTTGAGGTTTTTGTTGAATTTGTTGTTGATTTTCAATGTTGAGCTTGTTGTTGAATTTTTTGGTGTTTTTCATTGTTGAGGTTGTTGTTGAACTTGTTGGAGTTTTTCAATGTTGAAGTTGTTGTTTAATTATTTGGTGATTTTCAATGTTGCGTTTGTTGTTGAATTTGTTGGTGTTTTTGCAGGTTGAGGTTGTTGAATTTGTTGGTATTTTTCAAAGTTGACGTTGTTGTTGAATTTTTTGGTTTTTTTAATTGTTGAGGTTTTTGTTGATTTTGTTGGAGTTTTTCATTGTTGTGGTTGTTGTTGTTGAATTTTTGATGTTTTTCATTGTTGAGGTTGTTGTGAAATTTGTTGGTGATTTTCAATATTGAGGTTGTTGTTGAAATTGTTGGTGTTTTTCATTGACGTAGTTGTTGTTGTTGAATTTTTGATGTTTTTCATTGTTGAGGTTGTTGTTAAATTTGTTGGTGACTTTCAATTTTGCGGTTCTTGTTGAATTTGTTGTTGTTTTTCAATGTTGAGGTTGTTGAATTTGTAGGTGTTTTTCAAAGCTGCGTTTGCTGTTGAATTTGTTGATGTATTTGAATGTTGAGGTTGTTAAATCTGTTGGTGTTTCTCAAATTGAGGTTGTTGTTGAATTTTTTGTTGTTTTTCATTGTTGAGGTTTTTGTTGAATTTGTTGGTGTTTTTCATAGTTGAGGTTGTTGTTGAATAAGTTGGTGATTTTCAATATTGAGGTTGTAGTTGAATTTGTTGGTGATTTTCAATGTTGAAGTTGTTATTGAATTTATTGGTGTATTCAATGTTTTTATTTGAATCTTTTTGTATTTTTCAAACCTAAGGTTGCAGTTGAATTTCTTGCTGTTCCTCAATGTTGAGGTTGTTGAATTTTTTGGTGTTATTCAAAGTTGAGCTTGTTGTTGAATTTTTTGATGTTTTTCATTGCTGAGGTTGTTGTTGAATTAGTTGATGATTTTCAATGTTGAGGTTTTTGTTGAATCATTTGGTGTTTTTGAATGTTGAGGTTGTTGATGAATTTCTTGGTGTTTTTCATTGTTGAGGCTTTTGTTGAATTTGTTGGTGATTTTCATTGCTGTGGTTGTTGTTGAATTTTTTGGTGTTTTTCATTGTTGAGGTTTTTGTTGAATTTGTTGGTCAATTTCAATATTGAGGTTGTGGTTGAATTTGTTGGTGTTTTTCCATGTTGAGGTTTGTGAATTTGTTGGAGTTTTTCAAAGTTGAGGTTGTTGTTCAATTTGTTGGTGATTTTCAATGTTGAATTTGTTTTTGAATTTTATGTTGTTTTTCATTGTTGAGGTTGTTGTTGGTATTGTTGGAGTTTTTCAATGTTGAGGTTGTTGTTGAATTTTTTGGTGATTTTCAATTTTGAGAAAGTTGTTGAATTTGTTGGTGTTTTTCAATGTTGATGTTGTTGATTTTGTTGGTGTTTTTCAAAGCTGAGTTTCTTGTTGAAGTTGTTGGTGTATTTGAATGTTGAGGTTGTTAAATCTGTTGGTGTTTTTCAAATTGAGGTTGTTGTTGAATTTTTTGGTGTTTTTCATTGTTGAGGGTTTTGTTGAATTTGTTGGCGTTTTTCATAGTTGAGGTTGTTGTTGAATTTGTTGGTTATTTTCAATATTGAGGTTGTAGTTGAATTTGTTGGTGTTTTTCCATGTTGAGGTTTTTGAATTTGTTGGTGTTTTTCAAAGTTGAGGTTGTTGTTGATAATTTGGTGTTTTTCAATGTTCAGGTTGTTGTTGAATTTTTTGAGATTTTCAATATTGATGTTGTTGTTGAATTTATTGGTGTATTCAATGTTTATTTTTGAATCTTTTTGTATTTTTCAAAGTTGAGGTTGCAGTTGAATTTGTTGCTGTTTCTCAGTGTTGAGGTTGTTGAATTTTTTGTTGTTTTTCAAAGTTGAGGTTGTTGTTGAATTTGTTGGTGATTTTCAATATTGAGGCTGTTGTTGAATTTATTGGTGTATTCAATGTTTTTTTTTGAATCTTTTTGTATTTTTCAAAGTTGAGGTTGCAGTTGAATTTGTTGCTGTTTCTCAATGTTGAGGTTGTTTAATTTTTTGTTGTTTTTCAAAGTTGAGGTTGTTGTTGAATTTTTTGATGTTTTTCATTGCTGAGGTTGTTGTTGAATTTGTTGGTGAATTTCAATGTTGAGGTTGTTGAATTTATTGGTGTTATCAATGGTTTTTTTGGATCTTTTTTGTATTTTTCAAAGTTGAGGGTGCATTTGAAAATGTTGTTGTTTTTCAATGCTGAGGTTCTTGAAGTTGTTGGTGTTTTTCAAAGTTGAGGTTGTTGTTGAATTTTTTGTTGTTTTTCATTGTTGAGGTTTTTGTTGAACTTTTTGGTGTTTTCGAATGTTGATGTTGCTGATGAATTTTTTGGTGTTTTTCATTGTTGAGGTTTTTGTTGTATTTGTTGTTGATTTTCAATGTTGAGCTTGTTGTTGAATTTTTTGGTGTTTTTCATTGTTGAGGTTGTTGTTGAACTTGTTGGAGTTTTTCAATGTTGAAGTTGTTGTTTAAATATTTGGTGATTTTCAATGTTGCATTTGTTGTTGAATTTGTTGGTGTTTTTGCAGGTTGAGGTTGTTGAATTTGTTGGTATTTTTCAAAGTTGACGTTGTTGTTGAATTTTTTGGTTTTTTTAATTGTTTAGGTTTTTGTTGAATTTGTTGGAGTTTTTCATTGTTGTGGTTGTTGTTGTTGAATTTTTGATGTTTTTCATTGTTGAGGTTGTTGTGAAATTTGTTGGTGATTTTCAATATTGAGGTTGTTGTTGAAATTGTTGGTGTTTTTCATTGACGTAGTTGTTGTTGTTGAATTTTTGATGTTTTTCATTGTTGAGGTTGTTGTTAAATTTGTTGGTGACTTTCAATTTTGCGGTTCTTGTTGAATTTGTTGTTGTTTTTCAATGTTGAGGTTGTTGAATTTGTAGGTGTTTTTCAAAGCTGCGTTTGCTGTTGAATTTGTTGATATATTTGAATGTTGAGGTTGTTAAATCTGTTGGTGTTTCTCAAATTGAGGTTGTTGTTGAATTTTTTGTTGTTTTTCATTGTTGAGGTTTTTGTTGAATTTGTTGGTGTTTTTCATAGTTGAGGTTGTTGTTGAATTTGTTGGTTATTTTCAATATTGAGGTTGTAGTTGAATTTGTTGGTGATTTTCAATGTTGAAGTTGTTATTGAATTTATTGGTGTATTCAATGTTTTTAATTGAATCTTTTTGTATTTTTCAAACCTAAGGTTGCAGTTGAATTTCTTGCTGTTCCTCAATGTTGAGGTTGTTGAATTTTTTGGTGTTATTCAAAGTTGAGCTTGTTGTTGAATTTTTTGATGTTTTTCATTGCTGAGGTTGTTGTTGAATTAGTTGATGATTTTCAATGTTGAGGTTGTTGAAGTTGTTGGTGTTTTTCAAAGTTGAGGTTGTTGATGAATTTTTTGGTGTTTTTCAATGTTGAGGTTATTGTTGAATCATTTGGTGTTTTGGAATGTTGAGGTTGTTGAATTTTTTGGTGTTTTTCATTGTTGAGGTTTTTGTTGAATTTGTTGGTGATTTTCATTGCTGTGGTTGTTGTTGAATTTTTTGGTGTTTCTCATTGTTGAGGTTTCTGTTGAATTTGTTGGTGTTTTTGAATGTTGAGGTTGTTGATGAATTTTTTGGTGTTTTTCATTGTTGAGGTTTTTGTTGAATTTGTTGGTCAATTTCAATATTGAGGTTGTGGTTGAATTTGTTGGTGTTTTTCCATGTTGAGGTTTGTGAATTTGTTGGAGTTTTTCAAAGTTGAGGTTGTTGTTCAATTTGTTGGTGATTTTCAATGTTGAGTTTGTTTTTGAATTTTTTGTTGTTTTTCATTGTTGAGGTTGTTGTTGGTATTGTTGGAGTTTTTCAATGTTGAGGTTGTTGTTGAATTTTTTGGTGATTTTCAATTTTGAGAAGGTTGTTGAATTTGTTGGTGTTTTTCAATGTTGAGCTTGTTGAATTTGTTGGTGTTTTTGAATGTTGATGTTGTTGTTGAATTGTTTGTTTATTTTCATTGCTGTGGTTGTTGTTGAATTTGTTGGTGTTTTTCAATGTTGATGTTGTTGATTTTGTTGGTGTTTTTCAAAGCTGAGTTTCTTGTTGAATTTGTTGGTGTATTTGAATGTTGAGGTTGTTAAATCTGTTGGTGTTTTTCAAATTGAGGTTGTTGTTGAATTTTTTGGTGTTTTTCATTGTTGAGGGTTTTGTTGAATTTGTTGGTGTTTTTCATAGTTGAGGTTGTTGTTGAATTTGTTGGTTATTTTCAATATTGTGGTTGTAGTTGAATTTGTTGCTGTTTTTCCATGTTGAGGTTTTTGAATTTGTTGGTGTTTTTCAAAGTTGAGGTTGTTGTTGATAATTTGGTGTTTTTCAATGTTCAGGTTGTTGTTGAATTTTTTGAGATTTTCAATATTGATGTTGTTGTTGAATTTATTGGTGTATTCAATGTTTATTTTTGAATCTTTTTGTATTTTTCAAAGTTGAGGTTGCAGTTGAATTTGTTGCTGTTTCTCAGTGTTGAGGTTGTTGAATTTTTTGTTGTTTTTCAAAGTTGAGGTTGTTGTTGAATTTTTTGATGTTTTTCATTGCTGAAGTTGTTGTTGAATTTGTTGGTGATTTTCAATGTTGAGGTTGTTGAATTTTTTGGTGTTATCAATGGTTTTTTGGATCTTTTTTGTATTTTTCAAAGTTGAGGGTGCATTTGAATATGTTGTTGTTTTTCAATGCTGAGTTTCTTGAAGTTGTTGGTGTTTTTCAAAGTTGAGGTTGTTGTTGAATTTTTTGTTGTTTTTCATTGTTGAGGTTTTTGTTGAATTTTTTGGTGTTTTCGAATGTTGAGGTTGCTGATGAATTTTTTGGTGTTTTTCATTGTTGAGGTTTTTGTTGAATTTGTTGTTGATTTTCAATGTTGAGCTAATTGTTGAATTTTTTGGTGTTTTTCATTGTTGAGGTTGTTGTTGAACCTGTTGGAGTTTTTCAATGTTGATGTTGTTGTTTAATTATTTGGTGATTTTCGATGTTGCGTTTGTTGTTGAATTTGTCGGTGTTTTTCCATGTTGAGGTTGTTGAATTTGTTGGTATTTTTCAAATTTGACGTTGTAGTTGAATTTTTTGGTTTTTTTAATTGTTGAGGTTTTTGTTGAATTTGTTGGAGTTTTTCATTGTTGTGGTTGTTGTTGTTGAATTTTTGATGTTTTTCATTGTTGAGGTTGTTGTGAAATTTGTTGGTGATTTTCAATATTGAGGTTGTTGCTGAAATTGTTGGTGTTTTTCATTGACATAGTTGTTGTTGTTGAATTTTTGATGCTTTTCATTGTTGAGGTTGTTGGTAAATTTGTTGGTGACTTTCAATTTTGCGGTTCTTGTTGAATTTGTTGTTGTTTTTCAATTTTGAGGTTGTTGAATTTGTAGGTGTTTTTCAAAGCTGCGTTTGCTGTTGAATTTGTTGATGTATTTGAACGTTGAGGTTGTTAAATCTGTTGGTGTTTTTCAAATTGAGGTTGTTGTTGAATTTTTTGTTGTTTTTCACTGTTGAGGTTTTTGTTGAATTTGTTGGTGTTTTTCATAGTTGAGGTTTTTGTTGAATAAGTTGGTGATTTTCAATATTGTGGTTGTAGTTGAATTTGTTGGTGATTTTCAATGTTGAAGTTGTTATTGAATTTATTGGTGTATTCAATGTTTTTATTTGAATCTTTTTGTATTTTTCAAACCTAAGGTTGCAGTTGACTTTCTTGCTGTTCCTCAATGTTGAGGTTGTTGAATTTTTTGGTGTTGTTCAAAGTTGAGCTTGTTGTTGAATTTTTTGATGTTTTTCATTGCTGAGGTTGTTGTTGAATTAGTTGATGATTTTCAATGTTGAGGTTGTTGAAGTTGTTGGTGTTTTTCAAAGTTGAGGTTGTTGATGAATTTATTGGTGGTTTTCAATGTTGAGGTTTTTGTTGAATCATTTGGTGTTTTTGAATGTTGAGGTTGTTGATGAATTTCTTGGTGTTTTTCATTGTTGAGGTTTTTGTTGAATTTGTTGGTGATTTTCATTGCTGTGGTTGTTGTTGAATTTTTTGGTGTTTCTCATTGTTGAGGTTTCTGTTGAATTTGTTGGTGTTTTTGAATGTTGAGGTTGTTGATGAATTTTTTGGTGTTTTTCGTTGTTGAGGTTTTTGTTGAATTTGTTGGTCAATTTCAATATTGAGGTTGTGGTTGAATTTGTTGTTGTTTTTCCATGTTGAGGTTTGTGAATTTGTTGGAGTTTTTCAAAGTTGAGGTTGTTGTTCAATTTGTTGGTGATTTTCAATGTTGAGTTTGTTTTTGAATTTTTTGTTGTTTTTCATTGTTGAGGTTGTTGTTGGTATTGTTGGAGTTTTTCAATGTTGAGGTTGTTGTTGAATTTTTTGGTGATTTTCAATTTTGAGAAGGTTGTTGAATTTGTTGGTGTTTTTCAATGTTGAGCTTGTTGAATTTGTTGGTGTTTTTGAATGTTGATGTTGTTGTTGAATTGTTTGTTGTTTTTCAGTGTTGTGGTTGTTGTTGTTGAATTTTTGATGTTATTCATTGTTGAGGTTGTTGTTGAATTTGTTGGTGTTTTTCAATGTTGATGTTGTTGATTTTTTTTGGTGTTTTTCAAAGCTGAGTTTGTTGTTGAATTTGTTGATGTATTTGAATGTTGAGGTTGTTAAAACTGTTGGTGTTTTTCAAATTGAGGTTGTTGTTGAATTTTTTGGTGTTTTTCATTGTTGAGGGTTTTGTTGAATTTGTTGGTGTTTTTCATAGTTGAGGTTGTTGTTGAATTTATTGGTTATTTTCAATATTGAGGTTGTAGTTGAATTTGTTGGTGGTTTTCCATGTTGAGGTTTTTGAATTTGTTGGTGTTTTTCAAAGTTGAGGTTGTTGTTGATAATTTGGTGTTTTTCAATGTTGAGGTTGTTGTTGAATTTTTTGAGATTTTCAATATTGATGTTGTTGTTGAATTTATTGGTGTATTCAATGTTTATTTTTGAATCTTTTTGTATTTTTCAAAGTTGAGGTTGCAGTTGAATTTGTTGCTGTTTCTCAGTGTTGAGGTTGTTGAATTTTTTGTTGTTTTTCAAAGTTGAGGTTGTTGTTGAATTTGTTGGTGATTTTCAATATTGAGGCTGTTGTTGAATTTATTGGTGTATTCAATGTTTTTTTTTGAATCTTTTTGAATTTTTCAAAGTTGAGGTTGCAGTTGAATTTGTTGCTGTTTCTCAATGTTGAGGTTGTTGAATTTTTTGTTGTTTTTCAAAGTTGAGGTTGTTGTTGAATTTTTTGATGTTTTTCATTGCTGAGGTTGTTGTTGAATTTGTTGGTGATTTTCAATGTTGAGGTTGTTGAATTTATTGGTGTTATCAATGGTTTTTTTGGATCTTTTTTGTATTTTTCAAAGTTGAGGGTGCATTTGAATATGTTGTAGTTTTTCAATGCTGAGGTTCTTGAAGTTGTTGGTGTGTTTCAAAGTTGAGGTTGTTGTTGAATTTTTTGGTGTTTTTCATTGTTGAGGTTTTTGTTGAATTGTTTGGAGTTTTTCATGGTTGTGGTTGTTGTTGAATTTTTGATGTTTTTCATTGTTGAGGTTGTTGTGAAATTTGTTGGTGATTTTCAATATTGAGGTAGTTGTTGAATTTTTTGTTGTTTTTCATTGTTGAGGTTTTTGTTGAATTTTTTGGTGTTTTCGAATGTTGAGGTTGCTGATGAATTTTTAGGTGTTATTCATTGTTGAGGTTTTTGTTGAATTTGTTGTTGATTTTCAATGTTGAGCTTGTTGTTGAATTTTTTGGTGTTTTTCATTGTTGAGGTTGTTGTTGAACTTGTTGTAGTTTTTCAATGTTGATGTTGTTTTTGAATTATTTGGTGATTTTCAATGTTGCGTTTGTTGTTGAATTTGTTGGTGTTTTTCCAGGTTGACGTTGTTGAATTTGTTGGTATTTTTCAAAGTTGACGTTGATGTTGAATTTTTTGTTTTTTTTAATTGTTGAGGTTTTTGTTGAAATTGTTGGAGTTTTTCATTGTTGTGGTTGTTGTTGTTGAATTTTTGATGTTTTTCATTGTTGAGGTTGTTGTGAAATTTGTTGGAGATTTTCAATATTGAGGTTGTTGTTGAAATTGTTGGTGTTTTTCATTGACGTAGATGTTGTTGTTGAATTTTTGATGTTTTTCATTGTTGAGGTTGTTGTTAAATTTGTTGGTGACTTTCAATTTTGCGGTTGTTGTTGAATTTGTTGTTGTTTTTCAATGTTGAGGTTGTTGAATTTGTAGGTGTTTTCCAAAGCTGCGTTTGCTGTTGAATTTGTTGATGTAATTGAATGTTGAGGTTGTTAAATCTGTTGGTGTTTTTCAAATTGAGGTTGTTGTTGAATTTTTTGTTGTTTTTCATTGTTGAGGTTTTTGTTGAATTTGTTGGTTTTTTTCATAGTTGAGGTTGTTGTTGAATAAGTTGGTGATTTTCAATATTGAGGTTGTAGTTGAATTTGTTGGTGATTTTCAATGTTGAAGTTGTTATTGAATTTATTGGTGTATTCAATGTTTTTATTTGAATCTTTTTGTATTTTTCAAACCTAAGGTAGCAGTTGAATTTCTTGCTGTTCCTCAATGTTGAGGTTGTTGAATTTTTTGGTGTTATTCAAAGTTGAGCTTGTTGTTGAATTTTTTGATGTTTTTCATTGCTGAGGTTGTTGTTGAATTAGTTGATGATTTTCAATGTTGAGGTTGTTGAAGTTGTTGGTGTTTTTCAAAGTTGAGGTTGTTGATGAATTTTTTGGTGTTTTTCAATGTTGAGGTTTTTGTTGAATCATTTGGTGTTTTTGAATGTTGAGGTTGTTGATGAATTTCTTGGTGTTTTTCATTGTTGAGGTTTTTGTTGAATTTGTTGGTGATTTTCATTGCTGTGGTTGTTGTTGAATTTTTTGGTGTTTCTCATTGTTGAGGTTTCTGTTGAATTTGTTGGTGTTTTTGAATGTTGAGGTTGTTGATGAATTTTTTGGTGTTTTTCATTGTTGAGGTTTTTGTTGCATTTGTTGGTGTTTTTCACTGTTGAGGTTGTTGTTGAATTTGTTGGTGATTTTCAGTATTGAGGTTGTGGTTGAATTTGTTGGTGTTTTACAATGTTGAGGTTTTTGAATTTGTTGGAGTTTTTCAAAGTTGAGGGTGTTGTTGAATTTGTTGGTGATTTTCAAAGTTGAGTTTGTTTTTGAATTTTTTGGTGTTTTTCATTGTTGAGGTTGTTGTTGATATTGTTGGAGTTTTTCACTGTTGAGGTTGTTGTTGAATTTTTTGGTGATTTTCAATATTGAGGTTGTTTTTGAATTTATTGGTGTATTCAGTGTTTATTTTTGAATCTTTTTGTATTTTTCAAAGTTGAGGTTGCAGTTGAATTTGTTGCTGTTTCTCAATGTTGAGGTTGTTGAATTTTTTGGTGTTTTTCAAGGTTGTGGTTGTTGTTGAATTTGCTGGTGTTTTTCAACATTGAGGTTGTTGTTCAATTTATTGGTGTATTCAATGTTTTTTTTTGAATGTATTTGTATTTTTCAAAGTTGAGGTTGCAGTTGAATTTGTTGCTGTTTCTCAATGTTGAGGTTGTTGAATTTTTTGGTATTTTTCAATGTTGAGGTTATTGTTGAATTTTTTGATGCATTTCATTGCTGAGGTTGTTGTTGAATTTGTTGGTGATTTTCAATGTTGAGGTTGTTGAACTTATTGGTGTTATCAATGGTTTTTTTTTATCTTTTTTTTATTTTTCAAAGTTGAGGGTGCAGTTGAATATGTTGGTGTTTTTCAATGTTGAGGTTGTTGAAGTTGTTGCTGTTTTACAAAGTTGAGGTTGTTGTTGAATTTTTTGGTGTTTTTCATTCTTGTGGTTTTTGTTGAATTTTTTGGTTTTTTTGAATGTTGAGGTTGCTGATGAATTTTTTGGTGTTTTTCATTGTTGAGGTTTTTGTTGAATTTGTTGGTGATTTTCAATGTTGAGGTTGTTGTTGAATTTTTTGGTGTTGTTCATTGTTGAGGTTTTTGTTGAATTTGTTGGTGTTTTTGAATGTTGAGGTTGTTGATGAATATTTTGGTGTTTTTCATTGTTGAGGTTTTTGTTGAATTTGTTGGTGATTTTCAATGTTTTGTTTCTTGTTGAATTTTTTGGTGTTTTTCATTGTTGAGGTTGTTGTTGAACTTGTTGTAGTTTTTCAATATTGAGGTTGTTGTTGAATCTTTTGGTGATTTTCAATGTTGCGTTTGTTGTTGAATTTGTTGGTGTTTTTCAATGTTGAGGTTGTTGTTGTTGAATTGTTGAAGTTTTTCATTGTTGAGGTTGCTGTTAAATTTGTTGGTGATTTTCAATATTGAGGTTGTTGTTGAATTTGTTGGTGTTTTTCATTGTCGTGGTTGTTGTTGTTGAATTTTTGATGTTTTTCATTGTTGAGGTTGTTGTTAAATTTGTTGGTGATTTTCAATTTTGCGGTTGTTGTTGAATTTGTTGTTGTTATCAATTTTTCTTTTGTTGAACTTTTTTGTATTTGTAAAAGTTGAGTTTGTTGTTGAATTTGTTGGTGTTTTTCAAAGTTGAGGTTGTTGAATTTGTAAGTGTTTTTCAAAGCTGCGTTTGTTGTTGAATTTGTTGATGTATTTGAATGTTGAGGTTGTTAAATCTGTTGGTGTTTTTCAAATTGCGGTTGTTGTTGAATTTTTTGTTGTTTTTCATTGTTGAGGTTTTTGTTGAATTTGTTGCTGTTTTTCATAGTTAAGGTTGTTGTTGAATTTTTTGGTGATTTTCAATATTGAGGTTGCAGTTGAATTTGATGGTGATTTGCAATGTTGAAGTTGTTGTTGAATTTATAGGTGTATTCAATGTTTTTATTTGAATCTTTTTGTATTTTTCAAAGGTTGCAGTTGAATTTCTTGCTGTTTCTCAATGTTGAGGTTGTTGAATTTTTTGGTGTTATTCAAAGTTGAGCTTGTTGTTGAATTTTTTGATGTTTTTCATTGCTGAGGCTGTTGTTGAATTAGTTGATGATTTTCAATGTTGAGGTTGTTGAAGTTGTTGGTGTTTTTGAAAGTTGAGTTTGTTGATGAATTTTTTGGTGTTTTTCAATGTTGAGGTTTTTGTTGAATAATTTGGTGTTTTTGAATGTTGAGGTTGTTGATGAATTTTATGGTGTTTTTCATTGTTGAGGTTTTTGTTGAATTTGTTGGTGATTTTCAATGTTGAGGTTGTTGTTGAATTTTTTGTGTTTCTCATTGTTGAGGTTTCTGTTGAATTTGTTGGTGTTTTTGAATGTTGAGGTTGTTGATGAATTTTTTGGTGTTTTTCATTGTTGAGGTTTTTGTTGCATTTGTTGGTTTTTTTCACTATTGAGGTTGTTGTTGAATTTGTTGGTGATTTTCAATATTGAGGTTGTGGTTGAATTTGTTGGTGTTTTTCCATGTTGAGGTTTTTGAATTTATTGGAGTTTTTCAAAGTTGAGGTTGTTGTTGAATTTGTTGGTGAATTTCAATGTTGAGTTTGTTTTTGAATTTTTTGGTGTTTTTCATTGTTGAGGTTGTTGTTGATATTGTTGGACTTTTTCAAAGTTGAGGTTGTTGTTGAATTTGTTCGTGATTTTCAATATTGAGGTTGTTGTTGAATTTATTGGTGTATTCAATGTTTTTTTTGAATCATTTTGTATTATTCAAAGTTGAGGTTGTTGAATGTGTTGGTATTTTTCAACGTTGACGTTGTTGTTGAATTTTTTGGTGTTTTTAATTGTTGAGGATTTTGTTGAATTTGTTGGTGTTTTTCATTGTTGTGGTTGTTGTTGAATTTTTGATGTTTTTCATTGTTGAGGTTGTTGTTAAATTTGTTGGTGATTTTCAATATTGAGGTTGTTGTTGAATTTGTTGGTGTTTTTCATTGTCGTAGTTGTTGTTAAATTTGTTGTTGATTTTCAATTTTGCGGTTGTTGTTGAATTTGTTGTTGTTATCAATTATTCTTTTGTTGAAACTTTTTGTATTTGTAAAAGTTGAGGTTGTTGTTGAATTTGTTGGTTTTTTTCAATGTTGAGGTTGTTGAATTTGTAGGTGTTTATCAAAGCTGCGTTTGGTGTTGAATTTGTTGATGTATTTGAATGTCGAGGTTTTTAAATCTGTTGTTGTTTTTCAAATTGAGGTTGTTGTTGAATTTTTTGGTGTTTTTCATTGTTGAGGGTTTTGTTGAATTTGTTGGTGTTTTTCATAGTTGAGGTTGTTGTTGAATTTATTGGTTATTTTCAATATTGAGGTTGTAGTTGAATTTGTTGGTGTTTTTCCATGTTGAGGTTTTTGAATTTGTTGGTGTTTTTCAAAGTTGAGGTTGTTGTTGATAATTTGGTGTTTTTCAACGTTGAGGTTGTTGTTGAATTTTTTGAGATTTTCAATATTGATGTTGTTGTTGAATTTATTGGTGTATTCAATGTTTATTTTTGAATCTTTTTGTATTTTTCAAAGTTGAGGTTGCAGTTGAATTTGTTGCTGTTTCTCAGTGTTGAGGTTGTTCAATTTTTTGTTGTTTTTCAAAGTTGAGGTTGTTGTTGAATTCGTTGGTCATTTTCAATATTGAGGCTGTTGTTGAATTTATTGGTGTATTCATTGTTTTTTTTTGAATCCTTTTGTATTTTTCAAAGTTGAGATTGCAGTTGAATTTGTTGCTGTTTCTCAATGTTGAGGTTGTTGAATTTTTTGTTGTTTTTCAATGTTGAGGTTGTTGTTGAATTTTTTGATGTTTTTCATTGCTGAGGTTGTTGTTGAATTTGTTGGTGATTTTCAATGTTGAGGTTGTTGAATTTATTGGTGTTATCAATGGTTTTTTTGGATCTTTTTTGTATTTTTCAAAGTTGAGGGTGCATTTGAATATGTTGTTGTTTTTCAATGCTGAGGTTCTTGAAGTTGTTGGTGTTTTTCAAAGTTGAGGTTGTTGTTGAATTTTTTGTTGTTTTTCATTGTTGAGGTTATTGTTGAATTTTTTGGAGTTTTTCATTGTTGTGGTTGTTGTTGTTGAATTTTTGATGTTTTTCATTGTTGAGGTTGTTGTGAAATTTGTTGGTGATTTTCAATATTGAGGTTGTTGTTGAAATTGTTGGTGTTTTTCATTGACGTATTTGTTGTTGTTGAATTTTTGATGTTTTTCATTGTTGAGGTTGTTGTTAAATTTGTTGGTGACTTTCAATTTTGCGGTTGTTGTTGAATTTGTTGTTGTTTTTCAATGTTGAGGTTGTTGAATTTGTAAGTGTTTTTCAAAGCTGCGTTTGCTGTTGAATTTGTTGATGTATTTGAATGTTGAGGTTGTTAAATCTGTTGGTGTTTTTCAAATTGAGGTTGTTGTTGAATTTTTTGTTGTTTTTCATTGTTGAGGTTTTTGTTGAATTTGTTGGTGTTTTTCATAGTTGAGGTTGTTGTTGAATAAGTTGGTGATTTTCAATATTGAGGTTGTAGTTGAATTTGTTGGTGATTTTCAATGTTGAAGTTGTTATTGAATTTATTGGTGTATTCAATGTTTTTATTTGAATCTTTTTGTATTTTTCAAACCTAAGGTTGCAGTTGAATTTCTTGCTGTTCCTCAATGTTGAGGTTGTTGAATTTTTTAGTGTTATTCAAAGTTGAGCTTGTTGTTGAATTTTTTGATGTTTTTCATTGCTGAGGTTGTTGTTGAATTAGTTGATGATTTTCAATGTTGAGGTTGTTGAAGTTGTTGGTGTTTTTCAAAGTTGAGGTTGTTGATGAATTTTTTGGTGTTTTTCAATGTTGAGGTTTTTGTTGAATCATTTGGTGTTTTTGAATGTTGAGGTTGTTGATGAATTTTTTGGTGTTTTTCATTGTTGAGGTTTTTGTTGAATTTGTTGGTGATTTTCATTGCTGTGGTTGTTGTTGAATTTTTTGGTGTTTCTCATTGTTGAGGTTTCTGTTGAATTTGTTGGTGTTTTTGAATGTTGAGGTTGTTGATGAATTTTTTGGTGATTTTCAGTATTGAGGTTGTGGTTGAATTTGTTGGTGTTTTACAATGTTGAGGTTTTTGAATTTGTTGGAGTTTTTCAAAGTTGAGGGTGTTGTTGAATTTGTTGGTGATTTTCAATGTTGAGTTTGTTTTTGAATTTTTTGGTGTTTTTCATTGTTGAGGTTGTTGTTGATATTGTTGGAGTTTTTCACTGTTGAGGTTGTTGTTGAATTTTTTGGTGATTTTCAATATTGAGGTTGTTTTTGAATTTATTGGTGTATTCAGTGTTTATTTTTGAATCTTTTTGTATTTTTCAAAGTTGAGGTTGCAGTTGAATTTGTTGCTGTTTCTCAATGTTGAGGTTGTTGAATTTTTTGGTGTTTTTCAAGGTTGTGGTTGTTGTTGAATTTGCTGGTGTTTTTCAATATTGAGGTTGTTGTTCAATTTATTGTTGTATTCAATGTTTTTTTTTGAATGTATTTGTATTTTTCAAAGTTGAGGTTGCAGTTGAATTTGTTGCTGTTTCTCAATGTTGAGGTTGTTGAATTTTTTGGTGTTTTTCAAAGTTGAGGTTATTGTTGAATTTTTTGATGCTTTTCATTGCTGAGGTTGTTGTTGAATTTGTTGGTGATTTTCAATGTTGAGGTTGTTGAATTTATTGGTGTTATCAATGGTTTTTTTTGATCTTTTTTGTATTTTTCAAAGTTGAGGGTGCAGTTGAATATGTTGGTGTTTTTCAATGTTGAGGTTGTTGTTGAATTTGTTGGAGTTTTTCATTGTTGAGGTTTTGTTTGAAATTGTTGGTGTTTTTGAATGTTTTGGTTGTTGTTTCTATGTTTTGGTGTTATTGAATGTTGAGGGTCTTGTTGAATTTTTTGGTGTTATTCATTGTTGATGTTGGTGTTGAATTTTTTGGTGTTTTTCAATGTTGAGGTTTTGTTGAATTTTTTGGAGTTTTTGAATTTTGAGGTTGTTGTTGAATTTGTTGTTGTTTTTAAATGTTGATGTTGTTGTTGAATTTTTTGGTCTTTTTCATGGTTGAGGATGTTGTTGAATAATTTGGTGTTTTTCAATGTAGAGGTTGTTGTTGAATTTTTTGGTGTATTCAATGTTTTTTTTTAAATCTTTTTGTTGTTTTCAAAATTGAGATTGCAGTTGAATTTGTTGGTGTTTTTCATTGTTGAGGTTGTTATTGAAATTGTTGGAGTTTTTCAATGTTGAGGTTTTCGTTGAATTTGTTGGTGTTATCAATTTTTATTTTGTTGAACCTTTTTGTATTTTTTAAAGTTGAGGTTGTTGTTGAATTTGATGGTGTTTTTCAATGTTGAGGTTGTTGAATTTGTTGGTGTTTTTCAAAGCTGAGCTTGTTGTTAAATCTGTTGGAGTCTTTGAATGTTGAGGTTGTTAAATCTGTTGGTGTTTTTCAAAGTTGAGGTTGTTGTTGAATTTTTCGGTGCTTTTCATTGTTGAGATTTTTATTGAATATGATGGTGATTTTCAATGTTGAGTTTGTTGTCGAATTTTTTGCTGTTTTTCATTGTTGCGGTAGTTGTTGAAATTGTTGGAGTTTTTCAATGTTGAGGTTGTTATTGAATTTTTGGGTGTGTTTCATTGTTGAGGTTGTTGTTGAATTTTTTTGCGTTTATCATTGCTGAGGTTGGTGTTGAATTTTATGACGATTTTCATTGCTGAGGTTGTTGTTGAATTTGATGGTGTTTTTGAATGCTGAGGTTGTTGTTGAATTTTTTGGTGTTTTTCATTGTTGAAGTTGTTGTTGAAAAAGTTGGTGTTTTTCAATGTTGAGGTTGTTGAATTTGTTGGTGTTTCTCAATTTTGAGGTTTTTGTTGAATTTATTGGAGTTTTTGAATTTTGAGGTTGTTGTTGAATTTGCTGGAGTTTTTCAATGTTGAGGTTGTTGTTGAATTTTTTGGTGTTTTTCATGGTTGAGGTTGTTGTTGAATATTTTGGTGTTTTTCAATGTTGAGTTTGTTGTTGAATTTTTCGGTGTATTCAATGTTTTTTTTTTGAATCATTTTGTATTTTTCAAAATTGAGATTGCAGTTGAATTTGTTGGTGTTTTTCATTGTTGAGGTTGTTATTGAAATTGTTGGAGTTTTTCAATGTTGAGGTTGCCGTTGAATGTGTTGGTGTTATCAATTTTTATTTTGTTGAACCTTTTTGTATTTTAAAAAGTTGAGGTTGTTGTTGAATTTGATGGTGTTTTTCAAAGCTGAGGTTGTTGTTAAATTTGTTGGTGTTTTTGAATGTTGAGGTTGTTAAATCTGTTGGTGTTTTTCAAAGTTGAGGTTGTTGTTGAATTTTTTGTTGTTTTTCATTGTTGGGGTTTTTGTTGAATTTGATGATGATTTTCAATGTTGAGTTTGTTGTCGAATTTTTTGGTGTTTTTCATTGTTGCGGTAGTTGTTGAAATTGTTGGAATTTTTCAATGTTGAGGCTGTTATTGATTTTTTGGGTTTGTTTCATTGTTGAGGTTGTTGTTGAATTTTTTGGTGTTTATCATTGTTGAGGTTGTTGTTGAATTTTTTGACGATTTTCATTGCAGAGGTTGTTGTTGAATTTGATGGTGTTTTTGAATGCTGAGGTTGTTGTTGAATTTGATGGTGTTTTTCATTGTTGAGGTTGTTGTTGAATAAGTTGGTGTTTTTCAATGTTGAGGTTGTTGAATTTGTTGGTGTTTTTAATGTTGAGGTTATTGTTGAATTTTTTGCTGTTTTTCATTGTTGAGGTTGTTGTTGTTGAATTTTTTCATGTTTTTCATTGTTGAGGTTGTTGTTGAATTTGTTGGTGATTTTCAATATTTAGGTTGTTGTTGAATTTGTTGGTGTTTTTCAAAGTTTGGGTTGTTGTTGAATTTTCTGGTGTTTTTCATTGTTGAGGTTGTTGTTTAATTTGTTGGTGTTGATTAATGTTGAGGTTGTTGTTGAATGTTTTGGTGTTTTTCATTGTTGAGGTTGTTGTTGAATTTGTTGGTGATTTTCAATATTGAGGTTGTTGTTTAATTTGTTGGTGTTTTTCAATGTTGAGTTTGTTGTCGAATTTTTTGCTGTTTTTCATTGTTGTGGTAGTTGTTGAAATTCATGGAGTTTTTCAATGTTGATGTTTTTATTGATTTTTTTTGGTGTTTTTCGTTGTTGAGGTTGTTCTTTAATTTTTTTGGTGTTTTTCATTGTTGAGGTTGTTGTTGAATTTATTGATGTTTTTCATTGCTGTGGTTGTTGTTGAAATTGTTGGTGTTTTTGACTGTTGCGGTTGTTGTTGAATTTTTTGATGTTTTTCATTCTTGAGGTTGTTGTTGAATTTGATGGTGTTGATTTATGTTGAGGTTGTTGTTGAATGTTTTGGTGTTTTTCATTGTTGAGGTTGTTGTTTTTGAATTTTTGGATGTTTTTCATTGTTGAGGTTGTTGTTCAATTTGATGGTGATTTTCAATATTGAGGTTGTTGTTGAATTTTTTGGTGTTTTTCATGGTTGAGGACGTTGTTGAATATTTTGGTGTTTTTCAATGTTGAGGTTGTTGTTGAATTTTTTGGTGTATTCAATGTTTTTTTTTAAATCTTTTTGTTGTTTTCAAAATTGAGATTGCAGTTGAATTTGTTGGTGTTTTTCATTTTTGAGGTTGTTATTGAAATTGTTGGAGTTTTTCAATGTTGAGGTTGTTGTTGAATTTTTTGGTGTTTTTCATGGTTGAGGTTGTTGTTGAATATTTTGGTGTTCTTCAATGTTGAGTTTGTTGTTGAATTTTTCGGTGTATTCAATGTTTTTTTTTGAATCATTTTGTATTTTTCAAAATTGAGATTGCAGTTGAATTTGTTGGTGTTTTTCATTGTTGAGGTTGTTATTGAAATTGTTGGAGTTTTTCAATGTTGAGGTTGCCGTTGAATGTGTTGGTGTTATCAATTTTTATTTTGTTGAACCTTTTTATATTTTTAAAAGTTGAGGTTGTTGTTGAATTTGATGGTGTTTTTCAAAGCTGAGGTTGTTGTTAAATTTGTTGGTGTTTTTGAATGTTGAGGTTGTTAAATCTGTTGGTGTTTTTCAAAGTTGAGGTTGTTGTTGAATTTTTTGTTGTTTTTCATTGTTGCGGTAGTTGTTGAAATTGTTGGAATTTTTCAATGTTGAGGCTGTTATTGATTTTTTGGGTTTGTTTCATTGTTGAGGTTGTTGTTGAATTTTTTGGTGATCATCATTATTGAGGTTGTTGTTGAATTTTTTGACGATTTTCATTGCTGAGGTTGTTGTTGAATTTGATGGTGTTTTTGAATGCTGAGGTTGTTGTTGAATTTGATGGTGTTTTTCATTGTTGAGGTTGTTGTTGAATAAGTTGGTGTTTTTCAATGTTGAGGTTGTTGAATTTGTTGGTGTTTTTTAATGTTGAGGTTGTTGTTGAATTTTTTGCTGTTTTTCATTGCTGACGTTGTTGTTGTTGAATTTTTTCATGTTTTTCAATGTTGATGTTGTTGTTGAATTTGTTGGTGATTTTCAATATTTAGGTTGTTGTTGAATTTGTTGGTGTTTTTCAATGTTTGGGTTGTTGTTGAATTATTTGGTGTTTTTCATTGTTGAGGTTGTTGTTTAATTTGTTGGTGTTGATTATTGTTGAGTTTGTTGTCGAATTCTTTGGTGTTTTTCATTGTTGAGGTTGTTAATGAATTTGTTGGTGATTTTCAATATTGAGGTTGTTGTTTAATTTGTTGGTGTTTTTCAATGTTGAGTTTGTTGTCGAATTTTTTGCTGTTTTTCATTGTTGTGGTAGTTGTTGAAATTCATGGAGTTTTTCAATGTTGATGTTTTTATTGATTTTTTTGGTGTTTTTCGTTGTTGAGGTTTTTCTTTAATTTTTTTGGTGTTTTGCATTGTTGAGGTTGTTGTTGAATTTATTGATGTTTTTCATTGCTGTGGTTGTTGTTGAAATTGTTGGTGTTTTTGAATGTTGCGGTTGTTGTTGAATTTTTTGATGTTTTTCATTCTTGAGGTTGTTGTTGAATTTGTTGGTGTTGATTAATGTTGAGGTTGTTGTTGAATGTTTTGGTGTTTTTCATTGTTGAGGTTGTTGTTTTTGAATTTTTGGATGTTTTTCATTGTTGTGGTTGTTGTTCAATTTGATGGTGATTTTCAATATTGAGGTTGTTGTTGAATTTATTGGTGTTTTTCAATGTTGAGGTTGTTGTTCAATTTTTTGGTGTTTTTCATGGTTGAGGATGTTGTTGAATATTTTGGTGTTTTTCAATGTTGAGGTTGTTGTTGAATTTTTTGGTGTATTCAATGTTTTTTTTAAAATCTTTTTGTTGTTTTCAAAATTGAGATTGCAGTTGAATTTGTTGGTGTTTTTCATTGTTGAGGTTGTTATTGAAATTGTTGGAGTTTTTCAATGTTGAGGTTTTCGTTGAATTTGTTGGTGTTATCAATTTTTATTTTGATGAACCTTTTTCTATTTTTAAAAGTTGAGGTTGTTGTTGAATTTGATGGTGTTTTTCAATGTTGAGGTTGTTGAATTTGTTGGTGTTTTTCAAAGCTGAGCTTGTTGTTAAATCTGTTGGAGTCTTTGAATGTTGAGGTTGTTAAATCTGTTGGTGTTTTTCAAAGTTGAGGTTGTTGTTGAATTTTTCGGTGCTTTTTATTGTTGAGTTTTTTGTTGAATATGATGGTGATTTTCAATGTTGAGTTTGTTGTCGAATTTTTTGCTGGTTTTCATTGTTGCGGTAGTTGTTGACATTGTTGGAGTTTTTCAATGTTGAGGTTGTTATTGAATTTTTGGGCGTGTTTCATTGTTGAGGTTGTTGTTGAATTTTATTGCGTTTTTCATTGCTGAGGTTGGTGTTGAATTTATGACGATTTTCATAGCTGAGGTTGTTGTTGAATCTGATGGTGTTTTTGAATGCTGAGGTTGTTGTTGAATTTTTTGGTGTTTTTCATTGTTGAATTTGTTGTTGAATAAGTTGGTGTTTTTCAATGTTGAGGTTGTTGAATTTGTTGGTGTTTTTCAAAGTAGAGGTTTTTAATGAATTTTTTGATGTTTATCATTTTTGAGGTTTTCGTTGAAATTGTTGGTGTTTTTGAATGTTGAGGTTGTTGTTTTTATTTTTCGGTGTTTTTCATTGTTGAGGTTTTTGTTGAATTTGATGGTGATTTTTAATGTTTGGGTTGTTGAATTTGTTGGTTTTTTTCAAAGATGAGTTTGTTGTTTTATTTTTTGTTGTTTTTCATTGTTGAGGTTGTTGTTGAATTTGTTGGTGTTGATTAATGTTGAGGTTGTTGTTGAATGTTTTGGTGTTTTTCATTGTTGAGGTTGTTGTTGTTGAATTTTTGGATGTTTTTCATTGTTGAGGTTGTTGTTGAATTTGTTGGTGATTTTCAATGTGAGGTTGTTGTTGAATTCGTTGGTGTTTTGCAATGTTGGGGTTGTTGTTGAATTTTTTGGTGTTTTTCATTGCTGAGGTTGTTGTTGAATTTGTTGGAGGTTTTCAATGTTGAGGTTATTGTTGAATTTGTTGTTGTTTTTCAATGATGAGGTTGTTGAATTTGTTGGAGTTTTTCAAAGTTGAGGTTGTTGTTGATTTTTTTGCTGCTTTTGATTTTTGAGGTTTTGGTTGAATTTGTTGGTGTTTTTGAATGTTCAGGTTGTTGTTTTTATTTTTTGGTGTTATTGAATGTTGAGGTTCTTGTTGAATTTTTTGGTGTTTTTCATTGTTGAGGTTGTTGTTGTTGAATTTTTGGATGTTATTCATTGTTGAGGTTGTTGTTGAATTTGTTGGTGATTTTTAATGTTGAGGTTGTCGCTGAATTCGTTGGTGTTTTTCAATGTTGGGGTTGTTGTTGAATTTTTTGGTGTTTTTCATTGTTGAGGTTGTTGTGGAATTTTCTGGAGTTCTTCATTGTTGAGGTTGATGAATTTGTTGGTGTTTTTGAATGTTGATTTTGTTGATGTATTTTTTGGTGTTTTTCATTGTTGAGGATTTTGTTGAATTTGTTGGTGTTTTCCATTTTTGAGGTTTTTGTTGAATTTGTTGATTTTTTTGAATGTTGAGGTTATAGTTGAATTTTTTGGTATTTTTCATTGTTGAGGTTTTTGATGAATTTGTTGGTGCTTTCCATTGTTGAGGTTTTTGTTGAATTTGTTGGTGATTAACAATATTGAGGTTGTAGTTGAATTTTTTGGGCTTTTCAATGTTGAGGTTTTGGAATTGGATCGTGTTTTTCAAAGTTGAGGTTGTTGTTGAATATATTGCTGTTTTTCAATGTTGAGGTTGTTGTTGAATTTTTTGGTGTATTCAATGTTTTTTTTTCAATCTTTTTGTATTTTTCAACATTGTGGTTGCAGTTGAATTTGTTGGTGTTTTTCATTGTTGAGTTTGTTATTGAAATTGTTGGAGTTTTTCAATGTTGAGGTTGCCGTTGAATTTGTTGGTGTTTTTCAAAGCTGAGCTTGTTGTTGAATTTGTTGGTGTATTTGAATGTTGAGGTTGTTAAATCTGTTGGTGTTTTTCAAAACTGAGGTTCTGGTTGAATTTATTGGTGTTTTTCATTGTTGAGGTTTTTGTTGAACTTGATGGTGATTTTCAATGTTGAGTTTGTTGTCGAATTTTTTGGTGTTTTTCATTGTTGAGGTTGTTGTTGAATTTTTTTGGTGTTTTTCATTGTTGAGGTTGTTGTTGAATTTATTGATGTTTTTCATTGCTGTGGTTGTTGTTGAAATTATTGGTGTTTTTGAATGTTGAGGTTGTTGTTGAATTTTTTGGTGTTTTTCATTGTTGAGGTTGTTGTTGAACTTGTTGGAGGTTTTCAATGTTGAGGTTATTGTTGAATTTGTGGTGTTTTTCAATGATGAGGTTATTGAATTTGTTGGAGTTTTTCAAAGTTGAGGTTGTTGTTGATTTTTTTGGTGTTTTTGATTGTTGAGGTTTTGGTTGAATTTGTAGGTGTTTTTGAATGTTGAGGCTGTTGTTTTTATTTTTTGGTGTTAATGAATGTTGAGGTTCTTGTTGAATTTTTTGGTGTTTTTCATTGTTGAGGTTGTTGTTGAATTTTTTGGTGTTTTTCAATGTTGAGTTTTTTGTTGAATTTGTTGGAGTTTTCGAATTTTGAGGTTGTTGTTGAATTTGTTGTTGTTTTTCAATGTTGAGGTTGTTGTTGAATATTTTTGGGTTTTTCATGGTTCAGGTTGTTGTTGAATATTTTGGTGTTTTTCAATTTTGAGTTTGTTGTTGAATTTTTTGGTGTATTCAATGTTTTTGTTTGAATCTTTTTGTATTTTTCAAAATTGAGATTGCAGTTGAATTTGTTGGTGTTATTCATTGTTGAGGTTGTTATTGAAATTGTTGGAGTTTTTCAATGTTGAGGTTGCCGTTGAATTTGTTGTTGTTATCAATTTTTATTTTGTTGAACCTTTTTGTATTTTTAAAAGTTGAGGTTGTTGTTGAATTTGATGGTGTTTTTCAAAGTTGAGGTTGTTGAATCTGTTGGTGTTTTTAAAAGCTGAGGTTGTTGTTAAATTTGTTGGTGTTTTTGAATGTTGAGGTTGTTAAATCTGTTGGTGTTTTTCAAAGTTGAGGTTCTTGTTGAATTTTTTGTTGTTTTTCATTGTTGAGGTTTTTGTTGAATTTGATGGTGAATTTCAATGTTGAGTTTGTTGTCGAAATTATTGGTGTTTTTCATTGTTCCGTTAGTTGTTGAAATTGTTGGACTTTTTCAATGTTGAGGTTGTTATTGATTTTTTGAGTTTGTTTCATTGTTGAGGTTGTTGTTGAATTTTTTGGTGTTTTTCATTGTTGAGGTGGTTGTTGAATTTTTTGACGATTTTCATTGCTGAGGTTGTTGTTGAATTTGATGGTGTTTTTGAATGCTGAGGTTGTTGTTGAATTTTTTTTGTTTTTCATTGTTGAGGTTGCTGTTGAACAAGTTGGTGTTTTTCAAAGTTGAGGTTGTTAAATTTGTTGGTGTTTTTCAAAGTAGAGGTTTTTGATGAATTTTTGGTGTTTTTTGTTTTTGAGGTTTTCGTTGAATTTGTTGGTGTTTTTGAATGCTGAGATTGTTGTTTTTATTTTTCGGTGTTTTTCATTGTTGAGGTTTTTGTTGAATTTGTTGGAGATTTTCAATGTTGAGGTTGTTGTTGAATTTGTTGGTGTTTTTTAATGTTGAGGTTGTTGAATTTGTTGGTTTTTTTCAAAGATGAGTTTGTTGTTGAATTTTTTGGTGTTTCTCATTGTTGAGGTTGTTCCTGTTGAATTTTTGGATGTTTTTCATTGTTGAGGTTGTTGTTGAATTTGTTGGTGATTTTCAATATTGAGGTTGTTGTTGAATTTGTTGGTGTTTTTCAATGTTGGGGTTGTTGTTGAATTTTTTGGTGTTTTTCATTGTTGAGGTTGTTGTTGAATTTGTTGGTGTTGATTAATGTTGAGGTTGTTGTTGAATGTTTTGGTGTTTTTCATTGTTGAGGTTGTTGTTTTTGAATTTTTGGATGTTTTTCAATGTTGAGGTTGTTGTTGAATTTGTTGGTGATTTTCAATATTGAGGTTGTTTTTGAATTTGTTGGTGTTTTTCAATGTTCAGGTTGTTGTTTAATTTTTTGGTGTTTTTCATTGTTGAGGTTGTTGTTGTTGAATTTTTGTATGTTTTTCATTGTTGAGGTTGTTGTTGAATTTGTGGGTGACTTTCAATATTGAGGTTGTTTTTGAATTTGTTGTTGTTTTTCAATGTTGGGGTTGTTGTTGAATTTTTTGGTGTTTTTGATTGTTGAGGTTGTTGTGGAATTTGTTGGTGTTGATTAATGTTGTGGTTGTTGTTGAATGTTTTGGTGGTTTTCATTGTTGAGGTTGTTGTTTTTGTATTTTTGGATGTTTTTCATTGTTGAGGTTGTTGTTGAATTTGATGGTGTTTTTCAATATTGAGGTTGTTTTTGAATTTGTTGGTGTTATTGAATGTTGAGGTTCTTGTTGAATTTTTTGGTGTATTTCATTGTTGAGTTTGTTGTTGTTGAATTTTTGGATGTTTTTCATTGTTGAGGTTGTTGTTGAATTTGTTGGTGATTTTCAATGTTGAGGTTGTTGTTGAATTCGTTGGTGTTTTTCAATGTTGGGGTTGTTGTTGAATTTTTTGGTGTTTTTCATTGTTGAGGTTGTTGTGGAATTTCTTGGAGTTCTTCATTGTTGAGGTTGATGAATTTGTTGGTGTATTTTGAATGTTGAGGTTTTTGATGTATTTTTTGGTGTTTTTCATTGTTGAGGATTTTGATGAATTTGTTGGTGTTTTCCATTGCTGAGGTTTTTGTTGAATTTGTTGGTGTTTTTGAATGTTGAGGTTGTAGTTGAATTTGTTGGTATTTTTCATTGTTGAGGTTTTTGATGAATTTGTTGGTGCTTTCCATTGTTGAGGTTTTTGTTGAATTTGTTGCTGATTAACAATATTGAGGCTGTAGTTGAATTTTATTGGGCTTTTCAAAGTTGAGGTTTTGGAATTGGATCGTGTTTTTCAAAGTTGAGGTTGTTGTTGAATATATTGGTGTTTTTCAATGTTGAGGTTGTTGTTGAATTTTTTGGTGTATTCAATGTTTTTTTTTAAATCTTTTTGTATTTTTCAAAATTGTGGTTGCAGTTGAATTTGTTGGTGTTTTTCATTGTTGAGGTTGTAATTGGAATTGTTGGAGTTTTTCAATGTTGAGGTTGCCGTTGAATTTGTTGGTGTTTTTAAAAGCTGAGTTTGTTGTTGAATTTGTTGGTGTATTTGCATGTTGAGGTTGTTAAATCTGTTGGTGTTTTTCAATACTGAGGTTCGGGTTGAATTTTTTGGTGTTTTTCATTGTTGAGGTTTTTGTTGAACTTGATGGTGATTTTCAATGTTGATTTTGTTGTCGAATTTTTTGGTGTTTTTCATTGTTGAGGTTGTTGTTGAATTTTTTTGGTGTTTTCATTGTTGAGGTTGTTGTTGCATTTATTGATGTTTTTCATTGCTGTGGTTGTTGTTGAAATTGTTGGTGTTTTAGAATGTTGAGGTTGTTGTTGAATTTTTTGTTGTTTTTCATTGTTGAGGTTGTATTTGAACTTGTTGGAGGTTTTCAATGTTGAGGTTATTGTTGAATTTGTGGTGTTTTTCAATGATGAGGTTATTGAATTTGTTGGAGTTTTTCAAAGTTGAGGTTGTTGTTGATTTTTTTGGTGTTTTTGATTGTTGAGGTTTTGGTTGAATTTGTAGGTGTTTTTGAATGTTGAGGCTGTTGTTTTTATTTTTTGGTGTTAATGAATGTTGAGGTTCTTGTTGAATTTTTTGGTGTTTTTCATTGTTGAGGTTGTTGTTGAATTTTTTGGTGTTTTTCAATGTTGAGTTTTTTGTTGAATTTGTTGGAGTTTTCGAATTTTGAGGTTGTTGTTGAATTTGTTGTTGTTTTTCAATGTTGAGGTTGTTGTTGAATATTTTTGGGTTTTTCATGGTTCAGGTTGTTGTTGAATATTTTGGTGTTTTTCAATTTTGAGTTTGTTGTTGAATTTTTTGGTGTATTCAATGTTTTTGTTTGAATCTTTTTGTATTTTTCAAAATTGAGATTGCAGTTGAATTTGTTGGTGTTATTCATTGTTGAGGTTGTTATTGAAATTGTTGGAGTTTTTCAATGTTGAGGTTGCCGTTGAATTTGTTGTTGTTATCAATTTTTATTTTGTTGAACCTTTTTGTATTTTTAAAAGTTGAGGTTGTTGTTGAATTTGATGGTGTTTTTCAAAGTTGAGGTTGTTGAATCTGTTGGTGTTTTTAAAAGCTGAGGTTGTTGTTAAATTTGTTGGTGTTTTTGAATGTTGAGGTTGTTAAATCTGTTGGTGTTTTTCAAAGTTGAGGTTCTTGTTGAATTTTTTGTTGTTTTTCATTGTTGAGGTTTTTGTTGAATTTGATGGTGAATTTCAATGTTGAGTTTGTTGTCGAAATTATTGGTGTTTTTCATTGTTCCGTTAGTTGTTGAAATTGTTGGACTTTTTCAATGTTGAGGTTGTTATTGATTTTTTGAGTTTGTTTCATTGTTGAGGTTGTTGTTGAATTTTTTGGTGTTTTTCATTGTTGAGGTGGTTGTTGAATTTTTTGACGATTTTCATTGCTGAGGTTGTTGTTGAATTTGATGGTGTTTTTGAATGCTGAGGTTGTTGTTGAATTTTTTTTGTTTTTCATTGTTGAGGTTGCTGTTGAACAAGTTGGTGTTTTTCAAAGTTGAGGTTGTTAAATTTGTTGGTGTTTTTCAAAGTAGAGGTTTTTGATGAATTTTTGGTGTTTTTTGTTTTTGAGGTTTTCGTTGAATTTGTTGGTGTTTTTGAATGCTGAGATTGTTGTTTTTATTTTTCGGTGTTTTTCATTGTTGAGGTTTTTGTTGAATTTGTTGGAGATTTTCAATGTTGAGGTTGTTGTTGAATTTGTTGGTGTTTTTTAATGTTGAGGTTGTTGAATTTGTTGGTTTTTTTCAAAGATGAGTTTGTTGTTGAATTTTTTGGTGTTTCTCATTGTTGAGGTTGTTCCTGTTGAATTTTTGGATGTTTTTCATTGTTGAGGTTGTTGTTGAATTTGTTGGTGATTTTCAATATTGAGGTTGTTGTTGAATTTGTTGGTGTTTTTCAATGTTGGGGTTGTTGTTGAATTTTTTGGTGTTTTTCATTGTTGAGGTTGTTGTTGAATTTGTTGGTGTTGATTAATGTTGAGGTTGTTGTTGAATGTTTTGGTGTTTTTCATTGTTGAGGTTGTTGTTTTTGAATTTTTGGATGTTTTTCAATGTTGAGGTTGTTGTTGAATTTGTTGGTGATTTTCAATATTGAGGTTGTTTTTGAATTTGTTGGTGTTTTTCAATGTTCAGGTTGTTGTTGAATTTTTTGGTGTTTTTCATTGTTGAGGTTGTTGTTGTTGAATTTTTGTATGTTTTTCATTGTTGAGGTTGTTGTTGAATTTGTTGGTGATTTTCAATATTGAGGTTGTTTTTGAATTTGTTGTTGTTTTTCAATGTTGGGGTTGTTGTTGAATTTTTTGGTGTTTTTGATTGTTGAGGTTGTTGTGGAATTTGTTGGTGTTGATTAATGTTGTGGTTGTTGTTGAATGTTTTGGTGGTTTTCATTGTTGAGGTTGTTGTTTTTGTATTTTTGGATGTTTTTCATTGTTGAGGTTGTTGTTGAATTTGATGGTGTTTTTCAATATTGAGGTTGTTTTTGAATTTGTTGGTGTTATTGAATGTTGAGGTTCTTGTTGAATTTTTTGGTGTTTTTCATTGTTGAGTTTGTTGTTGTTGAATTTTTGGATGTTTTTCATTGTTGAGGTTGTTGTTGAATTTGTTGGTGATTTTCAATGTTGAGGTTGTTGTTGAATTCGTTGGTGTTTTTCAATGTTGGGGTTGTTGTTGAATTTTTTGGTGTTTTTCATTGTTGAGGTTGTTGTGGAATTTCTTGGAGTTCTTCATTGTTGAGGTTGATGAATTTGTTGGTGTATTTTGAATGTTGAGGTTGTTGATGTATTTTTTGGTGTTTTTCATTGTTGAGGATTTTGATCAATTTGTTGGTGTTTTCCATTGTTGAGGTTTTTGTTGAATTTGTTGGTGTTTTTGAATGTTGAGGTTGTAGTTGAATTTGTTGGTATTTTTCATTGTTGAGGTTTTTGATGAATTTGTTGGTGCTTTCCATTGTTGAGGTTTTTGTTGAATTTGTTGCTGATTAACAATATTGAGGCTGTAGTTGAATTTTTTTGGGCTTTTCAAAGTTGAGGTTTTGGAATTGGATCGTGTTTTTCAAAGTTGAGGTTGTTGTTGAATATATTGGTGTTTTTCAATGTTGAGGTTGTTGTTGAATTTTTTGGTGTATTCAATGTTTTTTTTTAAATCTTTTTGTATTTTTCAAAATTGTGGTTGCAGTTGAATTTGTTGGTGTTTTTCATTGTTGAGATTGTAATTGGAATTGTTGGAGTTTTTCAATGTTGAGGTTGCCGTTGAATTTGTTGGTGTTTTTCAAAGCTGAGTTTGTTGTTGAATTTGTTGGTGTATTTGCATGTTGAGGTTGTTAAATCTGTTGGTGTTTTTCAATACTGAGGTTCGGGTTGAATTTTTTGGTGTTTTTCATTGTTGAGGTTTTTGTTGAACTTGATGGTGATTTTCAATGTTGATTTTGTTGTCGAATTTTTTGGTGTTTTTCATTGTTGAGGTTGTTGTTGAATTTTTTTGGTGTTTTCATTGTTGAGATTGTTGTTGCATTTATTGATGTTTTTCATTGCTGTGGTTGTTGTTGAAATTGTTGGTGTTTTCGAATGTTGAGGTTGTTGTTGAATTTTTTGTTGTTTTTCATTGTTGAGGTTGTAGTTGAACTTGTTGGAGGTTTTCAATGTTGAGGTTATTGTTGAATTTGTGGTGTTTTTCAATGATGAGGTTGTTGAATTTGTTGGAGTTTTTCAAAGTTGAAGTTGTTGTTGATTTTTTGGGTGTTTTTGATTGTTGAGGTTTTGGTTGAATTTGTTGGTGTTTTTGAATGTTGAGGCAGTTGTTTTTATTTTTTCATGTTATTGAATGTTGAGGTTCTTGTTGTATTTTTTGGTGTTTTTCATTGTTGAGGTTGTTGTTGAATTTTTTGGTGTCTTTCAATGTTGAGGTTTTTGTTGAATTTGTTGGAGTTTTTGAATTTTGAGTTTGTTGTTGAATTTGTTGTAGTATTTCAATGTTGAGGTTGTTGTTGAATTTTTTGTTGTTTTTCATGGTTGAGGTTGTTGTTGAATATTTTGGTGTTTTTCAATGTTGAGTTTGTTGTTGAATTTTTTGGTGTATTCAATGTTTTTGTTTGAATCTTTTTGTATTTTTCAAAATTGTGGTTGCAGTTGAATTTGTTGGTGTTTTTCATTGTTGAGGTTGTCATTGAAATTGTTGGAGTTTTTCAATGTTGAGGTTGCCGTTGAATTTGTTGGTGTTATGAATTTTTATTTTTTTGAACCTTTTTGTATTTTGAAAAGTTGAGGTTGTTGTTGAATTTGATGGTGTTTTTCAATGTTGAAGTTGCTGAATCTGTTGGTGTTGTTGAAAGCTGAGGTTGTTGTTAAATTTGTTGGTGTTTTTGAATGTTGAGGTTGTTAAATCCGTTGGTGTTTTTCAAAGTTGAGGTTGCTGCTGAATTTTTTGGTGTTTTTCATTGTTGAGGTTTTTGTTCAATTTGATGGTGATTTTCAATGTTGAGTTTGTTGTCGAATTTTTTGGTGTTTCTCATTGTTGCGTTAGTTGTTGAAATTGTTGCAGTTATTCAATGTTGAGGTTGTTATTGATTTTTTGGGTTTGTTTCATTGTTGAGGTTGTTGTTGAATTTTTCGGTGTTTTTCATTGTTGAGGTTGTTGTTGAATTTTTTGACGATTTTCATTGCTGAGGTTGTTGTTGAATTTGATGGTGTCTTTGAATGCTGAGGTTGTTGTTGAATTTTTTGGTGTTTTTCATTGTTGAGGTTGTTGTTGAATAAGTTGGTGTTTTTCAAAGTTGAGGTTGTTGAATTTGTTGGTGTTTTTCAAAGTAGAGGTTTTTGATGAATTTTTTGGTGTTTTCCATTTTTGAGGTTATCGTTGAATTTGTTGGTGTTTTTGAATGTTGAGGTTGTTTTTTTTATTTTTCGGTGTTTTTCATTGTTGAGGTTTTTGTTGAATTTTTTGGAGATTTTCAATGTTGAGGTTGTTGTTGAATTTGTTGATGTTTTTTAATGTTGAGGTTGTTGAATTTGTTGGTTTTTTTCAAAGATGAGTTTGTTGTTGAATTTATTGGTGTTTTTCATTGTTGAGGTTGTTGTTGTTGAATTTTTTGTATGTTTTTCATTGTTGAGGTTGTTGTTGAATTTGTTGGTGTTTTTCAATGTTGGGGTTGTTGTTGAATTTTTTGGTGTTTATCATTGTAGAGGTTGTTGTTGAATTTGTTGGTGTTGATTAATGTTGAGGTTGTTGTTGAATGTTTTGGTGTTTTTCATTGTTGTGGTTGTTGTTTTTGAATTTTGGGATGTTTTTCATTGTTGAGGTTGTTGTTGAATTTGATGGTGATTTTCAATATTGAGGTTGTTGTTGAATTAGTTGGTGTTTTTCAATGTTCAGGTTGTTGCTGAATTTTTTCAGTGTTATTCATTGTTGAGGTTGTTGTTGTTGAATTTTTTTATGTTTTTCATTGTTGAGGTTGTTGTTGAATTTGTTGGTGATTTTCAATATTGAGGTTGTTTTTGAATTTGTTGGTGTTTTTCAATGTTGGGGTTGTTGTTGAATTTTTTGGTGTTTTTCATTGTTGAGGTTGTTGTGGAATTTGTTGGTGTTGATTAATGTTGAGGTTGTTGAATGTTTTGGTGTTTTTGATTGTTGAGGTTGTTGTTTTTGTATTTTTGGACGTTTTTCATTGTTGTGGTTGTTGTCGTATTTGATGCTTATTTTCAATATTGAGGTTGTTTTTGAATTTGTTGGTTTTTTTCAATGTTGAGGTTGTTGTTGAATTTTTTGTTGTTATTCACTGTTGAGGTTGTTGTTGTTGTTGAATTTTTTCATGTTTTTCATTGTTGAGGTTGTTGTTGAATTTGATGGTGATTTTCAATATTGAGGTTGTTGTTGAATTAGTTGGTGTTTTTCAATGTTCAGGTTGTTGCTGAATTTTTTCAGTGTTATTCATTGTTGAGGTTGTTGTTGTTGAATTTTTTTATGTTTTTCATTGTTGAGGTTGTTGTTGAATTTGTTGGTGATTTTCAATATTGAGGTTGTTTTTGAATTTGTTGGTGTTTTTCAATGTTGGGGTTGTTGTTGAATTTTTTGGTGTTTTTCATTGTTGAGGTTGTTGTGGAATTTGTTGGTGTTGATTAATGTTGAGGTTGTTGAATGTTTTGGTGTTTTTGATTGTTGAGGTTGTTGTTTTTGTATTTTTGGACGTTTTTCATTGTTGTGGTTGTTGTCGTATTTGATGCTTATTTTCAATATTGAGGTTGTTTTTGAATTTGTTGGTTTTTTTCAATGTTGAGGTTGTTGTTGAATTTTTTGTTGTTATTCACTGTTGAGGTTGTTGTTGTTGTTGAATTTTTTCATGTTTTTCATTGTTGAGGTTGTTGTTGAATTTGTTGGTTTTTTTCAATATTGAGGTTGTTTTTGAATTCGTTGTTGTTTTTCAATGTTGGGGTTGTTGTTGAATATTTTGGTTTTTTTGATTGTTGAGGTTGTTGTGGAATTTGTTGGTGTTGATTAATGTTGTGGTTGTTGTTGAATGTTTTGGTGGTTTTCATTGTTGAGGTTGTTGTTTTTGTATTTTTGGATGTTTTTCGTTGTTGAGGTTGTTGTTGAATTTGATGGTGTTTTTCAATATTGAGGTTGTTTTTGAATTTGTTGGTGTTATTGAATGTTGAGGTTCTTGTTGAATTTTTTGGTGTTTTTCATTGTTGAGTTTGTTGTTGTTGAATTTTTGGATGTTTATTCATTGCTGAGGTTGTTGTTGAATTTGTTGGTGATTTTCAATGTTGAGGTTGTTGTTGAATTCGTTGGTGTTTTTCATTGTTGAGGTTGTTGTGGAATTTCTTGGAGTTCTTCATTGTTGAGGTTGATGAATTTGTTGGTGTTTTTGAATGTTGAGGTTGTTGATGTATTTTTTGGTGTTTTTCATTGTTGAGGATTTTGATCAATTTGTTGGTGTTTTCCATTGTTGAGGTTTTTGTTGAATTTGTTGGTGTTTTTGAATGTTGAGGTTGTAGTTGAATTTGTTGGTATTTTTCATTGTTGAGGTTTTTGATGAATTTGTTGGTGCTTTCCATTGTTGAGGTTTTTGTTGAATTTGTTGCTGATTAACAATATTGAGGCTGTAGTTGAATTTTTTTGGGCTTTTCAAAGTTGAGGTTTTGGAATTGGATCGTGTTTTTCAAAGTTGAGGTTGTTGTTGAATATATTGGTGTTTTTCAATGTTGAGGTTGTTGTTGAATTTTTTGGTGTATTCAATGTTTTTTTTTAAATCTTTTTGTATTTTTCAAAATTGTGGTTGCAGTTGAATTTGTTGGTGTTTTTCATTGTTGAGGTTGTAATTGGAATTGTTGGAGTTTTTCAATGTTGAGGTTGCCGTTGAATTTGTTGGTGTTTTTCAAAGCTGAGTTTGTTGTTGAATTTGTTGGTGTATTTGCAAGTTGAGGTTGTTAAATCTGTTGGTGTTTTTCAATACTGAGGTTCGGGTTGAATTTTTTGGTGTTTTTCATTGTTGAGGTTTTTGTTGAACTTGATGGTGATTTTCAATGTTGATTTTGTTGTCGAATTTTTTGGTGTTTTTCATTGTTGAGGTTGTTGTTGAATTTTTTTGGTGTTTTTCATTGTTGAGGTTGTTGTTGAATTTATTGATGTTTTTCATTGCTGTGGTTGTTGTTGAAATTGTTGGTGTTTTAGAATGTTGAGGTTGTTGTTGAATTTTTTGTTGTTTTTCATTGTTGAGGTTGTAGTTGAACTTGTTGGAGGTTTTCAATGTTGAGGTTATTGTTGAATTTGTGGTGTTTTTCAATGATGAGGTTGTTGAATTTGTTGGAGTTTTTCAAAGTTGAAGTTGTTGTTGATTTTTTGGGTGTTTTTGATTGTTGAGGTTTTGGTTGAATTTGTTGGTGTTTTTGAATGTTGAGGCAGTTGTTTTTATTTTTTCATGTTATTGAATGTTGAGGTTCTTGTTGTATTTTTTGGTGTTTTTCATTGTTGAGGTTGTTGTTGAATTTTTTGGTGTCTTTCAATGTTGAGGTTTTTGTTGAATTTGTTGGAGTTTTTGAATTTTGAGTTTGTTGTTGAATTTGTTGTAGTATTTCAATGTTGAGGTTGTTGTTGAATTTTTTGTTGTTTTTCATGGTTGAGGTTGTTGTGGAATATTTTGGTGTTTTTCAATGTTGAGTTTGTTGTTGAATTTTTTGGTGTATTCAATGTTTTTGTTTGAATCTTTTTGTATTTTTCAAAATTGTGGTTGCAGTTGAATTTGTTGGTTTTTTTCATTGTTGAGGTTGTCATTGAAATTGTTGGAGTTTTTCAATGTTGAGGTTGTTGTTGAATTTGATGGTGTTTTTCAATGTTGAAGTTGTTGAATCTGTTGGTGTTGTTAAAAGCTGAGGTTGTTGTTAAATTTGTTGGTGTTTTTGAATGTTGAGGTTGTTAAATCCGTTGGTGTTTTTCAAAGTTGAGGTTGCTGCTGAATTTTTTGGTGTTTTTCATTGTTGAGGTTTTTGTTCAATTTGATGGTGATTTTCAATGTTGAGTTTGTTGTCGAATTTTTTGGTGTTTCTCATTGTTGCGTTAGTTGTTGAAATTGTTGGAGTTATTCAATGTTGAGGTTGTTATTGATTTTTTGGGTTTGTTTCATTGTTGAGGTTGTTGTTGAATTTTTCGGTGTTTTTCATTGTTGAGGTTGTTGTTGAATTTTTTGACGATTTTCATTGCTGAGGTTGTTGTTGAATTTGATGGTGTTTTTGAATGCTGAGGTTGTTGTTGAATTTTTTGGTGTTTTTCATTGTTGAGGTTGTTGTTGAATAAGTTGGTGTTTTTCAAAGTTGAGGTTGTTGAATTTGTTGGTGTTTTTCAAAGTAGAGGTTTTTGATGAATTTTTTGGTGTTTTTCATTTTTGAGGTTATCGTTGAATTTGTTGGTGTTTTTGAATGTTGAGGTTGTTTTTTTTATTTTTCGGTGTTTTTCATTGTTGAGGTTTTTGTTGAATTTGTTGGAGATTTTCAATGTTGAGGTTGTTGTTGAATTTGTTGATGTTTTTTAATGTTGAGGTTGTTGAATTTGTTGGTTTTTTTCAAAGATGAGTTTGTTGTTGAATTTATTGGTGTTTTTCATTGTTGAGGTTGTTGTTGTTGAATTTTTGGATGTTTTTCATTGTTGAGGTTGTTGTTGAATTTGTTGGTGTTTTTCAATGTTGGGGTTGTTGTTGAATTTTTTGGTGTTTTTCATTGTTGAGGTTGTTGTTGAATTTGTTGGTGTTGATTAATGTTGAGGTTGTTGTTGAATGTTTTGGTGTGTTTCATTGTTGTGGTTGTTGTTTTTGAATTTTGGGATGTTTTTCATTGTTGAGGTTGTTGTTGAATTTGATGGTGATTTTCAATATTGAGGTTGTTGTTGAATTAGTTGGTGTTTTTCAATGTTCAGGTTGTTGCTGAATTTTTTTAGTGTTTTTCATTGTTGAGGTTGTTGTTGTTGAACTTTTTTATGTTTTTCATTGTTGAGGTTGTTGTTGAATTTGTTGATGATTTTCAATATTGAGGTTGTTTTTGAATTTGTTGGTGTTTTTCAATGTTGGGGTTGTTGTTGAATTTTTTGGTGTTTTTCATTGTTGAGGTTGTTGTGGAATTTGTTGGTGTTGATTAATGTTGAGGTTGTTGTTGAATGTTTTGGTGTTTTTCATTGTTGAGGTTGTTGTTTTTGTATTTTTGGATGTTTTTCATTGTTGTGGTTGTTGTTGTATTTGATGCTTATTTTCAATATTGAGGTTGTTTTTGAATTTGTTGGTTTTTTTCAATGTTGAGGTTGTTGTTGTTGAATTTTTTCATGTTTTTCATTGTTGAGGTTGTTGTTGAATTTGTTGGTTGTTTTCAATATTGAGGTTGTTGTTGAATTTGTTGGTGTTTTTCAATGTTGGGTTTGTTGTTGAATTTTTTGGAATTTTTCATTGTTGAGGTTGTTGTGGAATTTCTTGGCGCTCTCCAATGTTGAGGTTGTTGAATTTGTTGGTGTTTTTGAATGTTGAGGTTGTTGATGAATTTTTTGGTGTTTTTCATTGTTGAGGATTTTGAAGAATTTGTTGGTGTTTTCCATTGTTGAGGTTTTTGTTGAATTTGTTGGTGTTTTTCAATGTTGAGGTTGTAGTTGAATTTGTTGGTATTTTTCATTTTAGAGGTTTTTGATGAATTTGTTGGTGTTTTCCATTATTGAGGTTATTGTTGAATTTGTTGGTGTTTTTGAATGTTGAGGTTGTGGTTGAATTTGTTGGTGATTAACAATATTGAAGTTGCAGTTGAATTTTTTGGTGCTTTTCAATGTTGAGGTTTTGGAATTGCATCGTGCTTTTCAAAGTTGAGGTTGTTATTGAATTTGTTGGTGTTTTTCAATGTTGGGGTTGTTGTTGAATTTTTTGGTGTTTTTCATTGTTGAGGATGTTGTGGAATTTGTTGGTGTTGATTAATGTTGAGGTTGTTTTGTGAATGTTTTGGTGTTTTTCATTGCTGAGGTTGTTGAATTTGATGGTGATTTTCAATATTGAGGTTGTTGTTGAATTTGTACGTGTTTTTCAATGTTGAGGTTGTTGTTGAATTTTTTGGTGTTTTTCATTGTTGAGGTTGTTGTTGTTGAATTTTTTCATGTTATTCATTGTTGAGGTTGTTGTTGAATTTATTGGTGATTTTCATATTGAGGTTGTTGTTGAATTTGTTGGTGTTTTTCAATGTTGGGGTTATTGTTGAGGATGTTGTGGAATTTCTTGTAGTTCTTCAATGTTGAGGTTGTTGAATTTGTTGGTATTTTTGAATGTTGAGGTGGTTAATGAATTTTGTGGTGTTTTTCATTGTTGAGGATTTTGATGAATTTGTTGGTGTTTTCCATTGTTGACGTTTTTGTTGAATTTGTTGGTGTTTTTGAATGTTGAGGTTGTAGTTGAAATTGTTGGTATTTTTCATTGTTGAGGTTTTCGAAGAATTTGTTGCTCTTTTCGATTGTTGAAGGTTTTGTTGAATTTGTTGGTGATTAACAATATTGAGGTTGTAGTTGAATTTTTTGGTGCTTTTCAATGTTGAGGTTTAGGAATTGGATCGTGTTTTTCAAAGTTGAGGTTGTTTTTGAATATTTTGGTGTTTTTCAATGTTGAGGTTGTTGTTGAATTTTTTGGTGTATTCAATGTTTTTTTTAAATCTTTTTATATTTTTCAAAATTGTGGTTGCAGTTAAATTTGTTGGTGTTTTTCATTGTTGGGTTTGTTATTCAAATTGTTGAAGGTTTTGAATGTTGAGGTTGGAGTTGAATTTGTTGGTGTTTTTCAAAGCTGAGGTTGTTGTTGAATTTGTTGGTGTATTTGAATGTTGAGGTTGTTAAATCTGTTGGTGTTTTTCAAAATTGTGGTTGTTTTTGAATTATATTGGTGTTTTTCATTGTTGAGGTTTTTGTTGAATTTGATGGTGATTTTCAATATTGAGTTTGTTGTCGAATTTTTTTGTGTTTTTCATTGTTGTGGTAATTGTTGAAATTCTTGGAGTTTTTCAATGTTGAGGTTTTTATTGATTTTTTTCCTGTTTTTCATCGTTGAGGTTGTTGTTGAATTTTTTTTGGTGTTTTTCACTGTTGAGGATGTTGTTGAACGTTTTGATGTTTTTCATTATTGAGGTTGTTGTTGAAATTGTTGGCGTTTTTTTAATGTTGAGGTTGTTGAATTTGTTGGTTTTTTTTAAAGATGAGTTTGTTGTTGAATTTTTTGGTGTTTTTCATTGTTGAGGTTGTTGTTGTTGAATTTTTTAGTATTTTTCATTGTTGAGGTTGTTGTTGAATTTGTTGGTGTTGATTAATGTTGAGGTTGTTGTTGAATGTTTTGGTGTTTTTCATTGTTGAGGTTGTTGTTTTTGAATTTTTGGATGTTTTTCATTGTTGAGGTTGTTGTTGAATTTGTTGGTGATTTTCAATATTGAGGTTGTTGTTGAATTTGTTCGTGTTTTTCAATGTTCAGGTTGTTGTTGAATTTTTTGGTGTTTTTCATGGTTGAGGTTGTTGTTGTTGAATTTTTTTATGTTTTTCATTGTTGAGGTTGTTGTTGAATTTGATGGTGATTTTCAATATTGAGGTTGTTGTTGAATTTGTTGGTGTTTTTCAATGTTCGGGTTGTTGTTGAATTTTTTGGTGTTTTTCATTGTTGAGGTTGTTGTGGAATTTGTTGGTTTTGATTAATGTTGAGGTTGTTGTTGAATGTTTTGGTGGTTTTCATTGTTGAGGTTGTTGTTTTTGTATTTTTGAATGTTTTTCATTGTTGAGGTTGTTGTTGAATTTGATGGTGATTTTCAATATTGAGGTTGTTTTTGAATTTGTTGGTGTTTTTCAATGTTGAGGTTGTTGTTGAATGTTTTGGTGTTTTTCATTGTTGAGGTTGCTGTTGTTGAAATTTTTCATGTTTTTCATTGTTGAGGTTGTTGTTGAATTTGTTGGTGACTTTCAATATTGAGGTTGTTATTGAATTTTTTGGTGTTCTTCATTGTTGAAGTTGTTGTGGAATTTCTTGGAGCTCTTCAATGTTGAGGTTGTTGAATTTGTTGGTGTTTTTGAATGTTGAGGTTGTTGATGAATTTTTTGGTGTTATTCATTTTTGAGGATTTTGAAGAATTTGTTGGTGTTTTCCATTGTTGAGGTTTGTGTTGAATTTGTTGGTGTTTTTGAAAGTTCAGGTTGTAGTTGAATTTGTTGGTATTTTTCTTTTTTGAGGTTTTTGATGAATTTGTTGGTGGTTTCCATTGTAGAGGTTTTTGTTGAATTTGTTGGTGATTAACAATATTGAGGTTGTAGTTGAATTTTTTTGTGCTTTTCAATGTTGAGGTTTTGGAATTGGATCGTGTTTTTCAAAGTTGAGGTTGTTTTTGAATATTTTGGTGTTTTTGAATGCTGAGGTTGTTGTTGAATTTTTAAGTGTTTTTCATTGTTGTGGTTGTTGTTGAATAAGTTGGTGTTTTTCTATGTTGAGGTAGTTGAATTTGTTGGTGTTTTTCAAAGTAGAGGTTTTTGATGAATTTTTTGGTGTTTTTCATTTTTGAGGTTTTCGTTGAATTTGTTGGTGTTTTTGAATGTTGAGGTTGCTGTTTTTATATTTCGGTGTTTTTCATTGTTGAGGTTTTTGTTGAATTTGTTGGAGATTTTCAATGTTGAGGTTGTTGTTGAATTTGTCGGTTTTTTTTAATGTTCAGGTTGTTGAATTTGTTGGTTTATTTCAAAGATGAGTTTGTTGTTGAATTTTTTGGTGTTTTTCATTGTTGAGGTTGTTTTTGTTGAATTTTTGGATGTTTTTCATTGTTGAGGTTGTTGTTGAATGTGTTGGTATTTTTCAATGTTGTGGTTGTTGTTGAAATTTTTGGTGTTTTTCATTGTTGAGGTTGTTGTTGTATTTGTTGGTGTTGATTAATGTTGAGGTTGTTGTTGAATGTTTTGGTGTTTTTCATTGTTGAGGTTGTTTTTTTTGAATTTTTGGATGTTTTTTATTGTTGAGGTTGTTGTTGAATTTGATGGTGATTTTCAATATTGAGGTTGTTGTTGAATTTGTGGGTGTTTTTCAATGTTGAGGTTGTTGTTGAATTTTTTGGTGTTTTTCATTGTTGAGGTTGTTGTTGATGAATTTTTTCATGTTTTTCATTGTTGAGCTTGTTGTTGAATTTGTTGGTGATTTTCAATATTGAGGTTGTTGTTGAATTTGTTGGTGTTTTTCATTGTTGAGGTTGTTGTGGAATTTGTTGGAGTTGATTAATGTTGAGGTTGTTGTTGAATGTTTTGGTGTTTTTCATTGCTGAGGTTGTTGTTTTTGAATTTTTGGATGTTTTTCATTGTTGAGGTTGTTGTTGAATTTGATGGAGATTTTCAATAGTGAGGTTGTTGTTGAATTTGTTGGTGTTTTTCAATCTTGAGGTGTTGTTGAATTTTTTGGTGTTTTTCATTGTTGAGGTTGTTGTTGTTGAATTTTTTCATGTTTTTCATTGTTGAGGTTGTTGTTGAATTTGTTGGTGATTTTCATATTGAGGTTGTTGTTGAATTTGTTGGTGTTTTTCAATGTTGGTGTTGTTGTTGAATTTTTTTGTGTTTTTCATTGTTGAGGATGTTGTGGAATTTCATGGAGTTCTTCAATGTTGAGCTTGTTGAATTTGTTGGTATTTTTGAATGTTGAGGTTGTTAATGAATTTTGTGGTGTTTTTCATTGTTGAGGATTTTGATGAATTTGTTGGTGTTTTCCATTGTTGAGGTTTTTGTTGAATTTGTTGGTGTTTTTGAATGTTGAGGTTGTAATTGAATTTGTTGGTATTTACCATTGTTGAGGTTTTTGATGAATTTGTTTATGGTTTCCATTGTTGAAGGTTTTGTTGAATTTGTTGGTGATAAACAATATTGAGGTTGTAGTTGAATTTTTTGGTGCTTTTCAATGTTGAGGTTTAGGAATTGGATCGTGTTTTTCAAAGTTGAGGTTGTTTTTGAATATTTTGGTGTTTTTCAATGTTGAGGGTGTTGTTGAATTTTTTGGTGCTTTCATTGTTGAGGTTTTTGTTGAATTTGATGGTGATTTTCAATGTTGAGTTTGTGTTGAATTTTTTGGTGTTTTTCATTGATGTGGTAGTTGTTGAAATTCTTGGAGTTTTTCAATGTTGAGGTTTTTATTGATATTTTTGGTGTTTTTCATTGTTGAGGTTGTTGTTGAATTTATTGATGTTTTTCATTGCTGTGGTTGTTGTTGAAATTGTTGGTGTTTTTGAATGTTGAGGTTGTTGTTGAATTTTTTGGTGTTTTTCATTGTTGAGGTTGTTGTTGAATTTGTTGGAGGTTTTTCAATGTTGAGGTTATTGTTGAATTTGTTGGTGTTTTTCAATGATGAGGTTGTTGAATTTGTTGGAGTTTTTCAAAGTTGAGGTTGTTGTTGATATTTTTGGTGCATTTCATTGTTGAGGTTTTGGTTGAATTTATTGTTGTTTTTGAATTTTGAGGTTGTTGTTTTTATTTTTTGGTGTTATTTAATGTTGAGGTTCTTGTTGACTTTTTTGGTGTTTTTCTTTGTTGAGGTTGTTGTTGAATTTTTTGGTGTTTTTCAATGTTGAGGTTTTTGTTGAATTTGTTGGAGTTTTTGAATTTTGAGGTTGTTGTTGAATTTGTTAATGCTTTTCAATGTTGAGGTTGTTGTTGAATTTTTTGGTGTTTTTCATGGTTGAGTTTGTTGTTGAATACTTTGGTGTTTTTCAATGTTGAGGTTGTTGTTGAATTTTTTGGTGTTTTTGAATGTTGAGGTTGTTGTTGAATTTGTTGATGTTTTTCAATGTTGAGGTTGTTGTTGAATATCTTGGTGTTTTTCATTGTTGAGGTTGTTATTGAAATTGTTGGATTTTTTCAATGTTGAGGTTGCTGTTGAATTTGATGGTGTTTTCAAATCTGAGGTTGTTGATGAATTTTTTGGTGTATTTGAATGTTGTGGTAGTTGTTGAAATTCTTGGAGTTTTTCAATGTCGAGGTTTTTATTGATCTTTTATTGTGTTTTTCATTGTTGAGGTTGTTATTGAATTTTTTTGGTGTTTTTCCTTGTTGAGGTTGTTGTTGAATTTATTGATTTTTTTCATTGCTGTGGTTGTTGTTGAAATTGTTGGTGTTTTTGAATGTTGCGGTTGTTGTTGAATTTTTTGGTGTTTTTCAATGTTGAGGTTGTTGTTGAATTTTTTGGTGTTTTTCAATGTTGAGGTTTTTGTTGAATTTGTTGTAGTTTTTGAATTTTGAGGTTGTTGTTGAATTTGTTGGAGTTTTTCATTGTTGAGGTTGTTGTTAAATTTTTTGGTGTTTTTCATGGTTGAGGTTGTTGTTGAATTTTTTGATGATTTTCATTGCTGAGGTTGCTGTTGAATTTGTAGGTGTTTTTGAATGCTGAGTTTGTTGTTGATTTTTTTGGTGTTTTTCACTTTTGAGGTTGTTGCTGAATATGTTGGTCTTTTTCAATGTTGAGGCTGTTGAATTTGTTGGTGTTTTTCAAAGTAGATGTTGTTGTTGATTTTTTTGGTGTTTTTCATTTTTGACGTTTTCGTTGAATTTGTTGGTCTTTTTGAATCTTGTGATTGTTGATGAATTTTTTAGTGTTATTCATTGTTGAGGTTGTTTTTGAATTTGTTGGTGTTTTTGAATGTTGAGGTTGTTGTTGTTGAATTTATGGATGTTTTTCATTGTTGAGGTTGTTGTTGAATTAGATGGTGATTTTCAATATTGAGGTTGTTGTTGAATTTGTAGGTGTTTTTCAATGTTGAGATTGTTGTTGAATTTTTTGGTGTTTTTCATTGTTGAGGTTGTTGTTGTTGAATGTTTGGATGTTTTTCATTGTTGAATTTTTTGGTGTTTTTCATTGTTGCGGTTGTTGTTGTACTTCTTGGAGTTCTTCAATGTTGAGGGTGTTGAATTTGTTTGTGCTTTTGAATGTTCAGGTTGTTGATGAATTTTTTGGTGTTTTTCATTTTTGAGCTTTTTGATGAATTTGCTGGTGTTTTCCATTGTTGAGGTTTTTGTTGAATTTGTTGGTGTTTTTGAATGTTGAGGTTGTTGATGAATTTTTTGGTGTTTTTCATATTTGAGGTTGTTGTTGAATTTGTTTGTGTTTTTGAATGTTGATGTTGTTGATGAATTTTTTGGTGTTTTTCATTTTTGAGGTTTTTGATGAATTTGTTGGTGTTTTCCATTGTTGAGGTTTTTGTTGAATTTGTTTGTGTTTTTGAATGTTGAGGTTGTAGTTGAATTTGTTGGTGATTTTCATTGTTGACGTTTTTGATGAATTTGTTGGTATTTTCCAATGTTGAGGTTATTGTTGAATTTGTTGATGTTTTTGAATGTTGATGTTGTGGTTGAAGTTGTTGGTGATTAACAATATTGTGGTTGTAGTTGACTTTTTTGGTGCTTTTCAATGTTGAGGTTTTGGAATTGGAACGTGCTTTTCAAAGTTGAGGTTGTTATTGAATATTTTGTTGATTTTCAATGTTGAGATTGTTGTTGAATTTTTTGGTGTATTCAATGTTTTTTTTTTAATCATTTTGTATTTTTCATTGTTGAGGTTTTGGTTGAATTTGTTGGTGTTTTTGAATGTTGAGGTTGTTGTTCTTATTTTTTGGTGTTATTGAATGTTGAGGTTCTTGTTGAATTTTTTGGTGATTTTCAATGTTCAGTTTGTTGCTGAATTTTTTGGTGTTTTTCATTGTTGAGGTTGTTGTTGTTGAATTTTTGGATGTTTTTCATTGTTGAATTTGTTGGTGATTTTCAATATTGAGGTTGTTGTTGAATTTGTTGGTGTTTTTCAATGTTGGGGTTGTTGTTGAATTTTTTGGTGTTTTTCATTGTTGAGGTTGTTGTTGTATTTCTTGCAGTTCTTCAATGATGAGGTTGTTGAATTTGTTGGTGTTTTTCAATGTTGAGGTTTTTATTGATCTTTTTTGGTGTTTTTCATTGTTGAGGTTGTTATTGAATTTTTTTGGTGTTTTTCATTGTTGAGGTTGTTGTTGAATTTATTGATGTTTTTCATTGCTGTGGTTGTTGTTGAAATTGTTGGTGTTTTTGAATGTTGAGGTTGTTGTTGAATTTTTTGGTGTTTTTCATTGTTGAGGTTGTTGTTGAACTTGTTGGAGGTTTTCAATGTTGAGGTTATTGTTGAATTTGTTGGTGTTTTATAATGATGAGGTTGTTGAATTTGCTGGAGTTTTTCAAAGTTGAGGCTGTTGTTGATTTTTTTGGTTTTTTCATTGTTGAGGTTTTGGTTGAATTTGTTGGTGTTTTTGAATGTTGAGTTTGTTGTTTTTATCTTTTGGTGTTATTGAATGTTGAGGTTGTTGTTGAACTTTTTCGTGTTTTTCATTGTTGAGGTTGTTGCTGAATTTTTTGGTGTTTTTCAATGTTGAGGTTATGTTGAATTTGTTGGTGTTTTTCAATGTTGAGGTTGTTGTTGAATTTTTTGGTGTTTTTCATGGTTGAGGTTGTTGTTGAATTTGTTGGTGTTTTTGAATGCTGAGGTTGTTGTTAATTTTTTGGTGCTTTTCACTTCTGAGGTTGTTGTTGAATATGTTGGTCTTTTTCAATGTTGAGGCTTTTGAATTTGTATGTGTTTTTCAAAGTAGAGGTTGTTGTTGAATTTTTTGGTGTTATTCATTGTTGAGGTTGTTTTTGAATTTGTTGGTGTTTTTGAATGTTGAGGTTGTTGTTGTTGAATTTTTGGATGTTTTTCATTGTTGAGGTTGTTGTTGAATTTGATGGTGATTTTCAATATTGAGCTTGTTGTTGAATTTGTAGGTGTTTTTCAATGTTGAGGTTGTTGTTGAATTTTTTGGTGTTTTTCATTGTTGAGGTTGTTGTTGTTGAATGTTTGGATGTTTTTCATTGTTGAATTTTTTGGTGTTTTTCATTGTTGAGGTTGTTGAATTTGTTTGTGCTTCTGAATGTTCAGGTTGTTGATGAATTTTTTGTTGTTTTTCATATTTGAGGTTGTTGTTGAATTTGTTTGTGTTTTTGAATGTTGAGGTTGTTGATGAATTTTTTGGTGTATTTCATTTTTGAGGTTTTTGATGAATTTGTTTGTGTATTCCATTGTTGCAGGTTTTTGTTGAATTTGTTTGTGTTTTTGAATGTTGAGGTTGTAGTTGAATTTGTTGGTGTTTTTCATTGTTGAGGTTTTTGATGAATTTGTTGGTGTTTTCCAATGTTGAGGTTATTGCTGAATTTGTTGGTGTTTTTGAATGTTGAGGTTGTGGTTGAATTTATTAGTGATTAACAGTATTGAGGTTGTAGTTGAATTTTTTGGTGCTTTTCAATGTTGAGGTTTTGGAATTGGATCGTGCTTTTCAAATTTGAGGTTGTTATTGAATATTTTGTTGATTTTCAATGTTGAGATTGTTGTTGAATTTTTTGGTGTATTCAATGTTTTTTTTTTGAATCTTTTTGTATTTTTCAATGTTGAGGTTGTTGTTGAATTTTTTGCTGATTTTCAATGTTGAGGTTGTGGTTGAATTTGTTGGTGTTTTTGAATGTTGAGGTTGTAATTGAATTTGTTGGTATTTTTCGTTGTTGAGGTTTTTGATGAATTTGTTGCTGGTTTCCATTGTTGAAGGTTTTGTTCAATTTGTTGGTGATTAACATTATTGAGGTTGTAGTTGAATTTTTTTGGTGCTTTTCAATGTTGAGGTTTAGGAATTGGATCGTGTTTTTCAAAGTTGAGGTTGTTTTTGAATATTTTGCTGTTTTTCAATGTTGAGGGTTTTGTTGAATTTTTTGGTGCTTTCATTGTTGAGGTTTTTGTTGAATTTGATGGTGATTTTCAATGTTGAGTTTGTGTTGAATTTTTTGGTGTTTTTCATTGATGTGGTAGTTGTTGAAATTCTTGGAGTTTTTCAATGTTGAGGTTTTTATTGATATTTTTGGTGTTTTTCATTGTTGAGGTTGTTGTTGAATTTATTGATGTTTTTCATTGCTGTGGTTGTTGTTGAAATTGTTGGTGTTTTTGAATGTTGAGGTTGTTGTTGAATTTTTTGGTGTTTTTCATTGTTGAGGTTGTTGTTGAATTTGTTGGAGGTTTTTCAATGTTGAGGTTATTGTTGAATTTGTTGGTGTTTTTCAATGATGAGGTTGTTGAATTTGTTGGTGTTTTTCAAAGTTGAGGTTGTTGTTGATATTTTTGGTGCATTTCATTGTTGAGGTTTTGGTTGAATTGATTGGTGTTTTTGAATGTTGAGGTTGTTGTTGAATTTTTTGGTGTATTCATTGTACTTTATTGAATCATTTTTTGTGTTTCTCAAAATTGAGATTGCAGTTGAATTTGTTGGTGTTTTTCATTGTTGAGGTTGTTATTGAAATTGTTGGAGTTTTTCAATGTTGATGTTGCCGTTGAATTTGATCGTGTTTTCAACGTTGAGGTTGTTGTTGAATTTGTTGGTGTATTTGAATGTTGAGGTTCTTAAATCTGTTGTTGTTTTTCAAAATTGAGGTTATTGTTGAATTTTTTGGTGTTTTCAATTGTTGTGGTAGTTGTTGAAAATCTTGGAGTTTTTCAATGTTGAGGTTTTTATTGATCTTTTTTGGTGTTTTTCATTGTTGAGGTTGTTATTGAATTTTTTTGGTGTTTTTCATTGTTGAGGTTGTTGTTGAATTTATTGATGTTTTTCATTGCTGTGGTTGTTGTTGAAATTGTTGGTGTTTTTGTATGTTGCGGTTGTTGTTGAATTTTTTGGTGTTTTTAATTGTAGAGGTTGTTGTTGAACTTGTTGGAGGTTTTCAATGTTGAGGTTATTGTTGAATTTTTTGTTGTTTTTCAATGATGAGGTTGTTGAATTTGCTGGAGTTTTTCAAAGTTGAGGTTGTTGTTGATTTTTTTGGTTTTTTCATTGTTGAGGTTTTGGTTGAATTTGTTGGTGTTTTTGAATGTTGAGGTTGTTGTTTTCATCTTTTGGTGTTATTGAATGTTGAGGTTCTTGTTGAATTTTATGGTGTTTTTCATTGTTGAGTTTGTTGTTGAATTTTTTGGTGTTTTTCATTGTTGAGGTTGTTGTTGTTGAATTTTTGGATGTTTTTCATTGTTGAATTTGTTGGTGATTTTCACTATTGAGGTTGTTGTTGAATTTGTTGGTGTTTTTCAATCTTGGGGTTGTTGTTGAATTTTTTGGTGTTTTTCATTGTTGAGGTTGTTGATGTATTTCTTTGAGTTCTTCAATGTTAAGGTTGTTGAATTTGTTGGTGCTTTTGAATGTTGAGGTTGTTGATGATTTTATTGGTGTTTTTCATTTTTGATGTTTTTGATGAATTTGTTGGTGTTTTCCATTGTTGAGGTTTTTGTTGAATTTGTTGGTGTTTTTGAACTTTGAGGTTGTAGTTGAATTTGTTGGTGATTAACAATATTGAGGTTGTAGTTGAATTTTTTGGTGCTTTTCAATGTTGAGGTTTAGGAATTAGATCGTGCTGTTCAAAGTTGAGGTTGTTTCTGAATATTTTGTTGTTTTTCAATGTTGAGGTTGTTGCTGAATTTTTTGGTGTATTCAATGTTTTTTTGGAATCTTTTTGTATTTTTCAAATTTGTGGTTGCAGTTGAATTTGTTGGTGTTTTTCATTGTTGAATTTGTTATTCAAATTGTTGAAGTTTTTGAATGTTGAGGTTGCAGTTGAATTTGTTGGTGTTTTTCAAAGCTGAGGTTGTTGTTGAATTTGTTGGTGTATTTGAATGTTGAGGTTTTTAAATCTGTTGGTGTTTTTCAAAATTGAGGTTGTTGTTGAATTTTATTGGTGTTTTTCATTGTTGAGGTTTTTGTTGAATTTGATGGTGATTTTCAATATTGAGTTTGTTGTCGAATTTTTTGGTGTTTTTCATTGTTGAGGTAATTTTTGAAATTCTTGGAGTTTTTCAATGTTGAGGTTTTATTGATTTTTTTCCTGTTTTTCATCGTTGAGGTTGTTGTTGAATTTTTTTGGTGTTTTTCATTGTTGAGGATGTTGTTGAACTTTTTGGTGTTTTTCATTATTGAGGTTGTTGTTGAAATTGTTGGTGTTTTATAATGTTGAGGTTGTTGAATTTGTTGGATTTTTTCAAAGATGAGTTTGTTGTTGAATTTTTTGGTGTTTTTCATTGTTGAGGTTGTTGTTGTTGAATTTTTTGGTGTTTTTCATTGTTGAGGTTGTTGTTGAATTTGTTGGTGTTGATTAATGTTGAGGTTGTTTTTGAATGTTATGGCGTTTTTCATTGTTGAGGTTGTTGTTGAACTTGTTGGAGGTTTTCAATGTTGAGGTTATTGTTGAATTTGTAGGTGTTTTCAATGATGAGGTTTTTGAATTTGTTGGAGTTTTTCAAAGTTGAGGTTGTTGTTGATTTGTTTGGTTTTTTCATTGTTGAGGTTTTGGTTGAATTTGTTGGTGTTTTTGAATGTTGAGGTTGTTGTTTTTATCTTTTGGTGTTATTGAATGTTGAGGTTCTTGTTGAATTTTTTGGTGTTTTTCATTGTTGAGGTTGTTGTTGAATTTTTTGGTGTTTTTCAATGTTGAGGTTTTTGTTGAATTTGTTGGAGTTTTTGAATTTTGAGGTTGTTGTTGAATTTGTTGGTGTTTATCAATGTGAGGTTGTTGTTGGATTTTTTGATGTTTTTCATGGTTGAGGTTGTTGTTGAATTTGTTGGTGTTTTTGAATGCTGAGGTTGTTGTTGAATTTTTTGGTGCACTTCACTTTTGAGGTTGTTGTTGAATATGTTGGTCTTTTTCAATGTTGAGGCCGTTGAATTTGTTGGTGTTTTTCAAAGTAGAGGTTGTTGTTGAATTTTTTGGTGTTTTTCAATGTTGAGGTTTTTGTTGAATTTGTTGGAGTTTTTGAATTTTGAGGTTGTTGTTGAATTTGTTGGTGTTTATCAATGTTGAGGTTGTTGTTGGATTTTTGGTGTTTTTCATGGTTGAGGTTGTTGTTGAATTTGTTGGTGTTTTTGAATGCTGAGGTTGTTGTTGAATTTTTTGGTGCTCTTCACTTTTGAGGTTGTTGTTGAATATGTTGGTCTTTTTCAATGTTGAGGCCGTTGAATTTGTTGGTGTTTTTCAAAGTAGAGGTTGTTGTTGAATTTTTTGGTGTTCTTCATTTTTGAGCTTTTCGTTGAATTTTTTGGTCTTTTTGAATGTTGTGATTGTTGATGAATTTTTTGGTGTTATTCATTGTTGAGGTTGTTTTTGAATTTGTTGGTGTTTTTGAATGTTGAGGTTGTTGTTGTTGAATTTTTGGATGTTTTTCATTGTTGAGGTTGTTGTTGAATTAGATGGTGATTTTCAATATTGAGGTTGTTGTTGAATTTGTAGGTATTTTTCAATGTTGAGGTTGTTGTTGAATTTTTTGGTGTTTTTCATTGTTGAGGTTGTTGTTGTTGAATGTTTGGATGTTTTTCATTGTTGAATTTTTTGGTGTTTTTCATTGTTGAGGTTGTTGAATTTGTTTGTGCTCTGAATGTTCAGGTTGTTGATGAATTTTTTGTTGTTTTTCATATTTGAGATTGTTGTTGAATTTGTTTGTGTTTTTGAATGTTGAGGTTGTTGATGAATTTTCTGGTGTTTTTCATTTTTGAGGTTTTTGATGAATTTGTTTGTGTTTTCCATTGTTGCAGGTTTTTGTTGAATTTGTTTGTGTTTTTGAATGTTGAGGTTGTAGTTGAATTTGTTGGTGTTTTTCATTGTTGAGGTTTTTGATGAATTTGTTGGTGTTTTCCAATGTTGAGGTTATTGTTGAATTTGTTGGTGTTTTTGAATGTTGAGGATGTGGTTGAATTTGTTGGTGATTAACAGCATTGAGGTTGTAGTTGAATTTTTTGGTGCTTTTCAATGTTGAGGTTTTGGAATTGGATCGTGCTTTTCAAAGTTGAGGTTGTTATTGAATATTTTGTTGATTTTCAATGTTGAGATTGTTGTTGAATTTTTTGGTGTATTCAATGTTTATTTTTGAATCTTTTTGTATTTTTCAATGTTGAGGTTGTTGTTGATTTTTTTGGTGTATTTCATTGTTGAGATTTTGGTTGAATTTGTTGTTTTTTTTCAATATAAAGTTGTTGTTTTTATTGTTTGTTGTTATTGAATGTTGAGGTTCTTGTTGAATTTTTTGCTGATTTTCAATGTTGAGGTTGTGGTTGAATTTGTTGGTGTTTTTCCATGTTGAGGTTTTTGAATTTGTTGGTGTTTTTCAAAGTTGAAGTTGTTGTTGAATTTGTTGGTGATTTTCAATGTTCAGTTTGTTGTTGAATTTTTTTGGTGTTTTTCATTGTTGAGGTTGTTGTTGTTGAATTTTTGGATGTTTTTCATTGTTGAATTTGTTGGTGATTATCAATATTGAGGTTATTGTTGAATTTGTTGGTGTTTTTCAATGTTGGGGTTGTTGTTGAATTTTTTGGTGTTTTTCATTGTTGAGGTTGTTGTTGTATTTCTTGGAGTTCTTCAATGTTGAGGTTGTTGAATTTGTTGGTGCTTTTGAATGTTGAGGTTGTTGATGAATTTTTTGGTGTTTTTCATTTTTGAGGTTTTTGATGAATTTGTTGGTGTTTTCCATTGTTGAGGTTTTTGTTGAATTTGTTGGTGTTTTCCATTGCTGAGGTTTTTGTTGAATTTGTTGGTGTTTTTGAAATTTGAGGTTGTAGTTGAATTTGTTGGTGATTAACAATATTGGGGTTGTAGTTGTATTTTTTGGTGCTTTTCAATGTTGAGGTTTAGGAATTGGATCGTGCTGTTCAAAGTTGCGGTTGTTGCTGAATATTTTGGTTTTTATCAATGTTGAAGTTGTTGTTGAATTTTTTGGTGTATTCAATTTTTTTTTTGAATCTTTTTGTATTTTTCAAAATTGTGAATGCAGTTGAATTTGTTGGTGTTTTTCATTCTTGAGTTTATTTTTCAAAATGTTGAAGTTTTTGAATGTTGAGGTTGCAGTTGAATCTGTTGGTGTTTTTCAAAGCTGAGGTTGTTGTTGAATTTGTTGGTGTTTTTCAATGTTGAGGTTTTTGTTGAATTTGTTGGAGTTTTTGAATTTTGAGGTTGTTGTTGAATTTGTTGGTGTTTATCAATGTTGAGGTTGTTGTTGGATTTTTGGTGTTTTTCATGGTTGAGGTTGTTGTTGAATTTGTTGGTGTTTTTGAATGCTGAGGTTGTTGTTGAATTTTTTGGTGCTCTTCACTTTTGAGGTTGTTGTTGAATATGTTGGTCTTTTTCAATGTTGAGGCCGTTGAATTTGTTGGTGTTTTTCAAAGTAGAGGTTGTTGTTGAATTTTTTGGTGTTCTTCATTTTTGAGCTTTTCGTTGAATTTTTTGGTCTTTTTGAATGTTGTGATTGTTGATGAATTTTTTGGTGTTATTCATTGTTGAGGTTGTTTTTGAATTTGTTGGTGTTTTTGAATGTTGAGGTTGTTGTTGTTGAATTTTTGGATGTTTTTCATTGTTGAGGTTGTTGTTGAATTAGATGGTGATTTTCAATATTGAGGTTGTTGTTGAATTTGTAGGTATTTTTCAATGTTGAGGTTGTTGTTGAATTTTTTGGTGTTTTTCATTGTTGAGGTTGTTGTTGTTGAATGTTTGGATGTTTTTCATTGTTGAATTTTTTGGTGTTTTTCATTGTTGAGGTTGTTGAATTTGTTTGTGCTCTGAATGTTCAGGTTGTTGATGAATTTTTTGTTGTTTTTCATATTTGAGATTGTTGTTGAATTTGTTTGTGTTTTTGAATGTTGAGGTTGTTGATGAATTTTTTGGTGTTTTTCATTTTTGAGGTTTTTGATGAATTTGTTGGTGTTTTCCAATGTTGAGGTTATTGTTGAATTTGTTGGTGTTTTTGAATGTTGAGGTTGTGGTTGAATTTGTTGGTGATTAACAGCATTGAGGTTGTAGTTGAATTTTTTGGTGCTTTTCAATGTTGAGGTTTTGGAATTGGATCGTGCTTTTCAAAGTTGAGGTTGTTATTGAATATTTTGTTGATTTTCAATGTTGAGATTGTTGTTGAATTTTTTGGTGTATTCAATGTTTATTTTTGAATCTTTTTGTATTTTTCAATGTTGAGGTTGTTGTTGATTTTTTTGGTGTATTTCATTGTTGAGGTTTTGGTTGAATTTGTTGGTTTTTTTCAATATTAAGGTTGTTGTTTTTATTGTTTGTTGTTATTGAATGTTGAGGTTCTTGTTGAATTTTTTGCTGATTTTCAATGTTGAGGTTGTGGTTGAATTTGTTGGTGTTTTTCCATGTTGAGGTTTTTGAATTTGTTGGTGTTTTTCAAAGTTGAAGTTGTTGTTGAATTTGTTGGTGATTTTCAATGTTCAGTTTGTTGTTGAATTTTTTTGGTGTTTTTCATTGTTGAGGTTGTTGTTGTTGAATTTTTGGATGTTTTTCATTGTTGAATTTGTTGGTGATTATCAATATTGAGGTTATTGTTGAATTTGTTGGTGTTTTTCAATGTTGGGGTTGTTGTTGAATTTTTTGGTGTTTTTCATTGTTGAGGTTGTTGTTGTATTTCTTGGAGTTCTTCAATGTTGAGGTTGTTGAATTTGTTGGTGCTTTTGAATGTTGAGGTTGTTGATGAATTTTTTGGTGTTTTTCATTTTTGAGGTTTTTGATGAATTTGTTGGTGTTTTCCATTGTTGAGGTTTTTGTTGAATTTGTTGGTGTTTTCCATTGCTGAGGTTTTTGTTGAATTTGTTGGTGTTTTTGAAATTTGAGGTTGTAGTTGAATTTGTTGGTGATTAACAATATTGGGGTTGTAGTTGTATTTTTTGGTGCTTTTCAATGTTGAGGTTTAGGAATTGGATCGTGCTGTTCAAAGTTGCGGTTGTTGCTGAATATTTTGGTGTTTATCAATGTTGAAGTTGTTGTTGAATTTTTTGGTGTATTCAATTTTTTTTTTGAATCTTTTTGTATTTTTCAAAATTGTGAATGCAGTTGAATTTGTTGGTGTTTTTCATTCTTGAGTTTGTTTTTCAAAATGTTGAAGTTTTTGAATGTTGAGGTTGCAGTTGAATCTGTTGGTGTTTTTCAAAGCTGAGGTTGTTGTTGAATTTGTTGGTGTTTTTCAATGTTGAGGTTTTTGTTGAATTTGTTGGAGTTTTTGAATTTTGAGGTTGTTGTTGAATTTGTTGGTGTTTATCAATGTTGAGGTTGTTGTTGGATTTTTGGTGTTTTTCATGGTTGAGGTTGTTGTTGAATTTGTTGGTGTTTTTGAATGCTGAGGTTGTTGTTGAATTTTTTGGTGCTCTTCACTTTTGAGGTTGTTGTTGAATATGTTGGTCTTTTTCAATGTTGAGGCCGTTGAATTTGTTGGTGTTTTTCAAAGTAGAGGTTGTTGTTGAATTTTTTGGTGTTCTTCATTTTTGAGCTTTTCGTTGAATTTTTTGGTCTTTTTGAATGTTGTGATTGTTGATGAATTTTTTGGTGTTATTCATTGTTGAGGTTGTTTTTGAATTTGTTGGTGTTTTTGAATGTTGAGGTTGTTGTTGTTGAATTTTTGGATGTTTTTCATTGTTGAGGTTGTTGTTGAATTAGATGGTGATTTTCAATATTGAGGTTGTTGTTGAATTAGTAGGTATTTTTCAATGTTGAGGTTGTTGTTGAATTTTTTGGTGTTTTTCATTCTTGAGTTTGTTTTTCAAAATGTTGAAGTTTTTGAATGTTGAGGTTGCAGTTGAATCTGTTGGTGTTTTTCAAAGCTGAGGTTGTTGTTGAATTTGTTGGTGTTTTTCAATGTTGAGGTTTTTGTTGAATTTGTTGGAGTTTTTGAATTTTGAGGTTGTTGTTGAATTTGTTGGTGTTTATCAATGTTGAGGTTGTTGTTGGATTTTTGGTGTTTTTCATGGTTGAGGTTGTTGTTGAATTTCATGATGATTTTCAATATTGAGTTTGTTGTCGAATTTTTTGGTGTTTTTCATTGTTGTTGTAATTGTTGAAATTCATGGAATTTTTCAATGTTGAGGTTTTTATTGATTTTTTTCCTGTTTTTCATCGTTGAGGTTGTTGTTGAATATTTTTGGTGTTTTTCATTGTTGAGGATGTTGTTGAACTTTTTGATGTATTTCATTATTGAGGTTGTTGTTGAAATTGTTGGTGTTATTTAATGTTGAGGTTGTTGAATTTGTTGGTGTTTTTCAATGCTGAGGTTGTTGTTGAATTTTTTGGTGTTTTTCACTTTTGAGGTTGTTGTTGAATATGTTGGTCTTTTTCAATGTTGAGGCTGTTGAATTTGTTGGTGTTTTTCAAAGTAGAGGTTGTTGTTGAATTTTTTGGTGTTTTTCATTTTTGAGGTTTTCGTTGAATTTTTTGGTCTTTTTGAATGTTGTGATTGTTGATGAATTTTTTGGTGTTATTCATTGTTGAGGTTGTTTTTGAATTTGTTGGTGTTTTTGAATGTTGAGGTTGTTGTTGTTGAATTTTTGGATGTTTTTCATTGTTGAGGTTGTTGTTGAATTAGATGGTGATTTTCAATATTGAGGTTGGTGTTGAATTTGTAGGTGTTTTTCAATGTTGAGGTTGTTGTTGAATTTTTTGGTGTTTTTCATTGTTGAGGTTGTTGTTGTTGAATGTTTGGATGTTTTTCATTGTTGAACTTTTTGGTGTTTTTCATTGTTGAGGTTGTTGTTGTACTTCTTGGAGTTCTTCAATGTTGAGGTTGTTGAATTTGTTTGTGCTTTTGAATGTTCAGGTTGTTGATGAATTTTATTGGTGATTTTCATTTTTGAGCTTTTTGATGAATTTGCTGGTGTTTTCCATTGTTGAGGTTTTTGTTGAATTTGTTGGTGTTTTTGAATGTTGAGGTTGTTGATGAATTTTTTGGTGTTATTCGTTGTTGAGGTTGTTTTTGAATTTGTTGGTGTTTTTGAATGTTGAAGTTGTTGTTGTTGAATTTTTGGATGTTTTTCATTGTTGAGGTTGTTGCTGAATTAGATGGTGATTTTCAATATTGAGGTTGTTGTTGAATTTGTAGGTGTTTTTCAATGTTGAGGTTGTTGTTGAATTTTTTGGTGTTTTTCATTGTTGAGGTTGTTGTTGTTGAATGTTTGGATGTTTTTCATTGTTGAATTATTTGGTGTTTTTCATTGTTGAGGTTGTTGTTTTACTTCTTGGAGTTCTTCAATGTTGAGGTTGTTGAATTTGTTTCTGCTTTTGAATGTTCAGGTTGTTGATGAATTTTTTGGTGTTTTTCATTTTTGAGCATTATAATGAATTTGCTGGTGTTTTCCATTGTTGCAGGTTTTTGTTGAATTTGTTGGTGTTTTTGAATGTTGAGGTTGTTGATGAATTTTTTGGTGTTTTTCATATTTGAGGTTGTTGTTGAATTTGTTTGTGTTTTTGAATGTTGAGGTTGTTGTTGAATTTTTTGGTGTTTTTCATTGTTGAGGTTGTTGTTGTGGAATGTTTGGATGTTTTTCATTGTTGAATTTTTTGGTGTTTTTCATTGTTGAGGTTGTTGTTGTACTTCTTGGAGTTCTTCAATGTTGAGGTTGTTGAATTTGTTTGTGCTTTTGAATTTTCAGGTTGTTGATGAATTTTTTGGTGTTTTTCATTTTTGAGCTTATTGATGAATTTGCTGCTGTTTTCCATTGTTGAGGTTTTTGTTGAATTTGTTGGTGTTTTTGAATGTTGAGGTTGTTGATGAATTTTTTGGTGTTTTTCATATTTGAGGTTGTTGCTGAATTTGTTTGTGTTTTTGAATGTTGAGGTTGATGATGAATTTTTTGGTGATTTTCATTTTTGAGGTTTTTGATGAATTTGTTGGTGTTTTCCATTGTTGAGGTTTTTGTTGAATTTATTTGTGATTTTTAATGTTGAGGTTGTAGATGAATTTGTTGGTGTTTTTCATTGTTGAGGTTTTTGATGACTTTGTTGGTATTTTCCAATATTGAGATTGTGGTTGAATTTGTTGGTGATTAACAATATTGAGGTGGCAGTTGAATTTTTTAGTGCTTTTCAATGCTGAGGTTTTGTAATTGGATCGTGCTTTTCAAAGTTGAGGTTGTTATTGAATATTTTGTTGATTTTCAATGTTGAGATTGTTGTTGAATTTTTTGGTGTATTCAATGTTTTTATTTGAATCTTTTTGTATTTTTTAATGTTGAGGTTTATGTTGATTTTTTTGGTGTTTTTCATTGTTGAGGTTTTGGTTGAATTTGTTGGTGTTTTTGAATGTTGAGGTTGTTGTTTTTATTGTTTGTTGTTATTGAATGTTGACGTTCTTGTTGAATTTTTTGGTGATTTTCAATGTTGAGGTTGTGGTTGAATTTGTTGGTGTTTTTCGATGTTGAGGTTTTTGAATTTTTTATTGTTTTTCAAAGTTAAGGTTGTTGTTGAATTTGTTGGTGATTTTCAATGTTCAGGTTGTTGTTGAATTTTTTGGTGTTTTTCATTGTTGAGGTTGTTGTTGTTGAATTTTTTTATGTTTTTCATTGTTGAGGTTGTTGTTGAATTTGTTGGTGACTTTCAATATTGAGGTTGTTGTTGAATTTGTTGTTGTTTTTCAATGTTGGGGTTGTTGCTGAATTTTTTGGTGTTTTTCATTGTTGAGGTTGTTGTTGTATTTCTTGGAGTTCTTCAATGTCGAGGTTGTTGAATTTGTTGGTGTTTTTCAATGTTGAGGTTTTTATTGATCTTTTTTGGTGTTTTTCATTGTTGAGGTTGTTATTGAATTTTTTTGGTGTTTTTCATTGTTGAGGTTGTTGTTGAATTTATTGATGTTTTTCATTGCTGTGGTTGTTGTTGAAATTGTTGGTGTTTTTGAATGTTGAGGTTGTTGTTGAATTTTTTGTTGTTTTTCATTGTTGAGGTTGTTGTTGAACTTGTTGGAGGTTTTCAATGTTGAGGTTATTGTTGAATTTGTTGGTGTTTTATAATGATGAGGTTGTTGAATTTGCTGGAGTTTTTCAAAGTTGAGGTTCTTGTTGATTTTTTTGGTTTTTTCATTGTTGAGGTTTTGGTTGAATTTGTTGGTGTTTTTGAATGTTGAGGTTGTTGTTTTTATCTTTTGGTGTTTTTCAATGTTGAGGTTCTTGTTGAATTTTTTGGTGTTTTTCATTGTTGAGGTTATTGTTGAATTTTTTGGTGTTTTTCAATGCTGAGGTTTTTGTTGAATTTGTTGGAGTTTTTGAATTTTGAGGTTGTTGTTGAATTTGTTGGTGTTTATCATTGTTGAGGTTGTTGTTGAATTTTTTGGTGTTTTTCATGGTTGAGGTTGTTGTTGAATTTGTTGGTGTATTAGAATGCTGAGGTTGTTGTTGAATTTTTTGGTGCTTTTCACTTTTGAGGTTGTTGTTGAATATGTTGGTCTTTTTCAATGTTGAGGCTGTTGAATTTGTTGGTGTTTTTCAAAGTAGAGGTTATTGTTGAATTTTTTGGTGTTCTTCATTTTTGAGGTTTTCGTTGAATTTTTTGGTCTTTTTGAATGTTGTGATTGTTGATGAATATTTTGGTGTTATTCATTGTTTAGGTTGTTTTTGAATTTGTTGGTGTTTTTGAATGTTGAGGTTGTTGTTGAATTTTTGGATGTTTTTCATTGTTGAGGTTGTTGTTGAATTAGATGGTGATTTTCAATATTGAGGTTGTTGTTGAATTTGTAGGTGATTTTCAATGTTGAGGTTGTTGTTGAATTTTTTGGTGTTTTTCATTGTTGAGGTTGCTGTTGTTGAATGTTTGGATGTTTTTCATTGTTGAATTATTTGGTGTTTTTCATTGTTGATGTTGTTGAATTTGTTTGTGCTTCTGAATGTTCAGGTTGTTGATGAATTTTTTGGTGTTTTTCATATTTGAGGTTGTTCTTGAATTTGTTTGTGTTTTTGAATGTTGAGGTTGTTGATGAATTTTTTAGTGTTTTTCATTTTTGAGGTTTTTGATGAATTTGTTTGTGTTTCCATTGTTGCAGGTTTTTGTTGAATTTGTTTGTGTTTTTGAATGTTGAGGTTGTAGTTGAATTTGTTGGTGTTTTTCATTGTTGAGGTTTTTGATGAATTTGTTGGTGTTTTCCAATGTTGAGGTTAATGTTGAATTTGTTGGTGTTTTTGAATGTTGAGGTTGTGGATGAATTTATTGGTGATTAACAATATTGAGGTTGTAGTTGCATTTTTTGGTGCTTTTCAATGTTGAGGTTTTGGAATTGGATCGTGTTTTTCAAAGTTTAGGTTGTTTTTGAATATTTTGGTGTTTTTCAATGCTGAGGTTGTTGTTGAATTTGTTGGTGTTTTTCAATGTTGAGGTTGTTGTTGAATTTTTTGGTGTTATTCGTGGTTGAGGTTGTTGATGAATTTTTTGATGATTTTCATTGCTGATGTTGCCGTTGAATTTGTTGGTGTTTTTCAAAGCTGAGGTTGTTGTTGAATTTGTTGGTGTATTTGAAAGTTGTGGTTGTTAAATCTGTTGGTGTTTTTTCAAAATTCTGGTTGTTGTTGAATTTTTTGGCGCATTTCATTGTTGAGGTTTTTGTTGAATTTGATGGTGATTTTCAATATTGAGTTTGTTGTCGAATTTTTTGACGTTTTTCATTATTGAGGTTGTTGTTGAAATTGTTGGTGTTTTTGAATGTTGAGGTTGTTGTTGAATTTTTTGCCGTTTTTCATTGTTGAGGAAGTTGTTGAATTAGTTGGAGTTTTTCAATGCTGAGGTTGTTGTTGAATTTGTTGGCGTTTTTCAATGTTGAGTTTGTTGAATTTGTTGGTGTTTTTCAAATTTGAGGTTGTTGTTGAATTTTTTGGTGTTCTTCATTTTTGAGGTTTTCGTTGAATTTTTTGGTCTTTTTGAATGTTGTGATTGTTGATGAATTTTTTGGTGTTATTCATTGTTGAGGTTGTTTTTGAATTTGTTGGTGTTTTTGAATGTTGAGGTTGTTGTTGTAGAATTTTTGGATGTTTTTCATTGTTGAGGTTGTTGTTGAATTAGATGGTGAGTTTCAATATTGAGGTTGTTGTTGAATGTGTAGGTGTTTTTCAATGTTGAGGTTGTTGTTGAATTTTTTGGTGTTTTTCATTGTTGAGGTTGTTGTTGTTGAATGTTTGGATGTTTTTCATTGTTGAATTTTTTGGTGTTTTTCATTGTTGAGGTTGTTGAATTTGTTTGTGCTTCTGAATGTTCAGGTTATTGATGAATTTTTTGCTGTTTTTCATATTTGAGGTTGTTGTTGAATTTGTTTGTGTTTTTGAATGTTGAGGTTGTTGATGAATTTTTTGGTGTTTTTCATTTTTAAAGTTTTTGATGAATTTGTTTGTGTTTCCATTGTTGCAGGTTTTTGTTGAATTTTTTTGTGTTTTTGAATGTTGAGGTTGTAGTTGAATTTGTTGGTGTTTTTCATTGTTGAGGTTTTTGAAGAATTTGTTGGTGTTTTCCAATGTTGAGGTTGTTGTTGATTTTTTTGGTGTTTTTCATTGTTGAGGTTTTGGTTGAATTTGTTGGTGTTTTTGAATGATGAGGTTGTTGTTTTTATTGTTTGTTGTTATTGAATGTTGAGGTTCTTGTTGAATTTTTTGCTGATTTTCAATGTTGAGGTTGTGGTTGAATTTGTTGGTGCTTTTCGATGTTCAGGTTTTTAAATTTGTTGGTGTATTCCATTGTTGAGGTTTTTGTTGAATTTGTTTGTTTTTTTGAATGTTCAGGTTGTTGTTGAATTTGTTGGTGTTTTTCATTGTTGACGTTTTTGATGAATTTGTTGGTATTTTCCAATGTTGAGGTTATTGTTGAATTTGTTGATGTTTTTGAATGTTGAGGTTGTGGTTGAATTTGTTGGTGATTAACAATATTGAGGTTGTAGTTGAATTTTTTGGTGCTTTTCAATGTTGAGGTTTTGGAATTGGATCGTGCTTTTCAAAGTTGAAGTTGTTATTGAATATTTTGTTGATTTTCATTGTTGAGATTGTTGATGAATTTTTTGGTGTATTCAATGTTTTTTTTTGAATATTTTTGTATTTTTCAATGTTGAGGTTTTTGTTGATTTTTTTGGTGTTTTTCATTGTTGAGGTTTTGGTTGAATTTGTTGGTGTTTTTGAATGTTGAGGTTGTTGTTTTTATTGTTTGTTGTTATTGAATGTTGAAGTTCTTGTTGAATTTTTTGGTGATTTTCAATGTTGAGGTTGTGGTTGAATTTGTTGGTGTTTTTCGATGTTGAGGTTTTTGAATTTTTTATTGTTTTTCAAAGTTAAGGTTGTTGTTGAATTTGTTGGTGATTTTCAATGTTCAGGTTGTTGTTGAATTTTTTGGTGTTTTTCATTGTTGAGGTTGTTGTTGAACTTGTTGGAGGTTTTCAATGTTGAGGTTATTGTTGAATTTGTTGGTGTTTTATAATGATGAGGTTGTTGAATTTGCTGGAGTTTTTCAAAGTTGAGGTTCTTGTTGATTTTTTTGGTTTTTTCATTGTTGAGGTTTTGGTTGAATTTGTTGGTGTTTTTGAATGTTGAGGTTGTTGTTTTTATCTTTTGGTGTTTTTCAATGTTGAGGTTCTTGTTGAATTTTTTGGTGTTTTTCATTGTTGAGGTTATTGTTGAATTTTTTGGTGTTTTTCAATGCTGAGGTTTTTGTTGAATTTGTTGGAGTTTTTGAATTTTGAGGTTGTTGTTGAATTTGTTGGTGTTTTTCATTGTTGAGGTTGTTGTTGAATTTGTTGGTGTATTAGAATGCTGAGGTTGTTGTTGAATTTTTTGGTGCATTTCACTTTTGAGGTTGTTGTTGAATATGTTGGTCTTTTTCAATGTTGAGGCTGTTGAATTTGTTGGTGTTTTTCAATGTTGAGGTTGTTGTTGAATTTTTTGGTGTTTTTCGTGGTTGAGGTTGTTGATGAATTTTTTGATGATTTTCATTGCTGAGGTTGCCGTTGAATTTTTCGGTGTTTTTCAAAGCTGAGGTTGTTGTTGAATTTGTTGGTGTATTTGAAAGTTGCGGTTGTTAAATCTGTTGGTGTTTTTTCAAAATTGAGGTTGTTGTTGAATTTTTTGGTGTATTTCATTGTTGAGGTTTTTGTTGAATTTGATGGTGATTTTCAATGTTGAGTTTGTTGTCGAATTTTTTGATGTTTTTCATTATTGAGGTTGTTGTTGAAATTGATGTTGTTTTTGAATGTTGAGGTTGTTGTTGAATTTTTTGCCGTTTTTCATTGTTGAGGAAGTTGTTGAATTTGTTGGAGTTTTTCAATGCTGAGGTTGTTGTTGAATTTGTTGGCGTTTTTCAATGTTGAGTTTGTTGAATTTGTTGGTGTTTTTCAAATTTGAGGTTGTTGTTGAATTTTTTGGTGTTCTTCATTTTTGAGGTTTTCGTTGAATTTTTTGGTCTTTTTGAATGTTGTGATTGTTGATGAATTTTTTGGTGTTACTCATTGTTGAGGTTGTTTTTGAATTTGTTGGTGTTTTTGAATGTTGAGGTTGTTGTTGTAAAATTTTTGGATGTTTTTCATTGTTGAGGTTGTTGTTGAATTAGATGGTGATTTTCAATATTGAGGTTGTTGTTGAATTAGTAGGTGTTTTTCAATGTTGAGGTTGTTGTTGAATTTTTTGGTGTTTTTCATTGTTGAGGTTGTTGAATTTGTTTGTGCTTCTGAATGTTCAGGTTGTTGTTGAATTTTTTGCTGTTTTTCATATTTGAGGTTGTTGTTGAATTTGTTTGTGTTTTTGAATGTTGAGGTTGTTGATGAATTTTTTGGTGTTTTTCATTTTTAAAGTTTTTGATGAATTTGTTTGTGTTTCCATTGTTGCAGGTTTTTGTTGAATTTTTTTGTGTTTTTGAATGTTGAGGTTGTAGTTGAATTTGTTGGTGTTTTTCATTGTTGAGGTTTTTGAAAAATTTGTTGGTGTTTTCCAATGTTGAGGTTATTGTTGAATTTGTTGGTGTTTTTGAATGTTGAAGTCGTGGTTGAATTTGTTGGTGATTAACAATATTGAGGTTGTAGTTGAATTTTTTGGTGCTTTTCAATGTTGAGGTTATGGAATTGGATCGTGCTTTTCAAAGTTGAGGTTGTTATTGAATATTTTGTTGATTTTCAATGTTGAGATTGTTGTTGAATTTTTTGGTGTATTCAATGTTTTTTTTTGAATCTTTTTGTATTTTTCAATGTTGAGGTTGTTGTTGATTTTTTTGGAGTTTTTCATTGTTGAGGTTTTGGTTGAATTTGTTGTTTTTTTTGAATGATGAGGTTGCTGTTTTTATTGTTTGTTGTTATTGAATGTTGAGGTTCTTGTTGAATTTTTTGCTGATTTTCAATGTTGAGGTTGTGGTTGAATTTGTTGGTGTTTTTCCATGTTGAAGTTTTTGAATTTGTTGCTGTATTCCATTGTTGAGGTTTTTGTTGAATTTGTTTGTTTTTTTGAATGTTGAGGTTGTTGTTGAATTTGTTGGTGTTTTTCATTGTTGAGGTTTTTGATGAATTTGTTGGTATTTTCCAATGTTGAGGTTATTGTTGAATTTGTTGATGTTTTTCAAAGTTAAGGTTGTTGTTGAATTTGTTGGTGATTTTAAATGTTCAGGATGTTGCTGAATTTTTTGGTGTTTTTCATTGTTGAGGTTGTTGTTGAATTTTTTTATGTTTTTCATTGTTTAGGTTGTTGTTGAATTTGTTGGTGATTTTCAATATTGAGGTTGTTGTTGAATTTGTTGGTGTTTTTCAATGTTGGGGTTGTTGTTGAATTTTTTGGTGTTTTTCATTGTTGAGGTTGTAGTTGAATTTCTTGGAGTTCTTCAATGTTGAGGTTGTTGAATTTGTTGGTGTTTTTCAATGTTGAGGTTGTTATTGAATTTTTTGGTGTTTTTCATTGTTGAGGTTGTTGTTGAATTTATTGATGTTTTTCATTGCTGTGGACGTTCTTGAAATTGTTGGTGTTTTTGAATGTTGAGGTTGTTGTTGAATTTTTTGTTGTTTTTCATTGTTGAGGTTGTTGTTGAACTTGTTGGAGGTTTTCAATGTTGAGGTTATTGTTGAATTTGTTGGTGTTTATAATGATGAGGTTGTTGAATTTGCTGGAGTTTTTAAAAGCTGAGGTTCTTGTTGATTTTTTTGGTTTTTTCATTGTTGAGGTTTTGGTTGAATTTGTTTGTGTTTTTGAATGTTGAGGTTGTTGTTTTTATCTTTTGGTGTTATTGAATGTTGAGGTTCTTGTTGAATTTTTTGGTGTTTTTCATTGTTGAGGTTATTGTTGAATTTTTTGGTGTTTTTCAATGTTGAGGTTTTTGTTGAACTTGTTGGAGTTTTTGAATTTTGAGGTTGTTGTTGAATTTTTTGGTGTTTTTCATGGTTGAGGTTGTTGTTGAATTTGTTGGTGTATTAGAATGCTGAGGTTGTTGTTGGTATTTTTTGGTGCTTTTCACTTTTGAGGTTGTTGTTGAATATGTTGGTCTTTTTCAATGTTGAGGCTGTTGAATTTGTTGGTGTTTTTCAAAGTAGAGGTTATTGTTGAATTTTTTGGTGTTCTTCATTTTTGAGGTTTTCGTTGAATTTTTTGGTCTTTTTGAATGTTGTGATTGTTGATGAATATTTTGGTGTTATTCATTGTTGAGGTTGTTTTTGAATTTGTTGGTGTTTTTGAATGTTGAGGTTGTTGTTGTTGAATTTTTGGATGTTTTTCATTGTTGAGGTTGTTGTTGAATTAGATGGTGATTTTCAATAATGAGGTTGTTGTTGAATTTGTGGGTGATTTTCAATGTTGAGGTTGTTGTTGAATTTTTTGGTGTTTTTCATTGTTGAGGTTGCTGTTGTTGAATGTTTGGATGTTTTTCATTGTTGAATTTTTTGGTGTTTTTCATTGTTGATGTTGTTGAATTTGTTTGTGCTTCTGAATGTTCAGGTTGTTGATGAATTTTTTGGTGTTTTTCATATTTGAGGTTGTTCTTGAATTTGTTTGTGTTTTTGAATGTTGAGGTTGTTGATGAATTTTTTGGTGTTTTTCATTTTTGAGGTTTTTGATGAATTTGTTTGTGTTTCCATTGTTGCGGGTTTTTGTTGAATTTGTTTGTGTTTTTGAATGTTGAGGTTGTAGTTGAATTTGTTGGTGTTTTTCATTGTTGAGGTTTTTGATGAATTTGTTGGTGTTTTCCAATGTTGAGGTTATTGTTGAATTTGTTGGTGTTTTTGAATGTTGAGGTTGTGGTTGAATTTATTGGTGATTAACAATATTGAGGTTGTAGTTGAATTTTTTGGTGCTTTTCAATTTTGAGGTTTAGGAATTGGATCGTGTTTTTCAAAGTTGAGGTTGTTATTGAATATTTTGTTGATTTTCAATGTTGAGATTGTTGTTGAATTTTTTGGTGTATTCAATGTTTTTATTTGAATCTTTTTTTATTTTTCAATGTTGAGGTTTTTGTTGATTTTTTTGGTGCTTTTCATTGTTGAGGTTTTGGTTGAATTTGTTGGTGTTTTTGAATGTTGAGGTTGTTGTTTTTATTGTTTGGTGTTATTGAATGTTGACGTTCTTGTTGAATTTTTTGGTGATTTTCAATGTTGAGGTTGTGGTTGAAATTGTTGGTGTTTTTCCATGTTGAGGTTTTTGAATTTATTGGTGTTTTTCAAAGTTGAGGTTGTTGTTGAATTTGTTGTTGATTTTCAATGTTCAGTTTGTTGTTGAATTTTTTGGTGTTTTTCATTGTTGAGGTTGTTGTTGTTGCATTTTTGGATGTTTTTCATTGTTGAATTTGTTGGTGATTTTCAATATTGAGGTTGTTGTTGAATTTGTTGGTGTTTTTCAATGTTGAGGTTTTTATTGATCTTTTTTGGTGTTTTTCATTGTTGAGGTTGTTATTGAATTTTTTTGGTGTTTTTCATTGTTGAGGTTGTTGTTGAATTTATTGATGTTTTTCATTGCTGTGGTTGTTGTTGAAATTGTTGGTGTTTTTGAATGTTGAGGTTGTTGTTGAATTTTCTGTTGTTTTTCATTGTTGAGGTTGTTGTTGAACTTGTTGGAGGTTTTCAATGTTGAGGTTATTGTTGAATTTGTTGGTGTTTTATAATGATGAGGTTGTTGAATTTGCTGGAGTTTTTCAAAGTTGAGGTTCTTGTTGATTTTTTTGGTTTTTTCATTGTTGAGGTTTTGGTTGAATTTGTTGGTGTTTTTGAATGTTGAGGTTGTTGTTTTTATCTTTTGGTGTTTTTCAATGTTGAGGTTCTTGTTGAATTTTTTGGTGTTTTTCATTGTTGAGGTTATTGTTGAATTTTTTGGTGTTTTTCAATGCTGAGGTTTTTGTTGAATTTGTTGGAGTTTTTGAATTTTGAGGTTGTTGTTGAATTTGTTGGTGTTTATCATTGTTGAGGTTGTTGTTGAATTTTTTGGTGTTTTTCATGGTTGAGGTTGTTGTTGAATTTGTTGGTGTATTAGAATGCTGAGGTTGTTGTTGAATTTTTTGGTGCTTTTCACTTTTGAGGTTGTTGTTGAATATGTTGGTCTTTTTCAATGTTGAGGCTGTTGAATTTGTTGGTGTTTTTCAAAGTAGAGGTTATTGTTGAATTTTTTGGTGTTCTTCATTTTTGAGGTTTTCGTTGAATTTTTTGGTCTTTTTGAATGTTGTGATTGTTGATGAATATTTTGGTGTTATTCATTGTTTAGGTTGTTTTTGAATTTGTTGGTGTTTTTGAATGTTGAGGTTGATGTTGTTGAATTTTTGGATGTTTTTCATTGTTGAGGTTGTTGTTGAATTAGATGGTGATTTTCAATATTGAGGTTGTTGTTGAATTTGTTGGCGTTTTTCAATGTTGAGTTTGTTGAATTTGTTGGTGTTTTTCAAATTTGAGGTTGTTGTTGAATTTTTTGGTGTTACTCATTGTTGAAGTTGTTTTTGAATTAGTTGGTGTTTTTGAATGTTGAGGTTGTTGTTGTAAAATTTTTGGATGTTTTTCATTGTTGAGGTTGTTGTTGAATTAGATGGTGATTTTCAATATTGAGGTTGTTGTTGAATTAGTAGGTGTTATTCAATGTTGAGGTTGTTGTTGAATTTTTTGGTGTTTTTCATTGTTGAGGTTGTTGAATTTGTTTGTGCTTCTGAATGTTCAGGTTGTTGTTGAATTTTTTGCTGTTTTTCATATCTGAGGTTGTTGTTGAATTTGTTTGTGTTTTTGAATGTTGAGGTTGTTGATGAATTTTTTGGTGTTTTTCATTTTTAAAGTTTTTGATGAATTTGTTTGTGTTTCCATTGTTGCAGGTTTTTGTTGAATTTTTTTGTGTTTTTGAATGTTGAGGTTGTAGTTGAATTTGTTGGTGTTTTTCATTGTTGAGGTTTTTGAAGAATTTGTTGGTGTTTTCCAATGTTGAGGTTATTGTTGAATTTGTTGGTGTTTTTGAATGTTGAAGTCGTGGTTGAATTTGTTGGTGATTAACAATATTGAGGTTGTAGTTGAATTTTTTGGTGCTTTTCAATGTTGAGGTTATGGAATTGGATCGTGCTTTTCAAAGTTGAGGTTGTTATTGAATATTTTGTTGATTTTCAATGTTGAGATTGTTGTTGAATTTTTTGGTGTATTCAATGTTTTTTTTTGAATCTTTTTGTATTTTTCAATGTTGAGGTTGTTGTTGATTTTTTTGGAGTTTTTCATTGTTGAGGTTTTGGTTGAATTTGTTGTTTTTTTTGAATGATGAGGTTGCTGTTTTTATTGTTTGTTGTTATTGAATGTTGAGGTTCTTGTTGAATTTTTTGCTGATTTTCAATGTTGAGGTTGTGGTTGAATTTGTTGGTGTTTTTCCATGTTGAAGTTTTTGAATTTGTTGCTGTATTCCATTGTTGAGGTTTTTGTTGAATTTGTTTGTTTTTTTGAATGTTGAGGTTGTTGTTGAATTTGTTGGTGTTTTTCATTGTTGAGGTTTTTGATGAATTTGTTGGTATTTTCCAATGTTGAGGTTATTGTTGAATTTGTTGATGTTTTTCAAAGTTAAGGTTGTTGTTGAATTTGTTGGTGATTTTAAATGTTCAGGTTGTTGCTGAATTTTTTGGTGTTTTTCATTGTTGAGGTTGTAGTTGAATTTCTTGGAGTTCTTCAATGTTGAGGTTGTTGAATTTGTTGGTGTTTTTCAATGTTGAGGTTTTTATTGATCTTTTTTGGTGTTTTTCATTGTTGAGGTTGTTATTGAATTTTTTGGTGTTTTTCATTGTTGAGGTTGTTGTTGAATTTATTGATGTTTTTCATTGCTGTGGACGTTCTTGAAATTGTTGGTGTTTTTGAATGTTGAGGTTGTTGTTGAATTTTTTGTTGTTTTTCATTGTTGAGGTTGTTGTTGAACTTGTTGGAGGTTTTCAATGTTGAGGTTATTGTTGAATTTGTTGGTGTTTATAATGATGAGGTTGTTGAATTTGCTGGAGTTTTTAAAAGCTGAGGTTCTTGTTGATTTTTTTGGTTTTTTCATTGTTGAGGTTTTGGTTGAATTTGTTTGTGTTTTTGAATGTTGAGGTTGTTGTTTTTATCTTTTGGTGTTATTGAATGTTGAGGTTCTTGTTGAATTTTTTGGTGTTTTTCATTGTTGAGGTTATTGTTGAATTTTTTGGTGTTTTTCAATGTTGAGGTTTTTGTTGAACTTGTTGGAGTTTTTGAATTTTGAGGTTGTTGTTGAATTTTTTGGTGTTTTTCATGGTTGAGGTTGTTGTTGAATTTGTTGGTGTATTAGAATGCTGAGGTTGTTGTTGGTATTTTTTGGTGCTTTTCACTTTTGAGGTTGTTGTTGAATATGTTGGTCTTTTTCAATGTTGAGGCTGTTGAATTTGTTGGTGTTTTTCAAAGTAGAGGTTATTGTTGAATTTTTTGGTGTTCTTCATTTTTGAGGTTTTCGTTGAATTTTTTGGTCTTTTTGAATGTTGTGATTGTTGATGAATATTTTGGTGTTATTCATTGTTGAGGTTGTTTTTGAATTTGTTGGTGTTTTTGAATGTTGAGGTTGTTGTTGTTGAATTTTTGGATGTTTTTCATTGTTGAGGTTGTTGTTGAATTAGATGGTGATTTTCAATAATGAGGTTGTTGTTGAATTTGTGGGTGATTTTCAATGTTGAGGTTGTTGTTGAATTTTTTGGTGTTTTTCATTGTTGAGGTTGCTGTTGTTGAATGTTTGGATGTTTTTCATTGTTGAATTTTTTGGTGTTTTTCATTGTTGATGTTGTTGAATTTGTTTGTGCTTCTGAATGTTCAGGTTGTTGATGAATTTTTTGGTGTTTTTCATATTTGAGGTTGTTCTTGAATTTGTTTGTGTTTTTGAATGTTGAGGTTGTTGATGAATTTTTTGGTGTTTTTCATTTTTGAGGTTTTTGATGAATTTGTTTGTGTTTCCATTGTTGCGGGTTTTTGTTGAATTTGTTTGTGTTTTTGAATGTTGAGGTTGTAGTTGAATTTGTTGGTGTTTTTCATTGTTGAGGTTTTTGATGAATTTGTTGGTGTTTTCCAATGTTGAGGTTATTGTTGAATTTGTTGGTGTTTTTGAATGTTGAGGTTGTGGTTGAATTTATTGGTGATTAACAATATTGAGGTTGTAGTTGAATTTTTTGGTGCTTTTCAATTTTGAGGTTTAGGAATTGGATCGTGTTTTTCAAAGTTGAGGTTGTTATTGAATATTTTGTTGATTTTCAATGTTGAGATTGTTGTTGAATTTTTTGGTGTATTCAATGTTTTTATTTGAATCTTTTTTTATTTTTCAATGTTGAGGTTTTTGTTGATTTTTTTGGTGCTTTTCATTGTTGAGGTTTTGGTTGAATTTGTTGGTGTTTTTGAATGTTGAGGTTGTTGTTTTTATTGTTTGGTGTTATTGAATGTTGACGTTCTTGTTGAATTTTTTGGTGATTTTCAATGTTGAGGTTGTGGTTGAAATTGTTGGTGTTTTTCCATGTTGAGGTTTTTGAATTTATTGGTGTTTTTCAAAGTTGAGGTTGTTGTTGAATTTGTTGTTGATTTTCAATGTTCAGTTTGTTGTTGAATTTTTTGGTGTTTTTCATTGTTGAGGTTGTTGTTGTTGCATTTTTGGATGTTTTTCATTGTTGAATTTGTTGGTGATTTTCAATATTGAGGTTGTTGTTGAATTTTTTGGTGTTTTTCATTGTTGAGGTTGCTGTTGTTGAATGTTTGGATGTTTTTCATTGTTGAATTTTTTGGTGTTTTTCATTGTTGATGTTGTTGAATTTGTTTGTGCTTCTGAATGTTCAGGTTGTTGATGAATTTTTTGGTGTTTTTCATATTTGAGGTTGTTCTTGAATTTGTTTGTGTTTTTGAATGTTGAGGTTGTTGATGAATTTTTTGGTGTTTTTCATTTTTGAGGTTTTTGATGAATTTGTTTGTGTTTCCATTGTTGCGGGTTTTTGTTGAATTTGTTTGTGTTTTTGAATGTTGAGGTTGTAGTTGAATTTGTTGGTGTTTTTCATTGTTGAGGTTTTTGATGAATTTGTTGGTGTTTTCCAATGTTGAGGTTATTGTTGAATTTGTTGGTGTTTTTGAATGTTGAGGTTGTGGTTGAATTTATTGGTGATTAACAATATTGAGGTTGTAGTTGAATTTTTTGGTGCTTTTCAATTTTGAGGTTTAGGAATTGGATCGTGTTTTTCAAAGTTGAGGTTGTTATTGAATATTTTGTTGATTTTCAATGTTGAGATTGTTGTTGAATTTTTTGGTGTATTCAATGTTTTTATTTGAATCTTTTTTTATTTTTCAATGTTGAGGTTTTTGTTGATTTTTTTGGTGCTTTTCATTGTTGAGGTTTTGGTTGAATTTGTTGGTGTTTTTGAATGTTGAGGTTGTTGTTTTTATTGTTTGGTGTTATTGAATGTTGACGTTCTTGTTGAATTTTTTGGTGATTTTCAATGTTGAGGTTGTGGTTGAAATTGTTGGTGTTTTTCCATGTTGAGGTTTTTGAATTTATTGGTGTTTTTCAAAGTTGAGGTTGTTGTTGAATTTGTTGTTGATTTTCAATGTTCAGTTTGTTGTTGAATTTTTTGGTGTTTTTCATTGTTGAGGTTGTTGTTGTTGCATTTTTGGATGTTTTTCATTGTTGAATTTGTTGGTGATTTTCAATATTGAGGTTGTTGTTGAATTTGTTGGTGTTTTTCAATGTTGAGGTTTTTATTGATCTTTTTTGGTGTTTTTCATTGTTGAGGTTGTTATTGAATTTTTTTGGTGTTTTTCATTGTTGAGGTTGTTGTTGAATTTATTGATGTTTTTCATTGCTGTGGTTGTTGTTGAAATTGTTGGTGTTTTTGAATGTTGAGGTTGTTGTTGAATTTTCTGTTGTTTTTCATTGTTGAGGTTGTTGTTGAACTTGTTGGAGGTTTTCAATGTTGAGGTTATTGTTGAATTTGTTGGTGTTTTATAATGATGAGGTTGTTGAATTTGCTGGAGTTTTTCAAAGTTGAGGTTCTTGTTGATTTTTTTGGTTTTTTCATTGTTGAGGTTTTGGTTGAATTTGTTGGTGTTTTTGAATGTTGAGGTTGTTGTTTTTATCTTTTGGTGTTTTTCAATGTTGAGGTTCTTGTTGAATTTTTTGGTGTTTTTCATTGTTGAGGTTATTGTTGAATTTTTTGGTGTTTTTCAATGCTGAGGTTTTTGTTGAATTTGTTGGAGTTTTTGAATTTTGAGGTTGTTGTTGAATTTGTTGGTGTTTATCATTGTTGAGGTTGTTGTTGAATTTTTTGGTGTTTTTCATGGTTGAGGTTGTTGTTGAATTTGTTGGTGTATTAGAATGCTGAGGTTGTTGTTGAATTTTTTGGTGCTTTTCACTTTTGAGGTTGTTGTTGAATATGTTGGTCTTTTTCAATGTTGAGGCTGTTGAATTTGTTGGTGTTTTTCAAAGTAGAGGTTATTGTTGAATTTTTTGGTGTTCTTCATTTTTGAGGTTTTCGTTGAATTTTTTGGTCTTTTTGAATGTTGTGATTGTTGATGAATATTTTGGTGTTATTCATTGTTGAGGTTGTTTTTGAATTTGTTGGTGTTTTTGAATGTTGAGGTTGATGTTGTTGAATTTTTGGATGTTTTTCATTGTTGAGGTTGTTGTTGAATTAGATGGTGATTTTCAATATTGAGGTTGTTGTTGAATTTGTAGATGATTTTCAATGTTGAGGTTGTTGTTGAATTTTTTGGTGTTTTTCATTGTTGAGTTTGCTGTTGTTGAATGTTTGGATGTTTTTCATTGTTGAATTTTTTGGTGTTTTTCATTGTTGATGTTGTTGAATTTGTTTGTGCTTCTGAATGTTCAGGTTGTTGATGAATTTTTTGGTGTTTTTCATATTTGAGGTTGTTCTTGAATTTGTTTGTGTTTTTGAATGTTGAGGTTGTTGATGAATTTTTTGGTGTTTTTCATTTTTGAGGTTTTTGATGAATTTGTTTGTGTTTCCATTGTTGCAGGTTTTTGTTGAATTTGTTTGTGTTTTTGAATGTTGAGGTTGTAGTTAAATTTGTTGGTGTTATTCATTGTTGAGATTTTTAATGAATTTGTTGGTGTTTTCCAATGTTGAGGTTATTGTTGAATTTGTTGGTGTTTTTGAATGTTGAGGTTGTGGTTGAATTTATTGATGATTAACAATATTGAGGTTGTAGTTGAATTTTTTGGTGCTTTTCAATGTTGAGGTTTTGGAATTGGATCGTGTTTTTCAAAGTTTAGGTTGTTTTTGAATATTTTGGTGTTTTTCAATGCTGAGGTTGTTGTTGAATTTGTTGGTGTTTTTCAATGTTGAGGTTGTTGTTGAATTTTTTGGTGTTTTTCGTGGTTGAGGTTGTTGATGAATTTTTTGATGATTTTCATTGCTGAGGTTGCCGTTGAATTTTTCGGTGTTTTTCAAAGCTGAGGTTGTTGTTGAATTTGTTGGTGTATTTGAAAGTTGCGGTTGTTAAATCTGTTGGTGTTTTTTCAAAATTGAGGTTGTTGTTGAATTTTTTGGTGTATTTCATTGTTGAGGTTTTTGTTGAATTTGATGGTGATTTTCAATGTTGAGTTTGTTGTCGAATTTTTTGATGTTTTTCATTATTGAGGTTGTTGTTGAAATTGATGTTGTTTTTGAATGTTGAGGTTGTTGTTGAATTTTTTGCCGTTTTTCATTGTTGAGGAAGTTGTTGAATTTGTTGGAGTTTTTCAATGTTGAGGTTGTTGTTGAATTTGTTGGCGTTTTTCAATGTTGAGTTTGTTGAATTTGTTGGTGTTTTTCAAATTTGAGGTTGTTGTTGAATTTTTTGGTGTTCTTCATTTTTGAGGTTTTCGTTGAATTTTTTGGTCTTTTTGAATGTTCTGATTGTTGATGAATTTTTTGGTGTTACTCATTGTTGAGGTTGTTTTTGAATTTGTTGGTGTTTTTGAATGTTGAGGTTGTTGTTGTTGAATTTTTGGATGTTTTTCATTTTTGAGGTTTTCGTTGAATTTTTTGGTCTTTTTGAATGTTGTGATTGTTGATGAATTTTTTGGTGTTACTCATTGTTGAAGTTGTTTTTGAATTAGTTGGTGTTTTTGAATGTTGAGGTTGTTGTTGTAAAATTTTTGGATGTTTTTCATTGTTGAGGTTGTTGTTGAATTAGATGGTGATTTTCAATATTGAGGTTGTTGTTGAATTAGTAGGTGTTTTTCAATGTTGAGGTTGTTGTTGAATTTTTTGGTGTTTTTCATTGTTGAGGTTGTTGAATTTGTTTGTGCTTCTGAATGTTCAGGTTGTTGTTGAATTTTTTGCTGTTTTTCATATCTGAGGTTGTTGTTGAATTTGTTTGTGTTTTTGAATGTTGAGGTTGTTGATGAATTTTTTGGTGTTTTTCATTTTTAAAGTTTTTGATGAATTTGTTTGTGTTTCCATTGTTGCAGGTTTTTGTTGAATTTTTTTGTGTTTTTGAATGTTGAGGTTGTAGTTGAATTTGTTGGTGTTTTTCATTGTTGAGGTTTTTGAAGAATTTGTTGGTGTTTTCCAATGTTGAGGTTATTGTTGAATTTGTTGGTGTTTTTGAATGTTGAAGTCGTGGTTGAATTTGTTGGTGATTAACAATATTGAGGTTGTAGTTGAATTTTTTGGTGCTTTTCAATGTTGAGGTTATGGAATTGGATCGTGCTTTTCAAAGTTGAGGTTGTTATTGAATATTTTGTTGATTTTCAATGTTGAGATTGTTGTTGAATTTTTTGGTGTATTCAATGTTTTTTTTTGAATCTTTTTGTATTTTTCAATGTTGAGGTTGTTGTTGATTTTTTTGGAGTTTTTCATTGTTGAGGTTTTGGTTGAATTTGTTGTTTTTTTTGAATGATGAGGTTGCTGTTTTTATTGTTTGTTGTTATTGAATGTTGAGGTTCTTGTTGAATTTTTTGCTGATTTTCAATGTTGAGGTTGTGGTTGAATTTGTTGGTGTTTTTCCATGTTGAAGTTTTTGAATTTGTTGCTGTATTCCATTGTTGAGGTTTTTGTTGAATTTGTTTGTTTTTTTGAATGTTGAGGTTGTTGTTGAATTTGTTGGTGTTTTTCATTGTTGAGGTTTTTGATGAATTTGTTGGTATTTTCCAATGTTGAGGTTATTGTTGAATTTGTTGATGTTTTTCAAAGTTAAGGTTGTTGTTGAATTTGTTGGTGATTTTAAATGTTCAGGTTGTTGCTGAATTTTTTGGTGTTTTTCATTGTTGAGGTTGTTGTTGAATTTTTTTATGTTTTTCATTGTTTAGGTTGTTGTTGAATTTGTTGGTGATTTTCAATATTGAGGTTGTTGTTGAATTTGTTGGTGTTTTTCAATGTTGGGGTTGTTGTTGAATTTTTTGGTGTTTTTCATTGTTGAGGTTGTTATTGAATTTTTTGGTGTTTTTCATTGTTGAGGTTGTTGTTGAATTTATTGATGTTTTTCATTGCTGTGGACGTTCTTGAAATTGTTGGTGTTTTTGAATGTTGAGGTTGTTGTTGAATTTTTTGTTGTTTTTCATTGTTGAGGTTGTTGTTGAACTTGTTGGAGGTTTTCAATGTTGAGGTTATTGTTGAATTTGTTGGTGTTTATAATGATGAGGTTGTTGAATTTGCTGGAGTTTTTAAAAGCTGAGGTTCTTGTTGATTTTTTTGGTTTTTTCATTGTTGAGGTTTTGGTTGAATTTGTTTGTGTTTTTGAATGTTGAGGTTGTTGTTTTTATCTTTTGGTGTTATTGAATGTTGAGGTTCTTGTTGAATTTTTTGGTGTTTTTCATTGTTGAGGTTATTGTTGAATTTTTTGGTGTTTTTCAATGTTGAGGTTTTTGTTGAACTTGTTGGAGTTTTTGAATTTTGAGGTTGTTGTTGAATTTTTTGGTGTTTTTCATGGTTGAGGTTGTTGTTGAATTTGTTGGTGTATTAGAATGCTGAGGTTGTTGTTGGTATTTTTTGGTGCTTTTCACTTTTGAGGTTGTTGTTGAATATGTTGGTCTTTTTCAATGTTGAGGCTGTTGAATTTGTTGGTGTTTTTCAAAGTAGAGGTTATTGGTGAATTTTTTGGTGTTCTTCATTTTTGAGGTTTTCGTTGAATTTTTTGGTCTTTTTGAATGTTGTGATTGTTGATGAATATTTTGGTGTTATTCATTGTTGAGGTTGTTTTTGAATTTGTTGGTGTTTTTGAATGTTGAGGTTGTTGTTGTTGAATTTTTGGATGTTTTTCATTGTTGAGGTTGTTGTTGAATTAGATGGTGATTTTCAATAATGAGGTTGTTGTTGAATTTGTAGGTGATTTTCAATGTTGAGGTTGTTGTTGAATTTTTTGGTGTTTTTCATTGTTGAGGTTGCTGTTGTTGAATGTTTGGATGTTTTTCATTGTTGAATTTTTTGGTGTTTTTCATTGTTGATGTTGTTGAATTTGTTTGTGCTTCTGAATGTTCAGGTTGTTGATGAATTTTTTGGTGTTTTTCATATTTGAGGTTGTTCTTGAATTTGTTTGTGTTTTTGAATGTTGAGGTTGTTGATGAATTTTTTGGTGTTTTTCATTTTTGAGGTTTTTGATGAATTTGTTTGTGTTTCCATTGTTGCGGGTTTTTGTTGAATTTGTTTGTGTTTTTGAATGTTGAGGTTGTAGTTGAATTTGTTGGTGTTTTTCATTGTTGAGGTTTTTGATGAATTTGTTGGTATTTTCCAATGTTGAGGTTATTGTTGAATTTGTTGGTGTTTTTGAATGTTGAGGTTGTGGTTGAATTTATTGGTGATTAACAATATTGAGGTTGTAGTTGAATTTTTTGGTGCTTTTCAATTTTGAGGTTTAGGAATTGGATCGTGTTTTTCAAAGTTGAGGTTGTTATTGAATATTTTGTTGATTTTCAATGTTGAGATTGTTGTTGAATTTTTTGGTGTATTCAATGTTTTTATTTGAATCTTTTTTTATTTTTCAATGTTGAGGTTTTTGTTGATTTTTTTGGTGCTTTTCATTGTTGAGGTTTTGGTTGAATTTGTTGGTGTTTTTGAATGTTGAGGTTGTTGTTTTTATTGTTTGGTGTTATTGAATGTTGACGTTCTTGTTGAATTTTTTGGTGATTTTCAATGTTGAGGTTGTGGTTGAAATTGTTGGTCTTTTTCCATGTTGAGGTTTTTGAATTTGTTGGTGTTTTTCAAAGTTGAGGTTGTTGTTGAATTTGTTGTTGATTTTCAATGTTCAGTTTGTTGTTGAATTTTTTGGTGTTTTTCATTGTTGAGGTTGTTGTTGTTGCATTTTTGGATGTTTTTCATTGTTGAATTTGTTGGTGATTTTCAATATTGAGGTTGTTGTTGAATTTGTTGGTGTTTTTCAATGTTGGGGTTGTTGTTGAATTTTTTGGTGTTCTTCATTGTTGAGGTTGTTGTTGTATTTCTTGCAGTTCTTCAATGTTGAGGTTGTTGAAATTGTTGGTGTTTTTCAATGTTGAGGTTTTTATTGATCTTTTTTGGTGTTTTTCATTGTTGAGGTTGTTATTGAATTTTTTTGGTGTTTTTCATTGTTGAGGTTGTTGTTGAACTTGTTGGAGGTTTTCAATGTTGAGGTTATTGTTGAATTTGTTGGTGTTTATAATGATGAGGTTGTTGAATTTGCTGGAGTTTTTAAAAGCTGAGGTTCTTGTTGATTTTTTTGGTTTTTTCATTGTTGAGGTTTTGGTTGAATTTGTTTGTGTTTTTGAATGTTGAGGTTGTTGTTTTTATCTTTTGGTGTTATTGAATGTTGAGGTTCTTGTTGAATTTTTTGGTGTTTTTCATTGTTGAGGTTATTGTTGAATTTTTTGGTGTTTTTCAATGTTGAGGTTTTTGTTGAACTTGTTGGAGTTTTTGAATTTTGAGGTTGTTGTTGAATTTTTTGGTGTTTTTCATGGTTGAGGTTGTTGTTGAATTTGTTGGTGTATTAGAATGCTGAGGTTGTTGTTGGTATTTTTTGGTGCTTTTCACTTTTGAGGTTGTTGTTGAATATGTTGGTCTTTTTCAATGTTGAGGCTGTTGAATTTGTTGGTGTTTTTCAAAGTAGAGGTTATTGGTGAATTTTTTGGTGTTCTTCATTTTTGAGGTTTTCGTTGAATTTTTTGGTCTTTTTGAATGTTGTGATTGTTGATGAATATTTTGGTGTTATTCATTGTTGAGGTTGTTTTTGAATTTGTTGGTGTTTTTGAATGTTGAGGTTGTTGTTGTTGAATTTTTGGATGTTTTTCATTGTTGAGGTTGTTGTTGAATTAGATGGTGATTTTCAATAATGAGGTTGTTGTTGAATTTGTAGGTGATTTTCAATGTTGAGGTTGTTGTTGAATTTTTTGGTGTTTTTCATTGTTGAGGTTGCTGTTGTTGAATGTTTGGATGTTTTTCATTGTTGAATTTTTTGGTGTTTTTCATTGTTGATGTTGTTGAATTTGTTTGTGCTTCTGAATGTTCAGGTTGTTGATGAATTTTTTGGTGTTTTTCATATTTGAGGTTGTTCTTGAATTTGTTTGTGTTTTTGAATGTTGAGGTTGTTGATGAATTTTTTGGTGTTTTTCATTTTTGAGGTTTTTGATGAATTTGTTTGTGTTTCCATTGTTGCGGGTTTTTGTTGAATTTGTTTGTGTTTTTGAATGTTGAGGTTGTAGTTGAATTTGTTGGTGTTTTTCATTGTTGAGGTTTTTGATGAATTTGTTGGTATTTTCCAATGTTGAGGTTATTGTTGAATTTGTTGGTGTTTTTGAATGTTGAGGTTGTGGTTGAATTTATTGGTGATTAACAATATTGAGGTTGTAGTTGAATTTTTTGGTGCTTTTCAATTTTGAGGTTTAGGAATTGGATCGTGTTTTTCAAAGTTGAGGTTGTTATTGAATATTTTGTTGATTTTCAATGTTGAGATTGTTGTTGAATTTTTTGGTGTATTCAATGTTTTTATTTGAATCTTTTTTTATTTTTCAATGTTGAGGTTTTTGTTGATTTTTTTGGTGCTTTTCATTGTTGAGGTTTTGGTTGAATTTGTTGGTGTTTTTGAATGTTGAGGTTGTTGTTTTTATTGTTTGGTGTTATTGAATGTTGACGTTCTTGTTGAATTTTTTGGTGATTTTCAATGTTGAGGTTGTGGTTGAAATTGTTGGTCTTTTTCCATGTTGAGGTTTTTGAATTTGTTGGTGTTTTTCAAAGTTGAGGTTGTTGTTGAATTTGTTGTTGATTTTCAATGTTCAGTTTGTTGTTGAATTTTTTGGTGTTTTTCATTGTTGAGGTTGTTGTTGTTGCATTTTTGGATGTTTTTCATTGTTGAATTTGTTGGTGATTTTCAATATTGAGGTTGTTGTTGAATTTGTTGGTGTTTTTCAATGTTGGGGTTGTTGTTGAATTTTTTGGTGTTCTTCATTGTTGAGGTTGTTGTTGTATTTCTTGCAGTTCTTCAATGTTGAGGTTGTTGAAATTGTTGGTGTTTTTCAATGTTGAGGTTTTTATTGATCTTTTTTGGTGTTTTTCATTGTTGAGGTTGTTATTGAATTTTTTTGGTGTTTTTCATTGTTGAGGTTGTTGTTGAACTTGTTGGAGGTTTTCAATGTTGAGGTTATTGTTGAATTTGTTGGTGTTTATAATGATGAGGTTGTTGAATTTGCTGGAGTTTTTAAAAGCTGAGGTTCTTGTTGATTTTTTTGGTTTTTTCATTGTTGAGGTTTTGGTTGAATTTGTTTGTGTTTTTGAATGTTGAGGTTGTTGTTTTTATCTTTTGGTGTTATTGAATGTTGAGGTTCTTGTTGAATTTTTTGGTGTTTTTCATTGTTGAGGTTATTGTTGAATTTTTTGGTGTTTTTCAATGTTGAGGTTTTTGTTGAACTTGTTGGAGTTTTTGAATTTTGAGGTTGTTGTTGAATTTTTTGGTGTTTTTCATGGTTGAGGTTGTTGTTGAATTTGTTGGTGTATTAGAATGCTGAGGTTGTTGTTGGTATTTTTTGGTGCTTTTCACTTTTGAGGTTGTTGTTGAATATGTTGGTCTTTTTCAATGTTGAGGCTGTTGAATTTGTTGGTGTTTTTCAAAGTAGAGGTTATTGTTGAATTTTTTGGTGTTCTTCATTTTTGAGGTTTTCGTTGAATTTTTTGGTCTTTTTGAATGTTGTGATTGTTGATGAATATTTTGGTGTTATTCATTGTTGAGGTTGTTTTTGAATTTGTTGGTGTTTTTGAATGTTGAGGTTGTTGTTGTTGAATTTTTGGATGTTTTTCATTGTTGAGGTTGTTGTTGAATTAGATGGTGATTTTCAATAATGAGGTTGTTGTTGAATTTGTAGGTGATTTTCAATGTTGAGGTTGTTGTTGAATTTTTTGGTGTTTTTCATTGTTGAGGTTGCTGTTGTTGAATGTTTGGATGTTTTTCATTGTTGAATTTTTTGGTGTTTTTCATTGTTGATGTTGTTGAATTTGTTTGTGCCTCTGAATGTTCAGGTTGTTGATGAATTTTTTGGTGTTTTTCATATTTGAGGTTGTTCTTGAATTTGTTTGTGTTTTTGAATGTTGAGGTTGTTGATGAATTTTTTGGTGTTTTTCATTTTTGAGGTTTTTGATGAATTTGTTTGTGTTTCCATTGTTGCGGGTTTTTGTTGAATTTGTTTGTGTTTTTGAATGTTGAGGTTGTAGTTGAATTTGTTGGTGTTTTTCATTGTTGAGGTTTTTGATGAATTTGTTGGTATTTTCCAATGTTGAGGTTATTGTTGAATTTGTTGGTGTTTTTGAATGTTGAGGTTGTGGTTGAATTTATTGGTGATTAACAATATTGAGGTTGTAGTTGAATTTTTTGGTGCTTTTCAATTTTGAGGTTTAGGAATTGGATCGTGTTTTTCAAAGTTGAGGTTGTTATTGAATATTTTGTTGATTTTCAATGTTGAGATTGTTGTTGAATTTTTTGGTGTATTCAATGTTTTTATTTGAATCTTTTTTTATTTTTCAATGTTGAGGTTTTTGTTGATTTTTTTGGTGCTTTTCATTGTTGAGGTTTTGGTTGAATTTGTTGGTGTTTTTGAATGTTGAGGTTGTTGTTTTTATTGTTTGGTGTTATTGAATGTTGACGTTCTTGTTGAATTTTTTGGTGATTTTCAATGTTGAGGTTGTGGTTGAAATTGTTGGTCTTTTTCCATGTTGAGGTTTTTGAATTTGTTGGTGTTTTTCAAAGTTGAGGTTGTTGTTGAATTTGTTGTTGATTTTCAATGTTCAGTTTGTTGTTGAATTTTTTGGTGTTTTTCATTGTTGAGGTTGTTGTTGTTGCATTTTTGGATGTTTTTCATTGTTGAATTTGTTGGTGATTTTCAATATTGAGGTTGTTGTTGAATTTGTTGGTGTTTTTCAATGTTGGGGTTGTTGTTGAATTTTTTGGTGTTCTTCATTGTTGAGGTTGTTGTTGTATTTCTTGCAGTTCTTCAATGTTGAGGTTGTTGAAATTGTTGGTGTTTTTCAATGTTGAGGTTTTTATTGATCTTTTTTGGTGTTTTTCATTGTTGAGGTTGTTATTGAATTTTTTTGGTGTTTTTCATTGTTGAGGTTGTTGTTGAACTTGTTGGAGGTTTTCAATGTTGAGGTTATTGTTGAATTTGTTGGTGTTTATAATGATGAGGTTGTTGAATTTGCTGGAGTTTTTAAAAGCTGAGGTTCTTGTTGATTTTTTTGGTTTTTTCATTGTTGAGGTTTTGGTTGAATTTGTTTGTGTTTTTGAATGTTGAGGTTGTTGTTTTTATCTTTTGGTGTTATTGAATGTTGAGGTTCTTGTTGAATTTTTTGGTGTTTTTCATTGTTGAGGTTATTGTTGAATTTTTTGGTGTTTTTCAATGTTGAGGTTTTTGTTGAACTTGTTGGAGTTTTTGAATTTTGAGGTTGTTGTTGAATTTTTTGGTGTTTTTCATGGTTGAGGTTGTTGTTGAATTTGTTGGTGTATTAGAATGCTGAGGTTGTTGTTGGTATTTTTTGGTGCTTTTCACTTTTGAGGTTGTTGTTGAATATGTTGGTCTTTTTCAATGTTGAGGCTGTTGAATTTGTTGGTGTTTTTCAAAGTAGAGGTTATTGGTGAATTTTTTGGTGTTCTTCATTTTTGAGGTTTTCGTTGAATTTTTTGGTCTTTTTGAATGTTGTGATTGTTGATGAATATTTTGGTGTTATTCATTGTTGAGGTTGTTTTTGAATTTGTTGGTGTTTTTGAATGTTGAGGTTGTTGTTGTTGAATTTTTGGATGTTTTTCATTGTTGAGGTTGTTGTTGAATTAGATGGTGATTTTCAATAATGAGGTTGTTGTTGAATTTGTAGGTGATTTTCAATGTTGAGGTTGTTGTTGAATTTTTTGGTGTTTTTCATTGTTGAGGTTGCTGTTGTTGAATGTTTGGATGTTTTTCATTGTTGAATTTTTTGGTGTTTTTCATTGTTGATGTTGTTGAATTTGTTTGTGCCTCTGAATGTTCAGGTTGTTGATGAATTTTTTGGTGTTTTTCATATTTGAGGTTGTTCTTGAATTTGTTTGTGTTTTTGAATGTTGAGGTTGTTGATGAATTTTTTGGTGTTTTTCATTTTTGAGGTTTTTGATGAATTTGTTTGTGTTTCCATTGTTGCGGGTTTTTGTTGAATTTGTTTGTGTTTTTGAATGTTGAGGTTGTAGTTGAATTTGTTGGTGTTTTTCATTGTTGAGGTTTTTGATGAATTTGTTGGTATTTTCCAATGTTGAGGTTATTGTTGAATTTGTTGGTGTTTTTGAATGTTGAGGTTGTGGTTGAATTTATTGGTGATTAACAATATTGAGGTTGTAGTTGAATTTTTTGGTGCTTTTCAATTTTGAGGTTTAGGAATTGGATCGTGTTTTTCAAAGTTGAGGTTGTTATTGAATATTTTGTTGATTTTCAATGTTGAGATTGTTGTTGAATTTTTTGGTGTATTCAATGTTTTTATTTGAATCTTTTTTTATTTTTCAATGTTGAGGTTTTTGTTGATTTTTTTGGTGCTTTTCATTGTTGAGGTTTTGGTTGAATTTGTTGGTGTTTTTGAATGTTGAGGTTGTTGTTTTTATTGTTTGGTGTTATTGAATGTTGACGTTCTTGTTGAATTTTTTGGTGATTTTCAATGTTGAGGTTGTGGTTGAAATTGTTGGTCTTTTTCCATGTTGAGGTTTTTGAATTTGTTGGTGTTTTTCAAAGTTGAGGTTGTTGTTGAATTTGTTGTTGATTTTCAATGTTCAGTTTGTTGTTGAATTTTTTGGTGTTTTTCATTGTTGAGGTTGTTGTTGTTGCATTTTTGGATGTTTTTCATTGTTGAATTTGTTGGTGATTTTCAATATTGAGGTTGTTGTTGAATTTGTTGGTGTTTTTCAATGTTGGGGTTGTTGTTGAATTTTTTGGTGTTCTTCATTGTTGAGGTTGTTGTTGTATTTCTTGCAGTTCTTCAATGTTGAGGTTGTTGAAATTGTTGGTGTTTTTCAATGTTGAGGTTTTTATTGATCTTTTTTGGTGTTTTTCATTGTTGAGGTTGTTATTGAATTTTTTTGGTGTTTTTCATTGTTGAGGTTGTTGTTGAACTTGTTGGAGGTTTTCAATGTTGAGGTTATTGTTGAATTTGTTGGTGTTTATAATGATGAGGTTGTTGAATTTGCTGGAGTTTTTAAAAGCTGAGGTTCTTGTTGATTTTTTTGGTTTTTTCATTGTTGAGGTTTTGGTTGAATTTGTTTGTGTTTTTGAATGTTGAGGTTGTTGTTTTTATCTTTTGGTGTTATTGAATGTTGAGGTTCTTGTTGAATTTTTTGGTGTTTTTCATTGTTGAGGTTATTGTTGAATTTTTTGGTGTTTTTCAATGTTGAGGTTTTTGTTGAACTTGTTGGAGTTTTTGAATTTTGAGGTTGTTGTTGAATTTTTTGGTGTTTTTCATGGTTGAGGTTGTTGTTGAATTTGTTGGTGTATTAGAATGCTGAGGTTGTTGTTGGTATTTTTTGGTGCTTTTCACTTTTGAGGTTGTTGTTGAATATGTTGGTCTTTTTCAATGTTGAGGCTGTTGAATTTGTTGGTGTTTTTCAAAGTAGAGGTTATTGTTGAATTTTTTGGTGTTCTTCATTTTTGAGGTTTTCGTTGAATTTTTTGGTCTTTTTGAATGTTGTGATTGTTGATGAATATTTTGGTGTTATTCATTGTTGAGGTTGTTTTTGAATTTGTTGGTGTTTTTGAATGTTGAGGTTGTTGTTGTTGAATTTTTGGATGTTTTTCATTGTTGAGGTTGTTGTTGAATTAGATGGTGATTTTCAATAATGAGGTTGTTGTTGAATTTGTAGGTGATTTTCAATGTTGAGGTTGTTGTTGAATTTTTTGGTGTTTTTCATTGTTGAGGTTGCTGTTGTTGAATGTTTGGATGTTTTTCATTGTTGAATTTTTTGGTGTTTTTCATTGTTGATGTTGTTGAATTTGTTTGTGCCTCTGAATGTTCAGGTTGTTGATGAATTTTTTGGTGTTTTTCATATTTGAGGTTGTTCTTGAATTTGTTTGTGTTTTTGAATGTTGAGGTTGTTGATGAATTTTTTGGTGTTTTTCATTTTTGAGGTTTTTGATGAATTTGTTTGTGTTTCCATTGTTGCGGGTTTTTGTTGAATTTGTTTGTGTTTTTGAATGTTGAGGTTGTAGTTGAATTTGTTGGTGTTTTTCATTGTTGAGGTTTTTGATGAATTTGTTGGTATTTTCCAATGTTGAGGTTATTGTTGAATTTGTTGGTGTTTTTGAATGTTGAGGTTGTGGTTGAATTTATTGGTGATTAACAATATTGAGGTTGTAGTTGAATTTTTTGGTGCTTTTCAATTTTGAGGTTTAGGAATTGGATCGTGTTTTTCAAAGTTGAGGTTGTTATTGAATATTTTGTTGATTTTCAATGTTGAGATTGTTGTTGAATTTTTTGGTGTATTCAATGTTTTTATTTGAATCTTTTTTTATTTTTCAATGTTGAGGTTTTTGTTGATTTTTTTGGTGCTTTTCATTGTTGAGGTTTTGGTTGAATTTGTTGGTGTTTTTGAATGTTGAGGTTGTTGTTTTTATTGTTTGGTGTTATTGAATGTTGACGTTCTTGTTGAATTTTTTGGTGATTTTCAATGTTGAGGTTGTGGTTGAAATTGTTGGTGTTTTTCCATGTTGAGGTTTTTGAATTTGTTGGTGTTTTTCAAAGTTGAGGTTGTTGTTGAATTTGTTGTTGATTTTAAATGTTCAGTTTGTTGTTGAATTTTTTGGTGTTTTTCATTGTTGAGGTTGTTGTTGTTGCATTTTTGGATGTTTTTCATTGTTGAATTTGTTGGTGATTTTCAATATTGAGGTTGTTGTTGAATTTGTTGGTGTTTTTCAATGTTGGGGTTGTTGTTGAATTTTTTGGTGTTCTTCATTGTTGAGGTTGTTGTTGTATTTCTTGCAGTTCTTCAATGTTGAGGTTGTTGAAATTGTTGGTGTTTTTCAATGTTGAGGTTTTTATTGATCTTTTTTGGTGTTTTTCATTGTTGAGGTTGTTATTGAATTTTTTTGGTGTTTTTCATTGTTGAGGTTGTTGTTGAATTTATTGATGTTTTTCATTGCTGTGGTTCTTGTTGAAATTGTTGGTGTTTTTGAATGTTGAGGTTGTTGTTGAATTTTTTGGTGTTTTTCATTGTTGAGGTTGTTGTTGAACTTGTTGGAGGTTTTCAATTGAGGTTATTGTTGAATTTGTTAGTGTTTTTCAATGATGAGTTTGTTGAATTTGCTGGAGTTATTTAAAGTTGAGGTTGTTGTTGTTGAATTTTTGGATGTTATTCATTGTTGAAGTTGAGGTTGAATTTGTTGGTGTTTTTCAATGTTGGAGTTGTTGTTGAATTTATTGATGTTTTTCATTGTTGAGGTTGTTGTTGAATTTGTTGGTGTTGATTAATGTTGAGGTTGTTGTTGAATGTTTTGGTTTTTTTCATTGTTGAGGTTGTTGTTTTTGAATTTTTGGATGTGTTTCATTGTTGAGGTTGTTGTTGAATTTGATTGTGATTTTCAATATTGAGGTTGTTGTTGAATTTGTTGGTGTTTTTCAATGTTGAGGTTGTTGTTGAATTTTTTGGTGTTTTTCATTGTTGAGGTTGTTGTTGTTGAACTTTTTCATGTTTTTCATTGTCGAGGCTGTTGTTGAATTTGTTCGTGATTTTCAATATTCAGGTCGTTGTTGAATTGGTTGGTGTTTTTCAATTTTGGGGCTGTTGTTGAACTTTTTGTTGTTTTTCATTGTTGAGGCTGTTGTGGAATTTGTTGGTGTTGATTAATGTTGAGGTTGTTGTTGAATGTTTTGGTGCTTTTCATTGTTGAGGTTTTGGTTGAATTTGTTGGTGTTTTTGAATGTTGAGGTTGTAGTTGAATTTGTTGGTGATTAACAATATTGAGGTTGTAGTTGAATTTTTTGGTGCTTTTCAATGTTGAGGTTTTGGAATTGGATCGTGCTTTTCTAAGTTGAGGTTGTTGTTGAATATTTTGGTGTTTTTCAATGTTGCGGTTGTTGTTGAATTTTTTGGTGTATTCAATGTTTTTTTTTTATTCTTTTTGTATTTTTCAAAATTGTGGTTGCAGTTGATTTATTTGCTGTTTTTTCATTGTTGAGTTTGTTATTCAAATTGTTGGAGTTTTTGAATGTTGAGGTTGCAGTTGAATTTGTTGGTGTTTTTCAAAGCTGAGGTTATTGTTGAATTTGTTGGTGTATTTGAATGTTGAGGTTGTTAAATCTGTTGGTGTTTTTCAAAATTGAGGTTGTTGTTGAATTTTATTGGTGTTTTTCATTGTTGAGGTTTTTGTTGAATTTGATGGTGATTTTCAATATTGAGTTTGTTGTCGAATTTTTTGGTGTTTTTCATTGTTGTGGTAATTGTTGAAATTCTTGGAGTTTTTCAATGTTGAGGTTTTTATTGATTTTTTTCCTGTTTCTCATTGTTGAGGTTGTTGTTGAATTTTTTGCCGTTTTTCATTGTTGAGGAAGTTGTTGAATTTGTCGGAGTTTTTCAATGTTGAGGTTGTTGTGGAATTTTTTGGGGTTTTTCATTGTTGAGGTTTTGGTTGAATTTGTTGGTGTTTTTGAATTTTGAGGTTGTTGTTTTTATTTTTTGGTGTTTTTGAATGTTAATGTTTTTGTTGAATTTTTTTGGTGTTTTTCATTGTTGAGGTTGTTGTTGAATTTGTAGATGTTTTTCATTGCTGAGGTTGTTGTTGAAATTGATGGTGTTTTTGAATGTTGAGGTTGTTGTTGAATTTTTTGGTGTTTTTCATTGTTGAGGTTGTTGTGGAAATTTTTGGTGTTTTTCAATGTTGAGGTGTTTACTGATTTTTATTTGTGTTTTTCATTGTTGAAGTTGTTGTTGAATTTTTGTGGTGTTTTTCAATGTTGAGGATGTTGTTGAATTTTTTGATGTAAATCATTGCTGAGGTTGTTGTTGAAATTGTTGGTGTTTTTGAATGTTGAGGTTGTTGTTGAATTTGTTGGTGTATTTGAATGTTGAGGTTTTTGTTGAATTTGATGGTGATTTTCAATATTGAGTTTGTTGTCGAATTTTTTGGTGTTTTTCATTGTTGTGGTAATTGTTGAAATTCTTGGAGTTTTTCAATGTTGAGGTTTTTATTGATTTTTTTCCTGTTTCTCATTGTTGAGGTTGTTGTTGAATTTTTTGCCGTTTTTCATTGTTGAGGAAGTTGTTGAATTTGTTGGAGTTTTTCAATGTTGAGGTTGTTGTGGAATTTGTTGGCGTTTTTCAATGTTGAGTTTGTTGAATTTGTTGGTGTTTTTCAAATTTGAGGTTGTTGTTGAATTTTTTGGTGTTCTTCATTTTTGAGGTTTTGGTTGAATTTGTTGGTGTTTTTGAATTTTGAGGTTGTTGTTTTTATTTTTTGGTGTTTTTGAATGTTAATGTTTTTGTTGAATTTTTTTGGTGTTTTTCATTGTTGAGGTTGTTGTTGAATTTGTAGATGTTTTTCATTGCTGAGGTTGTTGTTGAAATTGATGGTGTTTTTGAATGTTGAGGTTGTTGTTGAATTTTTTGGTATTTTTCATTGTTGAGGTTGTTGTGGAAATTTTTGGTGTTTTTCAATGTTGAGGTGTTTACTGATTTTTATTTGTGTTTTTCATTGTTGAAGTTGTTGTTGAATTTTTTTGGTGTTTTTCAATGTTGAGGATGTTGTTGAATTTTTTGATGTTAATCATTGCTGAGGTTGTTGTTGAAATTGTTGGTGTTTTTGAATGTTGAGGTTGTTGTTGAATTATTTGATGCTTTTCATTGTTGAGGTTGTTGTTGAATTTGTTGGAATTTTTCAATGTTGAGGTTGTTTTTGATTTTCTGGGTTTGTTTCATTGTTGAGGCCGTTGTTGAATTTTTTGCTGTTTTTCATTGTTGAGGTTGTTGTTGAATTTTTTGACGATTTTCATTGCTGAGGTTGTTGTTGAATTTGATGGTGTTTTTGAATGCTGAGGTTGTTGTTGAATTTTTTTGGTGTTTTTCATTGTTGAGGTTGTTGTTGAATAAGATGGTGTCTTTCAATGTTGAGGTTGTTGAATTTGTTGGTGTTTTTCAAAGTAGACGTTTTTGATGAATTTTTTGGTGTTTTTCGTATTTGAGGTTTTCGTTGAGTTTGTTGGTGTTTTTGAATGTGGAAGTTGTTGTTTTTATTTTTCGTTGTTTTTCATTGTTGAGAGTTCTGTTGAATTTGTTGGAGATTTTCAATGTTGAGGTTGTTGATGAATTTGTAGGTGTTTTTTAATGTTGATGTTGTTGAATTTGTTGGTTTTTTTCAAAGATGAGTTTGCTGTTGAATTTTTTGGTGTTTTTCATTGTTGAGGTTGTTGTTGTTGAATTTTTGGATGTTTTTCATTGTTGAAGTTGTGGTTGATTTTGTTGGTGTTTTTCAATGTTGGAGTTGTTGTTGAATTTTTTGGTGTTTTTCATTGTTGAGGTTGTTGTTGAATTTGTTGGTGTTGATTAATGTTGAGGTTGTTGTTGAATGTTTTGGTTTTTTTCATTGTTGAGGTTTTGGTTGAATTTGTTGGTGTTTTTGAATGTTGAGGTTGTTGTTGAATTTGTTGGTGATTAACAATATTGAGGTTGTTGTTGAATATTTTGGTGTTTTTCAATGTTGCGGTTGTTGTTGAATTTTTTGGTGTATTCAATGTTTTTTTTTTATTCTTTTTGTATTTTTCAAAATTGTGGTTGCAGTTGAATTATTTGCTGTTTTTCATTGTTGAGTTTGTTATTCAAATTGTTGGAGTTTTTGAATGTTGAGGTTGCAGTTGAATTTGTTGGTGTTTTTCAAAGCTGAGGTTGTTGTTGAATTTGTTGGTGTATTTGAATGTTGAGGTTGTTAAATCTGTTGGTGTTTTTCAAAATTGAGGTTGTTGTTGAATTTTATTGGTGTTTTTCATTCTTGAGGTTTTTGTTGAATTTGATGGTGATTTTCAATATTGACTTTGTTGCCGAATTTTTTGGTGTTTTTCATTGTTGTGGTAATTGTTGAAATTCTTGGAGTTTTTCAATGTTGAGGTTTTTATTGATTTTTTTCCTGTTTTTCATTGTTGAGGTTGTTGTTGAACTTTTTTGGCGTTTTTCATTGTTGAGGATGTTGTTGAATTTGTTGGAGTTTTTCAATGTTGAGGTTGTTGTTGAATTTGTTGGCGTTTTTCAATGTTGAGGTTGTTGTTGAATTTGTTGGCGTTTTTCAATGTTGAGTTTGTTGAATTTGTTGGTGTTTTTCAAATTTGAGGTAGTTGTTGAATTTTTTGGTGTTTTTCATTGTTGAGGTTTTGGTTGAATTTGTTGGTGTTTTTGAATTTTGAGGTTGTTGTTTTTATTTTTTGGTTTTTTTGAATGTTAAGGTTTTTGTTGAATTTTTTTGGTGTTTTTCATTGTTGAGGTTGTTGTTGAATTTGTAGATGTTTTTCATTGCTGATTTTGTTGTTGAAATTGATGGTGTTTTTGAATGTTGAGGTTGTTGTTGAATTTTTTGGTGTTTTTCAATGTTGAGGTTGTTGTGGAAATTTTTGGTGTTTTTCAATGTTGAGGTTTTTACTGATTTTTATTTGTGTTTTTCATTGTTGAAGTTGTTGTTGAATTTTTTTGGTGTTTTTCAATGTTGAGGATGTTGTTGAATTTTTTGATGTTAATCATTGCTGAGGTTGTTGTTGAAATTGTTGGTGTTTTTGAATGTTGAGGTTGTTGTTGAATTATTTGATGCTTTTCATTGTTGAGGTTGTTGTTGAATTTGTTGGAATTTTTCAATGTTGAGGTTGTTTTTGATTTTCTGGGTTTGTTTCATTGTTGAGGCCGTTGTTGAATTTGTTGGTGTTTTTCAAATTTGAGGTTGTTGTTGAATTTTTTGGTGTATTTCATTGTTGAGGTTTTGGTTGAATTTGTTGGTGTTTTTGAATGTTGAGGTTGTTGTTGAATTTGTTGGTGATTAACAATATTGAGGTTGTTGTTGAATATTTTGGTGTTTTTCAATGTTGCGGTTGTGTTGAATTTTTTGGTGTATTCAATGTTTTTTTTTTATTCTTTTTGTATTTTTCAAAATTGTGGTTGCAGTTGAATTATTTGCTGTTTTTCATTGTTGAGTTTGTTATTCAAATTGTTGGAGTTTTTGAATGTTGAGGTTGCAGTTGAATTTGTTGGTGTTTTTCAAAGCTGAGGTTGTTGTTGAATTTGTTGGTGTATTTGAATGTTGAGGTTGTTAAATCTGTTGGTGTTTTTCAAAATTGAGGTTGTTGTTGAATTTTATTGGTGTTTTTCATTCTTGAGGTTTTTGTTGAATTTGATGGTGATTTTCAATATTGACTTTGTTGCCGAATTTTTTGGTGTTTTTCATTGTTGTGGTAATTGTTGAAATTCTTGGAGTTTTTCAATGTTGAGGTTTTTATTGATTTTTTTCCTGTTTTTCATTGTTGAGGTTGTTGTTGAACTTTTTTGGCGTTTTTCATTGTTGAGGATGTTGTTGAATTTGTTGGAGTTTTTCAATGTTGAGGTTGTTGTTGAATTTGTTGGCGTTTTTCAATGTTGAGGTTGTTGTTGAATTTGTTGGCGTTTTTCAATGTTGAGTTTGTTGAATTTGTTGGTGTTTTTCAAATCTGAGGTAGTTGTTGAATTTTTTGGTGTTTTTCATTGTTGAGGTTTTGGTTGAATTTGTTGGTGCTTTTGAATTTTGAGGTTGTTGCTGTTGAATTTTTGGATGTTTTTCATTGTTGAAGTTGTGGTTGATTTTGTTGGTGTTTTTCAATGTTGGAGTTGTTGTTGAATTTTTTGGTGTTTTTCATTGTTGAGGTTGTTGTTGAATTTGTTGGTGTTGATTAATGTTGAGGTTGTTGTTGAATGTTTTGGTTTTTTTCATTGTTGAGGTTGTTGTTTTTGAATTTTTGGATGTGTTTCATTGCTGAGGTTGTTGTTGAATTTTATGGTGTTTTTCATTGTTGTGGTAATTGTTGAAATTCTTGGAGTTTTTCAATGTTGAGGTTTTTATTGATTTTTTTCCTGTTTCTCATTGTTGAGGTTGTTGTTGAATTTTTTTGGCGTTTTTCATTGTTGAGGATGTTGTTGAATTTTTTGATGTTTTTCATTATTGAGGTTGTTGTTGAAAATGTTGGTGTTTTTGAATGTTGAGGTTGTTGTTGAATTTTTTGCCGTTTTTCATTGTTGAGGAAGTTGTTGAATTTGTTGGAGTTTTTCAATGTTGAGGTTGTTGTGGAATTTGTTGGCGTTTTTCAATGTTGAGTTTGTTGAATTTGTTGGTGTTTTTCAAATTTGAGGATGTTGTTGAATTTTTTGGGGTTTTTCATTGTTGAGGTTTTGGTTGAATTTGTTGGTGTTTTTGAATTTTGAGGTTGTTGTTTTTATTTTTTGGTGTTTTTGAATGTTAAGGTTTTTGTTGAATTTTTTTGGTGTTTTTCATTGTTGAGGTTGTTGTTGAATTTGTAGATGTTTTTCATTGCTGAGGTTGTTGTTGAAATTGATGGTGTTTTTGAATGTTGAGGTTGTTGTTGAATTTTTTGGTATTTTTCATTGTTGAGGTTGTTGTGGAATTTTTTGGTGTTTTTCAATGTTGAGGTGTTTACTGATTTTTATTTGTGTTTTTCATTGTTGAAGTTGTTGTTGAATTTTTGTGGTGTTTTTCAATGTTGAGGATGTTGTTGAATTTTTTGATGTTAATCATTGCTGAGGTTGATGTTGAAATTGTTGGTGTTTTTGAATGTTGAGGTTGTTGTTGAATTTTTTGGTGCTTTTCATTGTTGATGTTGTTGTTGAATTTGTTGGAATTTTTCAAAGTTGAGGTTGTTTTTGATTTTCTGGGTTTGTTTCATTGTTGAGGCCGTTGTTGAATTTTTTGGTGTTTTTCATTGTTGAGGTTGTTGTTGAATTTTTTGACGATTTTCATTGTTGAGGTTGTTGGTGAATTTGATGGTGTTTTTGAATGCTGAGGTTGTTGTTGAATTTTTTGGTTTTTTTCATTGTTGAGGTTGTTGTTGAATAAGATGGTGTCTTTCAATGTTGAGGTTGTTGAATTTGTTGGTGTTTTTCAAAGTAGAGGTTTTTGATGAATTTTTTGGTGTTTTTCGTATTTGAGGTTTTCGTTGAGTTTGTTGGTGTTTTTGAATGTGGACGTTGTTGTTTTTATTTTTCGTTGTTTTTCATTGTTGAGGTTTTTGTTGAATTTGTTGGAGATTTTCAATGTTGAGGTTGTTGATGATTTTGTAGGTGTTTTTTAATGTTGATGTTGTTGAATTTGTTGGTTTTTTTCAAAGATGAGTTTGCTGTTGAATTTTTTGGTGTTTTTCATTGTTGAGGTTGTTGCTGTTGAATTTTTGGATGTTTTTCATTGTTGAAGTTGTGGTTGATTTTGTTGGTGTTTTTCAATGTTGGAGTTGTTGTTGAATTTTTTGGTGTTGATTAATGTTGAGGTTGTTGTTGAATGTTTTGGTTTTTTTCATTGTTGAGGTTGTTGTTTTTGAATTTTTGGATGTGTTTCATTGTTGAGGTTGTTGTTGAATTTGATGGTGTTTTTCAATTTTGAGGTTGTTGTTGAATTTTTTGGTGTTTTTCATTGTTGAGGTTGTTGTTGTTGAACTTTTTCAAGTTTTTCATTGTCGAGGCTGTTGTTGAATTTGTTCGTGATTTTCAATATTCAGGTCGTTGTTGAATTGGTTGGTGTTTTTCAATTTTGGGGTTGTTGTTGAACTTTTTGTTGTTTTTCATTGTTGAGGCTGTTGTGGAATTTGTTGGTGTTGATTAATGTTGAGGTTGTTGTTGAATGTTTTGGTGCTTTTCATTGTTGAGGTTTTGGTTGAATTTGTTGGTGTTTTTGAATGTTGAGGTTGTAGTTGAATTTGTTGGTGATTAACAATATTGAGGTTGTAGTTGAATTTTTTGGTGCTTTTCAATGTTGAGGTTTTGGAATTGGATTGTGCTTTTCAAAGTTGAGGTTGTTGTTGAATATTTTGGTGTTTTTCAATGTTGCGGTTGTTGTTGAATTTTTTGGTGTATTCAATGTTTTTTTTTTATTCTTTTTGTATTTTTCAAAATTGTGGTTGCAGTTGAATTATTTGCTTTTTTTCATTGTTGAGTTTGTTATTCAAATTGTTGGAGTTTTTGAATGTTGAGGTTGCAGTTGAATTTGTTGGTGTTTTTCAAAGCTGAGGTTGTTGTTGAATTTGTTGGTGTATTTGAATGTTGAGGTTGTTAAATCTGTTGGTGTTTTTCAAAATTGAGGTTGTTGTTGAATTTTATTGGTGTTTTTCATTGTTGAGGTTTTTGTTGAATTTGATGGTGATTTTCAATATTGAGTTTGTTGTCGAATTTTTTGGTGTTTTTCATTGTTGTGGTAATTGTTGAAATTCTTGGAGTTTTTCAATGTTGAGGTTTTTATTGATTTTTTTCCTGTTTCTCATTGTTGAGGTTGTTGTTGAATTTTTTTGGCGTTTTTCATTGTTGAGGATGTTGTTGAATTTTTTGATGTTTTTCATTATTGAGGTTGTTGTTGAAAATGTTGGTGTTTTTGAATGTTGAGGTTGTTGTTGAATTTTTTGCCGTTTTTCATTGTTGAGGAAGTTGTTGAATTTGTTGGAGTTTTTCAATGTTGAGGTTGTTGTGGAATTTGTTGGCGTTTTTCAATGTTGAGTTTGTTGAATTTGTTGGTGTTTTTCAAATTTGAGGATGTTGTTGAATTTTTTGGGGTTTTTCATTGTTGAGGTTTTGGTTGAATTTGTTGGTGTTTTTGAATTTTGAGGTTGTTGTCTTTATTTTTTGGTGTTTTTGAATGTTAAGGTTTTTGTTGAATTTTTTTGGTGTTTTTCATTGTTGAGGTTGTTGTTGAATTTGTAGATGTTTTTCATTGCTGAGGTTGTTGTTGAAATTGATGGTGTTTTTGAATGTTGAGGTTGTTGTTGAATTTTTTGGTATTTTTCATTGTTGAGGTTGTTGTGGAATTTGTTGGTGTTTTTCAATGTTGAGGTGTTTACTGATTTTTATTTGTGTTTTTCATTGTTGAAGTTGTTGTTGAATTTTTGTGGTGTTTTTCAATGTTGAGGATGTTGTTGAATTTTTTGATGTTAATCATTGCTGAGGTTGTTGTTGAAATTGTTGGTGTTTTTGAATGTTGAGGTTGTTGTTGAATTTTTTGGTGCTTTTCATTGTTGAGGTTGTTGTTGAATTTTTTGACGATTTTCATTGCTGAGGTTGTTGTTGAATTTGATGGTGTTTTTGAATGCTGAGGTTGTTGTTGAATTTTTTGGTGTTTTTCATTGTTGAGGTTGTTGTTGAATAAGATGGTGTCTTTCAATGTTGAGGTTGTTGAATTTGTTGGTGTTTTTCAAAGTAGAGGTTTTTGATGAATTTTTTGGTGTTTTTCGTATTTGAGGTTTTCGTTGAGTTTGTTGGTGTTTTTGAATGTGGACGTTGTTGTTTTTATTTTTCGTTGTTTTTCATTGTTGAGGTTTTTGTTGAATTTGTTGGAGATTTTCAATGTTGAGGTTGTTGATGAATTTGTAGGTGTTTTTTAATGTTGATGTTGTTGAATTTGTTGGTTTTTTTCAAAGATGAGTTTGCTGTTGAATTTTTTGGTGTTTTTCATTGTTGAGGTTGTTGTTGTTGAATTTTTGGATGTTTTTCATTGTTGTAGTTGTGGTTGAATTTGTTGGTGTTTTTCAATGTTGGAAATGTTGTTGAATTTTTTGGTGTTTTTCATTGTTGAGGTTGTTGTTGAATTTGTTGGTGTTTATTAATGTTGAGGTTGTTGTTGAATGTTTTGGTTTTTTTCATTGTTGAGGTTGTTGTTTTTGAATTTTTGGATGTTTTTCATTGTTGAGGTTGTTGTTGAATTTGATGGTGATTTTCAATATTGAGGTTGTTGTTGAATTTGTTGGTGTTTTTCAATGTTGAGGTTGTTGTTGAATTTGTTGGTGTTTTTCAAATTTGAGGTTGTTGTTGAATTTTTTGGTGTTTTTCATTGTTGAGGTTTTTGTCGAATTTGTTGGTGTTTTTGAATTTTGAGGTTGTTGTTTTTATTTTTTGGTGTTTTTGAATGTTAAGGTTTTTGTTGAATTTTTTTGGTGTTTTTCATTGTTGAGGTTGTTGTTGAATTTGTAGATGTTTTTCATTGCTGAGGTTGTTGTTGATATTGATGGTGTTTTTGAATGTTGAGGTTGTTGTTGAATTTTTTGGTGTTTTTCATTGTTGAGGTTGTTGTGGAAATTTTTGGTGTTTTTCAATGTTGAGGTGTTTACTGATTTATATTTGTGTTTTTCATTGTTGAAGTTGTTGTTGAATTTTTTTGGTGTTTTTCAATGTTGAGGATGTTGTTGAATTTATTGATGTTAATCATTGCTGAGGTTGTTGTTGAAATTGATGGTGTTTTTGAATGTTGAGGTTGTTGTTGAATTTTTTGGTGTTTTTCATTGTTGAGGTTGTTGTGGAAATTTTTGGTGTTTTTCAAAGTTGAGGTTGTTGTTGAATTTTTTGGTGCTTTTCATTGTTGAGGTTGTTGTTGAATTTGTTGGAATTTTTCAAAGTTGAGGTTGTTTTTGATTTTCTGGGTTTGTTTCATTGTTGAGGCCGTTGTTGAATTTTTTGGTGTTTTTCATTGTTGAGGTTGTTGTTGAATTTTTTGACGATTTTCATTGTTGAGGTTGTTGGTGAATTTGATGGTGTTTTTGAATGCTGAGGTTGTCGTTGAATTTTTTGGTTTTTTTCATTGTTGAGGTTGTTGTTGAATAAGATGGTGTCTTTCAATGTTGAGGTTGTTGAATTTGTTGGTGTTTTTCAAAGTAGAGGTTTTTGATGAATTTTTTGGTGTTTTTCGTATTTGAGGTTTTCGTTGAGTTTGTTGGTGTTTTTGAATGTGGACGTTGTTGTTTTTATTTTTCGTTGTTTTTCATTGTTGAGGTTTTTGTTGAATTTGTTGGAGATTTTCAATGTTGAGGTTGTTGATGATTTTGTAGGTGTTTTTTAATGTTGATGTTGTTGAATTTGTTGGTTTTTTTCAAAGATGAGTTTGCTGTTGAATTTTTTGGTGTTTTTCATTGTTGAGGTTGTTGCTGTTGAATTTTTGGATGTTTTTCATTGTTGAAGTTGTGGTTGATTTTGTTGGTGTTTTTCAATGTTGGAGTTGTTGTTGAATTTTTTGGTGTTTTTCATTGTTGAGGTTGTTGTTGAATTTGTTGGTGTTGATTAATGTTGAGGTTGTTGTTGAATGTTTTGGTTTTTTTCATTGTTGAGGTTGTTGTTTTTGAATTTTTGGATGTGTTTCATTGTTGAGGTTGTTGTTGAATTTGATGGTGTTTTTCAATTTTGAGGTTGTTGTTGAATTTTTTGGTGTTTTTCATTGTTGAGGTTGTTGTTGTTGAACTTTTTCAAGTTTTTCATTGTCGAGGCTGTTGTTGAATTTGTTCGTGATTTTCAATATTCAGGTCGTTGTTGAATTGGCTGGTGTTTTTCAATTTTGGGGTTGTTGTTGAACTTTTTGTTGTTTTTCATTGTTGAGGCTGTTGTGGAATTTGTTGGTGTTGATTAATGTTGAGGTTGTTGTTGAATGTTTTGGTGCTTTTCATTGTTGAGGTTTTGGTTGAATTTGTTGGTGTTTTTGAATGTTGAGGTTGTAGTTGAATTTGTTGGTGATTAACAATATTGAGGTTGCAGTTGAATTTTTTGGTGCTTTTCAATGTTGAGGTTTTGGAATTGGATTGTGCTTTTCAAAGTTGAGGTTGTTGTTGAATATTTTGGTGTTTTTCAATGTTGCGGTTGTTGTTGAATTTTTTGGTGTATTCAATGTTTTTTTTTTATTCTTTTTGTATTTTTCAAAATTGTGGTTGCAGTTGAATTATTTGCTGTTTTTCATTGTTGAGTTTGTTATTCAAATTGTTGGAGTTTTTGAATGTTGAGGTTGCAGTTGAATTTGTTGGTGTTTTTCAAAGCTGAGGTTGTTGTTGAATTTGTTGGTGTATTTGAATGTTGAGGTTGTTAAATCTGTTGGTGTTTTTCAAAATTGAGGTTGTTGTTGAATTTTATTGGTGTTTTTCATTGTTGAGGTTTTTGTTGAATTTGATGGTGATTTTCAATATTGAGTTTGTTGTCGAATTTTTTGGTGTTTTTCATTGTTGTGGTAATTGTTGAAATTCTTGGAGTTTTTCAATGTTGAGGTTTTTATTGATTTTTTTCCTGTTTCTCATTGTTGAGGTTGTTGTTGAATTTTTTTGGCGTTTTTCATTGTTGAGGATGTTGTTGAATTTTTTGATGTTTTTCATTATTGAGGTTGTTGTTGAAAATGTTGGTGTTTTTGAATGTTGAGGTTGTTGTTGAATTTTTTGCCGTTTTTCATTGTTGAGGAAGTTGTTGAATTTGTTGGAGTTTTTCAATGTTGAGGTTGTTGTAGAATTTGTTGGCGTTTTTCAATGTTGAGTTTGTTGAATTTGTTGGTGTTTTTCAAATTTGAGGATGTTGTTGAATTTTTTGGGGTTTTTCATTGTTGAGGTTTTGGTTGAATTTGTTGGTGTTTTTGAATTTTGAGGTTGTTGTCTTTATTTTTTGGTGTTTTTGAATGTTAAGGTTTTTGTTGAATTTTTTTGGTGTTTTTCATTGTTGAGGTTGTTGTTGAATTTGTAGATGTTTTTCATTGCTGAGGTTGTTGTTGAAATTGATGGTGCTTTTGAATGTTGAGGTTGTTGTTGAATTTTTTGGTATTTTTCATTGTTGAGGTTGTTGTGGAATTTTTTGGTGTTTTTCAATGTTGAGGTGTTTACTGATTTTTATTTGTGTTTTTCATTGTTGAAGTTGTTGTTGAATTTTTGTGGTGTTTTTCAATGTTGAGGATGTTGTTGAATTTTTTGATGTTAATCATTGCTGAGGTTGTTGTTGAAATTGTTGGTGTTTTTGAATGTTGAGGTTGTTGTTGAATTTTTTGGTGCTTTTCATTGTTGAGGTTGTTGTTGAATTTTTTGACGATTTTCATTGCTGAGGTTGTTGTTGAATTTGATGGTGTTTTTGAATGCTGAGGTTGTTGTTGAATTTTTTGGTGTTTTTCATTGTTGAGGTTGTTGTTGAATAAGATGGTGTCTTTGAATGTTGAGGTTGTTGAATTTGTTGGTGTTTTTCAAGGTAGAGGTTTTTGATGAATTTTTTGGTGTTTTTCGTATTTGAGGTTTTCGTTGAGTTTGTTGGTGTTTTTGAATGTGGACGTTGTTGTTTTTATTTTTCGTTGTTTTTCATTGTTGAGGTTTTTGTTGAATTTGTTGGAGATTTTCAATGTTGAGGTTGTTGATGAATTTGTAGGTGTTTTTTAATGTTGATGTTGTTGAATTTGTTGGTTTTTTTCAAAGATGAGTTTGCTGTTGAATTTTTTGGTGTTTTTCATTGTTGAGGTTGTTGTTGTTGAATTTTTGGATGTTTTTCATTGTTGTAGTTGTGGTTGAATTTGTTGGTGTTTTTCAATGTTGGAAATGTTGTTGAATTTTTTGGTGTTTTTCATTGTTGAGGTTGTTGTTGAATTTGTTGGTGTTTATTAATGTTGAGGTTGTTGTTGAATGTTTTGGTTTTTTTCATTGTTGAGGTTGTTGTTTTTGAATTTTTGGATGTTTTTCATTGTTGAGGTTGTTGTTGAATAAGATGGTGTCTTTGAATGTTGAGGTTGTTGAATTTGTTGGTGTTTTTCAAGGTAGAGGTTTTTGATGAATTTTTTGGTGTTTTTCGTATTTGAGGTTTTCGTTGAGTTTGTTGGTGTTTTTGAATGTGGACGTTGTTGTTTTTATTTTTCGTTGTTTTTCATTGTTGAGGTTTTTGTTGAATTTGTTGGAGATTTTCAATGTTGAGGTTGTTGATGAATTTGTAGGTGTTTTTTAATGTTGATGTTGTTGAATTTGTTGGTTTTTTTCAAAGATGAGTTTGCTGTTGAATTTTTTGGTGTTTTTCATTGTTGAGGTTGTTGTTGTTGAATTTTTGGATGTTTTTCATTGTTGTAGTTGTGGTTGAATTTGTTGGTGTTTTTCAATGTTGGAAATGTTGTTGAATTTTTTGGTGTTTTTCATTGTTGAGGTTGTTGTTGAATTTGTTGGTGTTTATTAATGTTGAGGTTGTTGTTGAATGTTTTGGTTTTTTTCATTGTTGAGGTTGTTGTTTTTGAATTTTTGGATGTTTTTCATTGTTGAGGTTGTTGTTGAATTTGATGGTGATTTTCAATATTGAGGTTGTTGTTGAATTTGTTGGTGTTTTTCAATGTTGAGGTTGTTGTTGAATTTGTTGGTGTTTTTCAAATTTGAGGTTGTTGTTGAATTTTTTGGTGTTTTTCATTGTTGAGGTTTTTGTCGAATTTGTTGGTGTTTTTGAATTTTGAGGTTGTTGTTTTTATTTTTTGGTGTTTTTGAATGTTAAGGTTTTTGTTGAATTTTTTTGGTGTTTTTCATTGTTGAGGTTGTTGTTGAATTTGTAGATGTTTTTCATTGCTGAGGTTGTTGTTGAAATTGATGGTGTTTTTGAATGTTGAGGTTGTTGTTGAATTTTTTGGTGTTTTTCATTGTTGAGGTTGTTGTGGAAATTTTTGGTGTTTTTCAATGTTGAGGTGTTTACTGATTTATATTTGTGTTTTTCATTGTTGAAGTTGTTGTTGAATTTTTTTGGTGTTTTTCAATGTTGAGGATGTTGTTGAATTTATTGATGTTAATCATTGCTGAGGTTGTTGTTGAAATTGATGGTGTTTTTGAATGTTGAGGTTGTTGTTGAATTTTTTGGTGTTTTTCATTGTTGAGGTTGTTGTGGAAATTTTTGGTGTTTTTCAAAGTTGAGGTTGTTGTTGAATTTTTTGGTGCTTTTCATTGTTGAGGTTGTTGTTGAATTTGTTGGAATTTTTCAAAGTTGAGGTTGTTTTTGATTTTCTGGGTTTGTTTCATTGTTGAGGCCGTTGTTGAATTTTTTGGTGTTTTTCATTGTTGAGGTTGTTGTTGAATTTTTTGACGATTTTCATTGTTGAGGCTGTTGGTGAATTTGATGGTGTTTTTGAATGCTGAGGTTGTTGTTGAATTTTTTGGTTTTTTTCATTGTTGAGGTTGTTGTTGAATAAGATGGTGTCTTTCAATGTTGAGGTTGTTGAATTTGTTGGTGTTTTTCAAAGTAGAGGTTTTTGATGAATTTTTTGGTGTTTTTCGTATTTGAGGTTTTCGTTGAGTTTGTTGGTGTTTTTGAATGTGGACGTTGTTGTTTTTATTTTTCGTTGTTTTTCATTGTTGAGGTTTTTGTTGAATTTGTTGGAGATTTTCAATGTTGAGGTTGTTGATGATTTTGTAGGTGTTTTTTAATGTTGATGTTGTTGAATTTGTTGGTTTTTTTCAAAGATGAGTTTGCTGTTGAATTTTTTGGTGTTTTTCATTGTTGAGGTTGTTGCTGTTGAATTTTTGGATGTTTTTCATTGTTGAAGTTGTGGTTGATTTTGTTGGTGTTTTTCAATGTTGGAGTTGTTGTTGAATTTTTTTGGTGTTTTTCATTGTTGAGGTTGTTGTTGAATTTGTAGATGTTTTTCATTGCTGAGGTTGTTGTTGAAATTGATGGTGTTTTTGAATGTTGAGGTTGTTGTTGAATTTTTTGGTGTTTTTCAATGTTGAGGTTGTTGTGGAAATTTTTGGTGTTTTTCAATGTTGAGGTTTTTACTGATTTTTATTTGTGTTTTTCATTGTTGAAGTTGTTGTTGAATTTTTTTGGTGTTTTTCAATGTTGAGGATGTTGTTGAATTTTTTGATGTTAATCATTGCTGAGGTTGTTGTTGAAATTGTTGTTGTTTTTGAATGTTGAGGTTGTTGTTGAATTATTTGATGCTTTTCATTGTTGAGGTTGTTGTTGAATTTGTTGGAATTTTTCAATGTTGAGGTTGTTTTTGATTTTCTGGGTTTGTTTCATTGTTGAGGCCATTGTTGAATTTTTTGGTGTTTTTCATTGTTGAGGTTGTTGTTGAATTTGTAGATGTTTTTCATTGCTGAGGTTGTTGTTGATATTGATGGTGTTTTTGAATGTTGAGGTTGTTGTTGAATTTTTTGGTGTTTTTCATTGTTGAGGTTGTTGTGGAAATTTTTGGTGTTTTTCAATGTTGAGGTGTTTACTGATTTATATTTGTGTTTTTCATTGTTGAAGTTGTTGTTGAATTTTTTTGGTGTTTTTCAATGTTGAGGATGTTGTTGAATTTATTGATGTTAATCATTGCTGAGGTTGTTGTTGAAATTGATGGTGTTTTTGAATGTTGAGGTTGTTGTTGAATTTTTTGGTGTTTTTCATTGTTGAGGTTGTTGTGGAAATTTTTGGTGTTTTTCAAAGTTGAGGTTGTTGTTGAATTTTTTGGTGCTTTTCATTGTTGAGGTTGTTGTTGAATTTGTTGGAATTTTTCAAAGTTGAGGTTGTTTTTGATTTTCTGGGTTTGTTTCATTGTTGAGGCCGTTGTTGAATTTTTTGGTGTTTTTCATTGTTGAGGTTGTTGTTGAATTTTTTGACGATTTTCATTGTTGAGGTTGTTGGTGAATTTGATGGTGTTTTTGAATGCTGAGGTTGTTGTTGAATTTTTTGGTTTTTTTCATTGTTGAGGTTGTTGTTGAATAAGATGGTGTCTTTCAATGTTGAGGTTGTTGAATTTGTTGGTGTTTTTCAAAGTAGAGGTTTTTGATGAATTTTTTGGTGTTTTTCGTATTTGAGGTTTTCGTTGAGTTTGTTGGTGTTTTTGAATGTGGACGTTGTTGTTTTTATTTTTCGTTGTTTTTCATTGTTGAGGTTTTTGTTGAATTTGTTGGAGATTTTCAATGTTGAGGTTGTTGATGAATTTGTAGGTGTTTTTTAATGTTGATGTTGTTGAATTTGTTGGTTTTTTTCAAAGATGAGTTTGCTGTTGAATTTTTTGGTGTTTTTCATTGTTGAGGTTGTTGTTGTTGAATTTTTGGATGTTTTTCATTGTTGTAGTTGTGGTTGAATTTGTTGGTGTTTTTCAATGTTGGAAATGTTGTTGAATTTTTTGGTGTTTTTCATTGTTGAGGTTGTTGTTGAATTTGTTGGTGTTTATTAATGTTGAGGTTGTTGTTGAATGTTTTGGTTTTTTTCATTGTTGAGGTTGTTGTTTTTGAATTTTTGGATGTTTTTCATTGTTGAGGTTGTTGTTGAATTTGATGGTGATTTTCAATATTGAGGTTGTTGTTGAATTTGTTGGTGTTTTTCAATGTTGAGGTTGTTGTTGAATTTGTTGGTGTTTTTCAAATTTGAGGTTGTTGTTGAATTTTTTGGTGTTTTTCATTGTTGAGGTTTTTGTCGAATTTGTTGGTGTTTTTGAATTTTGAGGTTGTTGTTTTTATTTTTTGGTGTTTTTGAATGTTAAGGTTTTTGTTGAATTTTTTTGGTGTTTTTCATTGTTGAGGTTGTTGTTGAATTTGTAGATGTTTTTCATTGCTGAGGTTGTTGTTGAAATTGATGGTGTTTTTGAATGTTGAGGTTGTTGTTGAATTTTTTGGTGTTTTTCATTGTTGAGGTTGTTGTGGAAATTTTTGGTGTTTTTCAATGTTGAGGTGTTTACTGATTTATATTTGTGTTTTTCATTGTTGAAGTTGTTGTTGAATTTTTTTGGTGTTTTTCAATGTTGAGGATGTTGTTGAATTTATTGATGTTAATCATTGCTGAGGTTGTTGTTGAAATTGATGGTGTTTTTGAATGTTGAGGTTGTTGTTGAATTTTTTGGTGTTTTTCATTGTTGAGGTTGTTGTGGAAATTTTTGGTGTTTTTCAAAGTTGAGGTTGTTGTTGAATTTTTTGGTGCTTTTCATTGTTGAGGTTGTTGTTGAATTTGTTGGAATTTTTCAAAGTTGAGGTTGTTTTTGATTTTCTGGGTTTGTTTCATTGTTGAGGCCGTTGTTGAATTTTTTGGTGTTTTTCATTGTTGAGGTTGTTGTTGAATTTTTTGACGATTTTCATTGTTGAGGTTGTTGGTGAATTTGATGGTGTTTTTGAATGCTGAGGTTGTTGTTGAATTTTTTGGTTTTTTTCATTGTTGAGGTTGTTGTTGAATAAGATGGTGTCTTTCAATGTTGAGGTTGTTGAATTTGTTGGTGTTTTTCAAAGTAGAGGTTTTTGATGAATTTTTTGGTGTTTTTCGTATTTGAGGTTTTCGTTGAGTTTGTTGGTGTTTTTGAATGTGGACGTTGTTGCTTTTATTTTTCGTTGTTTTTCATTGTTGAGGTTTTTGTTGAATTTGTTGGAGATTTTCAATGTTGAGGTTGTTGATGATTTTGTAGGTGTTTTTTAATGTTGATGTTGTTGAATTTGTTGGTTTTTTTCAAAGATGAGTTTGCTGTTGAATTTTTTGGTGTTTTTCATTGTTGAGGTTGTTGCTGTTGAATTTTTGGATGTTTTTCATTGTTGAAGTTGTGGTTGATTTTGTTGGTGTTTTTCAATGTTGGAGTTGTTGTTGAATTTTTTGGTGTTTTTCATTGTTGAGGTTGTTGTTGAATTTGTTGGTGTTGATTAATGTTGTGGTTGTTGTTGAATGTTTTGGTTTTTTTCATTGTTGAGGTTGTTGTTTTTGAATTTTTGGATGTGTTTCATTGTTGAGGTTGTTGTTGAATTTGATGGTGTTTTTCAATTTTGAGGTTGTTGTTGAATTTTTTGGTGTTTTTCATTGTTGAGGTTGTTGTTGTTGAACTTTTTCAAGTTTTTCATTGTCGAGGCTGTTGTTGAATTTGTTCGTGATTTTCAATATTCAGGTCGTTGTTGAATTGGTTGGTGTTTTTCAATTTTGGGGTTGTTGTTGAACTTTTTGTTGTTTTTCATTGTTGAGGCTGTTGTGGAATTTGTTGGTGTTGATTAATGTTGAGGTTGTTGTTGAATGTTTTGGTGCTTTTCATTGTTGAGGTTTTGGTTGAATTTGTTGGTGTTTTTGAATGTTGAGGTTGTAGTTGAATTTGTTGGTGATTAACAATATTGAGGTTGCAGTTGAATTTTTTGGTGCTTTTCAATGTTGAGGTTTTGGAATTGGATTGTGCTTTTCAAAGTTGAGGTTGTTGTTGAATATTTTGGTGTTTTTCAATGTAGCGGTTGTTGTTGAATTTTTTGGTGTATTCAATGTTTTTTTTTTATTCTTTTTGTATTTTTCAAAATTGTGGTTGCAGTTGAATTATTTGCTGTTTTTCATTGTTGAGTTTGTTATTCAAATTGTTGGAGTTTTTGAATGTTGAGGTTGCAGTTGAATTTGTTGGTGTTTTTCAAAGCTGAGGTTGTTGTTGAATTTGTTGGTGTATTTGAATGTTGAGGTTGTTAAATCTGTTGGTGTTTTTCAAAATTGAGGTTGTTGTTGAATTTTATTGGTGTTTTTCATTGTTGAGGTTTTTGTTGAATTTGATGGTGATTTTCAATATTGAGTTTGTTGCCGAATTTTTTGGTGTTTTTCATTGTTGTGGTAATTGTTGAAATTCTTGGAGTTTTTCAATGTTGAGGTTTTTATTGATTTTTTTCCTGTTTTTCATTGTTGAGGTTGTTGTTGAATTTTTTTGGCGTTTTTCATTGTTGAGGATGTTGTTGAATTTGCTGGAGTTTTTCAATGTTGAGGTTGTTGTTGAATTTGTTGGCGTTTTTCAATGTTGAGTTTGTTGAATTTGTTGGTGTTTTTCAAATTTGAGGTAGTTGTTGAATTTTTTGGTGTTTTTCATTGTTGAGGTTTTGGTTGAATTTGTTGGTGTTTTTGAAATTTGAGGTTGTTGTTTTTATTTTTTGGTGTTTTTGAATGTTAAGGTTTTTGTTGAATTTTTTTGGTGTTTTTCATTGTTGAGGTTGTTGTTGAATTTGTAGATGTTTTTCATTGCTGAGGTTGTTGTTGAAATTGATGGTGTTTTTGAATGTTGAGGTTGTTGTTGAATTTTTTGGTGTTTTTCAATGTTGAGGTTGTTGTGGAAATTTTTGGTGTTTTTCAATGTTGAGGTTTTTACTGATTTTTATTTGTGTTTTTCATTGTTGAAGTTGTTGTTGAATTTTTTTGGTGTTTTTCAATGTTGAGGATGTTGTTGAATTTTTTGATGTTAATCATTGCTGAGGTTGTTGTTGAAATTGTTGGTGTTTTTGAATGTTGAGGTTCTGTTGAATTATTTGATGCTTTTCATTGTTGAGGTTGTTGTTGAATTTGTTGGAATTTTTCAATGTTGAGGTTGTTTTTGATTTTCTGGGTTTGTTTCATTGTTGAGGCCGTTGTTGAATTTTTTGTTGTTTTTCATTGTTGAGGTTGTTGTTGAATTTGTTGGTGTTTTTGAATGCTGAGGTTGTTGTTGAATTTGTTGGTGTTTTTGAATGCTGAGGTTGTTGTTGAATTTTTTGGTGTTTTTCATTGTTGAGGTTGTTGTTGAATAAGATGGTGTCTTTCAATGTTGAGGTTGTTGAATTTGTTGGTGTTTTTCAAAGTAGAGGTTTTTGATGAATTTTTTGGTGTTTTTCGTATTTGAGGTTTTCGTTGAGTTTGTTGGTGTTTTTGAATGTGGACGTTGTTGTTTTTATTTTTCGTTGTTTTTCATTGTTGAGGTTTCTGTTGAATTTGTTGGAGATTTTCAATGTTGAGGTTGTTGATGAATTTGTAGGTGTTTTTTAATGTTGATGTTGTTGAATTTGTTGCTTTTTTTCAAAGATGAGTTTGCTGTTGAATTTTTTGGTGTTTTTCATTGTTGAGGTTGTTGTTGTTGAATTTTTGGATGTTTTTCATTGTTGAAGTTGTGGTTGATTTTGTTGGTGTTTTTCAATGTTGGAGTTGTTGTTGAATTTTTTGGTGTTTTTCATTGTTGAGGTTGTTGTTGAATTTGTTGGTGTTGATTAATGTTGAGGTTGTTGTTGAATGTTTTGGTTTTTTTCATTGTTTAGGTTGTTGTTTTTGAATTTTTGGATGTGTTTCATTGCTGAGGTTGTTGTTGAATTTTATGGTGTTTTTCATTGTTGTGGTAATTGTTGAAATTCTTGGAGTTTTTCAATGTTGAGGTTTTTATTGATTTTTTTCCTGTTTCTCATTGTTGAGGTTGTTGTTGAATTTTTTTGGCGTTTTTCATTGTTGAGGATGTTGTTGAATTTTTTGATGTTTTTCATTATTGAGGTTGTTGTTGAAAATGTTGGTGTTTTTGAATGTTGAGGTTGTTGTTGAATTTTTTGCCGTTTTTCATTGTTGAGGAAGTTGTTGAATTTGTTGGAGTTTTTCAATGTTGAGGTTGTTGTGGAATTTGTTGGCGTTTTTCAATGTTGAGTTTGTTGAATTTGTTGGTGTTTTTCAAATTTGAGGATGTTGTTGAATTTTTTGGGGTTTTTCATTGTTGAGGTTTTGGTTGAATTTGTTGGTGTTTTTGAATTTTGAGGTTGTTGTTTTTATTTTTTGGTGTTTTTGAATGTTAAGGTTTTTGTTGAATTTTTTTGGTGTTTTTCATTGTTGAGGTTGTTGTTGAATTTGTAGATGTTTTTCATTGCTGAGGTTGTTGTTGAAATTGATGGTGTTTTTGAATGTTGAGGTTGTTGTTGAATTTTTTGGTATTTTTCATTGTTGAGGTTGTTGTGGAATTTGTTGGTGTTTTTCAATGTTGAGGTGTTTACTGATTTTTATTTGTGTTTTTCATTGTTGAAGTTGTTGTTGAATTTTTGTGGTGTTTTTCAATGTTGAGGATGTTGTTGAATTTTTTGATGTTAATCATTGCTGAGGTTGATGTTGAAATTGTTGGTGTTTTTGAATGTTGAGGTTGTTGTTGAATTTTTTGGTGCTTTTCATTGTTGAGGTTGTTGTTGAATTTGTTGGAATTTTTCAAAGTTGAGGTTGTTTTTGATTTTCTTGGTTTGTTTCATTGTTGAGGCCGTTGTTGAATTTTTTGGTGTTTTTCATTGTTGATGTTGTTGTTGAATTTTTTGACGATTTTCATTGTTGAGGTTGTTGTTGAATTTGATGGTTTTTTTGAATGCTGAGGTTGTTGTTGAATTTTTTGGTTTTTTTCATTGTTGAGGTTGTTGTTGAATAAGATGGTGTCTTTCAATGTTGAGGTTGTTGAATTTGTTGGTGTTTTTCAAAGTAGAGGTTTTTGATGAATTTTTTGGTGTTTTTCGTATTTGAGGTTTTCGTTGAGTTTGTTGGTGTTTTTGAATGTGGACGTTGTTGTTTTTATTTTTCGTTGTTTTTCATTGTTGAGGTTTTTGTTGAATTTGTTGGAGATTTTCAATGTTGAGGTTGTTGATGAATTTGTAGGTATTTTTCATTGTTGATGTTGTTGAATTTGTTGGTTTTTTTCAAAGATGAGTTTGCTGTTGAATTTTTTGGTGTTTTTCATTGTTGAGGTTGTTGTTGTTGAATTTTTGGATGTTTTTCATTGTTGAAGTTGTGGTTGAATTTGTTGGTGTTTTTCATTGTTGAAGTTGTTGTTGAATTTTTTGGTGTTTTTCAATGTTGAGGATGTTGTTGAATTTTTTGATGTTAATCATTGCTGAGGTTGTTGTTGAAATTGTTGGTGTTTTTGAATGTTGAGGTTGTTGTTGAATTTTTTGGTGCTTTTCATTGTTGAGGTTGTTGTTGAATTTGTTGGAATTTTTCAAAGTTGAGGTTGTTTTTGATTTTCTGGGTTTGTTTCATTGTTGAGGCCGTTGTTGAATTTTTTGGTGTTTTTCATTGTTGAGGTTGTTGTTGAATTTTTTGACGATTTTCATTGTTGAGGTTGTTGTTGAATTTGATGGTGTTTTTGAATGCTGAGGTTGTTGTTGAATTTTTTGGTTTTTTTCATTGTTGAGGTTGTTGTTGAATAAGATGGTGTCTTTCAATGTTGAGGTTGTTGAATTTGTTGGTGTTTTTCAATGTAGAGGTTTTTGATGAATTTTTTGGTGTTTTTCGTATTTGAGGTTTTCGTTGAGTTTGTTGGTGTTTTTGAATGTGGACGTTGTTGTTTTTATTTTTCGTTGTTTTTCATTGTTGAGGTTTTTGTTGAATTTGTTGGAGATTTTCAATGTTGAGGTTGTTGATGAATTTTTAGGTATTTTTCATTGTTGATGTTGTTGAATTTGTTGGTGTTTATTAATGTTGAGGTTGTTGTTGAATGTTTTGGTTTTTTTCATTGTTGAGGTTGTTGTTTTTGAATTTTTGGATGTTTTTCATTGTTGAGGTTGTTGTTGAATTTGATGGTGATTTTCAATATTGAGGTTGTTGTTGAATTTGTTGGTGTTTTTCAATGTTGAGGTTGTTGTTGAATTTGTTGGTGTTTTTCAAATTTGAGGTTGTTGTTGAATTTTTTGGTGTTTTTCATTGTTGAGGTTTTTGTCGAATTTGTTGGTGTTTTTGAATTTTGAGGTTGTTGTTTTTATTTTTTGGTGTTTTTGAATGTTAAGGTTTTTGTTGAATTTTTTTGGTGTTTTTCATTGTTGAGGTTGTTGTTGAATTTGTAGATGTTTTTCATTGCTGAGGTTGTTGTTGAAATTGATGGTGTTTTTGAATGTTGAGGTTGTTGTTGAATTTTTTGGTGTTTTTCATTGTTGAGGTTGTTGTGGAAATTTTTGGTGTTTTTCAATGTTGAGGTGTTTACTGATTTATATTTGTGTTTTTCATTGTTGAAGTTGTTGTTGAATTTTTTTGGTGTTTTTCAATGTTGAGGATGTTGTTGAATTTATTGATGTTAATCATTGCTGAGGTTGTTGTTGAAATTGATGGTGTTTTTGAATGTTGAGGTTGTTGTTGAATTTTTTGGTGTTTTTCATTGTTGAGGTTGTTGTGGAAATTTTTGGTGTTTTTCAAAGTTGAGGTTGTTGTTGAATTTTTTGGTGCTTTTCATTGTTGAGGTTGTTGTTGAATTTGTTGGAATTTTTCAAAGTTGAGGTTGTTTTTGATTTTCTGGGTTTGTTTCATTGTTGAGGCCGTTGTTGAATTTTTTGGTGTTTTTCATTGTTGAGGTTGTTGTTGAATTTTTTGACGATTTTCATTGTTGAGGTTGTTGGTGAATTTGATGGTGTTTTTGAATGCTGAGGTTGTTGTTGAATTTTTTGGTGTTTTTCATTGTTGAGGTTGTTGTTGAATAAGATGGTGTCTTTCAATGTTGAGGTTGTTGAATTTGTTGGTGTTTTTCAAAGTAGAGGTTTTTGATGAATTTTTTGGTGTTTTTCGTATTTGAGGTTTTCGTTGAGTTTGTTGGTGTTTTTGAATGTGGACGTTGTTGTTTTTATTTTTCGTTGTTTTTCATTGTTGAGGTTTTTGTTGAATTTGTTGGAGATTTTCAATGTTGAGGTTGTTGATGAATTTGTAGGTGTTTTTTAATGTTGATGTTGTTGAATTTGTTGGTTTTTTTCAAAGATGAGTTTGCTGTTGAATTTTTTGGTGTTTTTCATTGTTGAGGTTGTTGTTGTTGAATTTTTGGATGTTTTTCATTGTTGTAGTTGTGGTTGAATTTGTTGGTGTTTTTCAATGTTGGAAATGTTGTTGAATTTTTTGGTGTTTTTCATTGTTGAGGTTGTTGTTGAATTTGTTGGTGTTTATTAATGTTGAGGTTGTTGTTGAATGTTTTGGTTTTTTTCATTGTTGAGGTTGTTGTTTTTGAATTTTTGGATGTTTTTCATTGTTGAGGTTGTTGTTGAATTTGATGGTGATTTTCAATATTGAGGTTGTTGTTGAATTTGTTGGTGTTTTTCAATGTTGAGGTTGTTGTTGAATTTGTTGGTGTTTTTCAAATTTGAGGTTGTTGTTGAATTTTTTGGTGTTTTTCATTGTTGAGGTTTTTGTCGAATTTGTTGGTGTTTTTGAATTTTGAGGTTGTTGTTTTTATTTTTTGGTGTTTTTGAATGTTAAGGTTTTTGTTGAATTTTTTTGGTGTTTTTCATTGTTGAGGTTGTTGTTGAATTTGTAGATGTTTTTCATTGCTGAGGTTGTTGTTGAAATTGATGGTGTTTTTGAATGTTGAGGTTGTTGTTGAATTTTTTGGTGTTTTTCATTGTTGAGGTTGTTGTGGAAATTTTTGGTGTTTTTCAATGTTGAGGTGTTTACTGATTTATATTTGTGTTTTTCATTGTTGAAGTTGTTGTTGAATTTTTTTGGTGTTTTTCAATGTTGAGGATGTTGTTGAATTTATTGATGTTAATCATTGCTGAGGTTGTTGTTGAAATTGATGGTGTTTTTGAATGTTGAGGTTGTTGTTGAATTTTTTGGTGTTTTTCATTGTTGAGGTTGTTGTGGAAATTTTTGGTGTTTTTCAAAGTTGAGGTTGTTGTTGAATTTTTTGGTGCTTTTCATTGTTGAGGTTGTTGTTGAATTTGTTGGAATTTTTCAAAGTTGAGGTTGTTTTTGATTTTCTGGGTTTGTTTCATTGTTGAGGCCGTTGTTGAATTTTTTGGTGTTTTTCATTGTTGAGGTTGTTGTTGAATTTTTTGACGATTTTCATTGTTGAGGTTGTTGGTGAATTTGATGGTGTTTTTGAATGCTGAGGTTGTTGTTGAATTTTTTGGTTTTTTTCATTGTTGAGGTTGTTGTTGAATAAGATGGTGTCTTTCAATGTTGAGGTTGTTGAATTTGTTGGTGTTTTTCAAAGTAGAGGTTTTTGATGAATTTTTTGGTGTTTTTCGTATTTGAGGTTTTCGTTGAGTTTGTTGGTGTTTTTGAATGTGGACGTTGTTGCTTTTATTTTTCGTTGTTTTTCATTGTTGAGGTTTTTGTTGAATTTGTTGGAGATTTTCAATGTTGAGGTTGTTGATGATTTTGTAGGTGTTTTTTAATGTTGATGTTGTTGAATTTGTTGGTTTTTTTCAAAGATGAGTTTGCTGTTGAATTTTTTGGTGTTTTTCATTGTTGAGGTTGTTGCTGTTGAATTTTTGGATGTTTTTCATTGTTGAAGTTGTGGTTGATTTTGTTGGTGTTTTTCAATGTTGGAGTTGTTGTTGAATTTTTTGGTGTTTTTCATTGTTGAGGTTGTTGTTGAATTTGTTGGTGTTGATTAATGTTGAGGTTGTTGTTGAATGTTTTGGTTTTTTTCATTGTTGAGGTTGTTGTTTTTGAATTTTTGGATGTGTTTCATTGTTGAGGTTGTTGTTGAATTTGATGGTGTTTTTCAATTTTGAGGTTGTTGTTGAATTTTTTGGTGTTTTTCATTGTTGAGGTTGTTGTTGTTGAACTTTTTCAAGTTTTTCATTGTCGAGGCTGTTGTTGAATTTGTTCGTGATTTTCAATATTCAGGTCGTTGTTGAATTGGTTGGTGTTTTTCAATTTTGGGGTTGTTGTTGAACTTTTTGTTGTTTTTCATTGTTGAGGCTGTTGTGGAATTTGTTGGTGTTGATTAATGTTGAGGTTGTTGTTGAATGTTTTGGTGCTATTCATTGTTGAGGTTTTGGTTGAATTTGTTGGTGTTTTTGAATGTTGAGGTTGTAGTTGAATTTGTTGGTGATTAACAATATTGAGGTTGTAGTTGAATTTTTTGGTGCTTTTCAATGTTGAGGTTTTGGAATTGGATTGTGCTTTTCAAAGTTGAGGTTGTTGTTGAATATTTTGGTGTTTTTCAATGTTGCGGTTGTTGTTGAATTTTTTGGTGTATTCAATGTTTTTTTTTAATTCTTTTTGTATTTTTCAAAATTGTGGTTGCAGTTGAATTATTTGCTGTTTTTCATTGTTGAGTTTGTTATTCAAATTGTTGGAGTTTTTGAATGTTGAGGTTGCAGTTGAATTTGTTGGTGTTTTTCAAAGCTGAGGTTGTTGTTGAATTTGTTGGTGTATTTGAATGTTGAGGTTGTTAAATCTGTTGGTGTTTTTCAAAATTGAGGTTGTTGTTGAATTTTATTGGTGTTTTTCATTGTTGAGGTTTTTGTTGAATTTGATGGTGATTTTCAATATTGAGTTTGTTGCCGAATTTTTTGGTGTTTTTCATTGTTGTGGTAATTGTTGAAATTCTTGGAGTTTTTCAATGTTGAGGTTTTTATTGATTTTTTTCCTGTTTTTCATTGTTGAGGTTGTTGTTGAATTTTTTTGGCGTTTTTCATTGTTGAGGATGTTGTTGAATTTGTTGGAGTTTTTCAATGTTGAGGTTGTTGTTGAATTTGTTGGCGTTTTTCAATGTTGAGTTTGTTGAATTTGTTGGTGTTTTTCAAATTTGAGGTAGTTGTTGAATTTTTTGGTGTTTTTCATTGTTGAGGTTTTGGTTGAATTTGTTGGTGTTTTTGAAATTTGAGGTTGTTGTTTTTATTTTTTGGTGTTTTTGAATGTTAAGGTTTTTGTTGAATTTTTTTGGTGTTTTTCATTGTTGAGGTTGTTGTTGAATTTGTAGATGTTTTTCATTGCTGAGGTTGTTGTTGAAATTGATGGTGTTTTTGAATGTTGAGGTTGTTGTTGAATTTTTTGACGATTTTCATTGTTGAGGTTGTTGTTGAATTTGATGGTGTTTTTGAATGCTGAGGTTGTTGTTGAATTTTTTGGTTTTTTTCATTGTTGAGGTTGTTGTTGAATAAGATGGTGTCTTTCAATGTTGAGGTTGTTGAATTTGTTGGTGTTTTTCAATGTAGAGGTTTTTGATGAATTTTTTGGTGTTTTTCGTATTTGAGGTTTTCGTTGAGTTTGTTGGTGTTTTTGAATGTGGACGTTGTTGTTTTTATTTTTCGTTGTTTTTCATTGTTGAGGTTTTTGTTGAATTTGTTGGAGATTTTCAATGTTGAGGTTGTTGATGAATTTTTAGGTATTTTTCATTGTTGATGTTGTTGAATTTGTTGGTGTTTATTAATGTTGAGGTTGTTGTTGAATGTTTTGGTTTTTTTCATTGTTGAGGTTGTTGTTTTTGAATTTTTGGATGTTTTTCATTGTTGAGGTTGTTGTTGAATTTGATGGTGATTTTCAATATTGAGGTTGTTGTTGAATTTGTTGGTGTTTTTCAATGTTGAGGTTGTTGTTGAATTTGTTGGTGTTTTTCAAATTTGAGGTTGTTGTTGAATTTTTTGGTGTTTTTCATTGTTGAGGTTTTTGTCGAATTTGTTGGTGTTTTTGAATTTTGAGGTTGTTGTTTTTATTTTTTGGTGTTTTTGAATGTTAAGGTTTTTGTTGAATTTTTTTGGTGTTTTTCATTGTTGAGGTTGTTGTTGAATTTGTAGATGTTTTTCATTGCTGAGGTTGTTGTTGAAATTGATGGTGTTTTTGAATGTTGAGGTTGTTGTTGAATTTTTTGGTGTTTTTCATTGTTGAGGTTGTTGTGGAAATTTTTGGTGTTTTTCAATGTTGAGGTGTTTACTGATTTATATTTGTGTTTTTCATTGTTGAAGTTGTTGTTGAATTTTTTTGGTGTTTTTCAATGTTGAGGATGTTGTTGAATTTATTGATGTTAATCATTGCTGAGGTTGTTGTTGAAATTGATGGTGTTTTTGAATGTTGAGGTTGTTGTTGAATTTTTTGGTGTTTTTCATTGTTGAGGTTGTTGTGGAAATTTTTGGTGTTTTTCAAAGTTGAGGTTGTTGTTGAATTTTTTGGTGCTTTTCATTGTTGAGGTTGTTGTTGAATTTGTTGGAATTTTTCAAAGTTGAGGTTGTTTTTGATTTTCTGGGTTTGTTTCATTGTTGAGGCCGTTGTTGAATTTTTTGGTGTTTTTCATTGTTGAGGTTGTTGTTGAATTTTTTGACGATTTTCATTGTTGAGGTTGTTGGTGAATTTGATGGTGTTTTTGAATGCTGAGGTTGTTGTTGAATTTTTTGGTTTTTTTCATTGTTGAGGTTGTTGTTGAATAAGATGGTGTCTTTCAATGTTGAGGTTGTTGAATTTGATGGTGTTTTTCAAAGTAGAGGTTTTTGATGAATTTTTTGGTGTTTTTCGTATTTGAGGTTTTCGTTGAGTTTGTTGGTGTTTTTGAATGTGGACGTTGTTGTTTTTATTTTTCGTTGTTTTTCATTGTTGAGGTTTTTGTTGAATTTGTTGGAGATTTTCAATGTTGAGGTTGTTGATGAATTTGTAGGTGTTTTTTAATGTTGATGTTGTTGAATTTGTTGGTTTTTTTCAAAGATGAGTTTGCTGTTGAATTTTTTGGTGTTTTTCATTGTTGAGGTTGTTGTTGTTGAATTTTTGGATGTTTTTCATTGTTGTAGTTGTGGTTGAATTTGTTGGTGTTTTTCAATGTTGGAAATGTTGTTGAATTTTTTGGTGTTTTTCATTGTTGAGGTTGTTGTTGAATTTGTTGGTGTTTATTAATGTTGAGGTTGTTGTTGAATGTTTTGGTTTTTTTCATTGTTGAGGTTGTTGTTTTTGAATTTTTGGATGTTTTTCATTGTTGAGGTTGTTGTTGAATTTGATGGTGATTTTCAATATTGAGGTTGTTGTTGAATTTGTTGGTGTTTTTCAATGTTGAGGTTGTTGTTGAATTTGTTGGTGTTTTTCAAATTTGAGGTTGTTGTTGAATTTTTTGGTGTTTTTCATTGTTGAGGTTTTTGTCGAATTTGTTGGTGTTTTTGAATTTTGAGGTTGTTGTTTTTATTTTTTGGTGTTTTTGAATGTTAAGGTTTTTGTTGAATTTTTTTGGTGTTTTTCATTGTTGAGGTTGTTGTTGAATTTGTAGATGTTTTTCATTGCTGAGGTTGTTGTTGAAATTGATGGTGTTTTTGAATGTTGAGGTTGTTGTTGAATTTTTTGGTGTTTTTCATTGTTGAGGTTGTTGTGGAAATTTTTGGTGTTTTTCAATGTTGAGGTGTTTACTGATTTATATTTGTGTTTTTCATTGTTGAAGTTGTTGTTGAATTTTTTTGGTGTTTTTCAATGTTGAGGATGTTGTTGAATTTATTGATGTTAATCATTGCTGAGGTTGTTGTTGAAATTGATGGTGTTTTTGAATGTTGAGGTTGTTGTTGAATTTTTTGGTGTTTTTCATTGTTGAGGTTGTTGTGGAAATTTTTGGTGTTTTTCAAAGTTGAGGTTGTTGTTGAATTTTTTGGTGCTTTTCATTGTTGAGGTTGTTGTTGAATTTGTTGGAATTTTTCAAAGTTGAGGTTGTTTTTGATTTTCTGGGTTTGTTTCATTGTTGAGGCCGTTGTTGAATTTTTTGGTGTTTTTCATTGTTGAGGTTGTTGTTGAATTTTTTGACGATTTTCATTGTTGAGGTTGTTGGTGAATTTGATGGTGTTTTTGAATGCTGAGGTTGTTGTTGAATTTTTTGGTTTTTTTCATTGTTGAGGTTGTTGTTGAATAAGATGGTGTCTTTCAATGTTGAGGTTGTTGAATTTGTTGGTGTTTTTCAAAGTAGAGGTTTTTGATGAATTTTTTGGTGTTTTTCGTATTTGAGGTTTTCGTTGAGTTTGTTGGTGTTTTTGAATGTGGACGTTGTTGCTTTTATTTTTCGTTGTTTTTCATTGTTGAGGTTTTTGTTGAATTTGTTGGAGATTTTCAATGTTGAGGTTGTTGATGATTTTGTAGGTGTTTTTTAATGTTGATGTTGTTGAATTTGTTGGTTTTTTTCAAAGATGAGTTTGCTGTTGAATTTTTTGGTGTTTTTCATTGTTGAGGTTGTTGCTGTTGAATTTTTGGATGTTTTTCATTGTTGAAGTTGTGGTTGATTTTGTTGGTGTTTTTCAATGTTGGAGTTGTTGTTGAATTTTTTGGTGTTTTTCATTGTTGAGGTTGTTGTTGAATTTGTTGGTGTTGATTAATGTTGAGGTTGTTGTTGAATGTTTTGGTTTTTTTCATTGTTGAGGTTGTTGTTTTTGAATTTTTGGATGTGTTTCATTGTTGAGGTTGTTGTTGAATTTGATGGTGTTTTTCAATTTTGAGGTTGTTGTTGAATTTTTTGGTGTTTTTCATTGTTGAGGTTGTTGTTGTTGAACTTTTTCAAGTTTTTCATTGTCGAGGCTGTTGTTGAATTTGTTCGTGATTTTCAATATTCAGGTCGTTGTTGAATTGGTTGGTGTTTTTCAATTTTGGGGTTGTTGTTGAACTTTTTGTTGTTTTTCATTGTTGAGGCTGTTGTGGAATTTGTTGGTGTTGATTAATGTTGAGGTTGTTGTTGAATGTTTTGGTGCTATTCATTGTTGAGGTTTTGGTTGAATTTGTTGGTGTTTTTGAATGTTGAGGTTGTAGTTGAATTTGTTGGTGATTAACAATATTGAGGTTGTAGTTGAATTTTTTGGTGCTTTTCAATGTTGAGGTTTTGGAATTGGATTGTGCTTTTCAAAGTTGAGGTTGTTGTTGAATATTTTGGTGTTTTTCAATGTTGCGGTTGTTGTTGAATTTTTTGGTGTATTCAATGTTTTTTTTTAATTCTTTTTGTATTTTTCAAAATTGTGGTTGCAGTTGAATTATTTGCTGTTTTTCATTGTTGAGTTTGTTATTCAAATTGTTGGAGTTTTTGAATGTTGAGGTTGCAGTTGAATTTGTTGGTGTTTTTCAAAGCTGAGGTTGTTGTTGAATTTGTTGGTGTATTTGAATGTTGAGGTTGTTAAATCTGTTGGTGTTTTTCAAAATTGAGGTTGTTGTTGAATTTTATTGGTGTTTTTCATTGTTGAGGTTTTTGTTGAATTTGATGGTGATTTTCAATATTGAGTTTGTTGCCGAATTTTTTGGTGTTTTTCATTGTTGTGGTAATTGTTGAAATTCTTGGAGTTTTTCAATGTTGAGGTTTTTATTGATTTTTTTCCTGTTTTTCATTGTTGAGGTTGTTGTTGAATTTTTTTGGCGTTTTTCATTGTTGAGGATGTTGTTGAATTTGTTGGAGTTTTTCAATGTTGAGGTTGTTGTTGAATTTGTTGGCGTTTTTCAATGTTGAGTTTGTTGAATTTGTTGGTGTTTTTCAAATTTGAGGTAGTTGTTGAATTTTTTGGTGTTTTTCATTGTTGAGGTTTTGGTTGAATTTGTTGGTGTTTTTCAAATTTGAGGTTGTTGTTTTTATTTTTTGGTGTTTTTGAATGTTAAGGTTTTTGTTGAATTTTTTTGGTGTTTTTCATTGTTGAGGTTGTTGTTGAATTTGTAGATGTTTTTCATTGCTGAGGTTGTTGTTGAAATTGATGGTGTTTTTGAATGTTGAGGTTGTTGTTGAATTTTTTGGTGTTTTTCATTGTTGAGGTTGTTGTGGAAATTTTTGGTGTTTTTCAATGTTGAGGTTTTTACTGATTTTTATTTGTGTTTTTCATTGTTGAAGTTGTTGTTGAATTTTTTTGGTGTTTTTCAATGTTGAGGATGTTGTTGAATTTTTTGATGTTAATCATTGCTGAGGTTGTTGTTGAAATTGTTGGTGTTTTTGAATGTTGAGGTTGTTGTTGAATTATTTGATGCTTTTCATTGTTGAGGTTGTTGTTGAATTTGTTGGAATTTTTCAATGTTGAGGTTGTTTTTGATTTTCTGGGTTTGTTTCATTGTTGAGGCCGTTGTTGAATTTTTTGTTGTTTTTCATTGTTGAGGTTGTTGTTGAATTTTTTGACGATTTTCATTGCTGAGGTTGTTGTTGAATTTGTTGGTGTTTTTGAATGCTGAGGTTGTTGTTGAATTTTTTGGTGTTTTTCATTGTTGAGGTTGTTGTTGAATAAGATGGTGTCTTTCAATGTTGAGGTTGTTGAATTTGTTGGTGTTTTTCAAAGTAGAGGTTTTTGATGAATTTTTTGGTGTTTTTCGTATTTGAGGTTTTCGTTGAGTTTGTTGGTGTTTTTGAATGTGGACGTTGTTGTTTTTATTTTTCGTTGTTTTTCATTGTTGAGGTTTCTGTTGAATTTGTTGGAGATTTTCAATGTTGAGGTTGTTGATGAATTTGTAGGTGTTTTTTAATGTTGATGTTGTTGAATTTGTTGCTTTTTTTCAAAGATGAGTTTGCTGTTGAATTTTTTGGTGTTTTTCATTGTTGAGGTTGTTGTTGTTGAATTTTTGGATGTTTTTCATTGTTGAAGTTGTGGTTGATTTTGTTGGTGTTTTTCAATGTTGGAGTTGTTGTTGAATTTTTTGGTGTTTTTCATTGTTGAGGTTGTTGTTGAATTTGTTGGTGTTGATTAATGTTGAGGTTGTTGTTGAATGTTTTGGTTTTTTTCATTGTTGAGGTTGTTGTTTTTGAATTTTTGGATGTGTTTCATTGTTGAGGTTGTTGTTGAATTTGATGGTGTTTTTCAATTTTGAGGTTGTTGTTGAATTTTTTGGTGTTTTTCATTGTTGAGGTTGTTGTTGTTGAACTTTTTCAAGTTTTTCATTGTCGAGGCTGTTGTTGAATTTGTTCGTGATTTTCAATATTCAGGTCGTTGTTGAATTGGTTGGTGTTTTTCAATTTTGGGGTTGTTGTTGAACTTTTTGTTGTTTTTCATTGTTGAGGCTGTTGTGGAATTTGTTGGTGTTGATTAATGTTGAGGTTGTTGTTGAATGTTTTGGTGCTATTCATTGTTGAGGTTTTGGTTGAATTTGTTGGTGTTTTTGAATGTTGAGGTTGTAGTTGAATTTGTTGGTGATTAACAATATTGAGGTTGTAGTTGAATTTTTTGGTGCTTTTCAATGTTGAGGTTTTGGAATTGGATTGTGCTTTTCAAAGTTGAGGTTGTTGTTGAATATTTTGGTGTTTTTCAATGTTGCGGTTGTTGTTGAATTTTTTGGTGTATTCAATGTTTTTTTTTTATTCTTTTTGTATTTTTCAAAATTGTGGTTGCAGTTGAATTATTTGCTGTTTTTCATTGTTGAGTTTGTTATTCAAATTGTTGGAGTTTTTGAATGTTGAGGTTGCAGTTGAATTTGTTGGTGTTTTTCAAAGCTGAGGTTGTTGTTGAATTTGTTGGTGTATTTGAATGTTGAGGTTGTTAAATCTGTTGGTGTTTTTCAAAATTGAGGTTGTTGTTGAATTTTATTGGTGTTTTTCATTGTTGAGGTTTTTGTTGAATTTGATGGTGATTTTCAATATTGAGTTTGTTGCCGAATTTTTTGGTGTTTTTCATTGTTGTGGTAATTGTTGAAATTCTTGGAGTTTTTCAATGTTGAGGTTTTTATTGATTTTTTTCCTGTTTTTCATTGTTGAGGTTGTTGTTGAATTTTTTTGGCGTTTTTCATTGTTGAGGATGTTGTTGAATTTGTTGGAGTTTTTCAATGTTGAGGTTGTTGTTGAATTTGTTGGCGTTTTTCAATGTTGAGTTTGTTGAATTTGTTGGTGTTTTTCAAATTTGAGGTAGTTGTTGAATTTTTTGGTGTTTTTCATTGTTGAGGTTTTGGTTGAATTTGTTGGTGTTTTTGAAATTTGAGGTTGTTGTTTTTATTTTTTGGTGTTTTTGAATGTTAAGGTTTTTGTTGAATTTTTTTGGTGTTTTTCATTGTTGAGGTTGTTGTTGAATTTGTAGATGTTTTTCATTGCTGAGGTTGTTGTTGAAATTGATGGTGTTTTTGAATGTTGAGGTTGTTGTTGAATTTTTTGGTGTTTTTCATTGTTGAGGTTGTTGTGGAAATTTTTGGTGTTTTTCAATGTTGAGGTTTTTACTGATTTTTATTTGTGTTTTTCATTGTTGAAGTTGTTGTTGAATTTTTTTGGTGTTTTTCAATGTTGAGGATGTTGTTGAATTTTTTGATGTTAATCATTGCTGAGGTTGTTGTTGAAATTGTTGGTGTTTTTGAATGTTGAGGTTGTTGTTGAATTATTTGATGCTTTTCATTGTTGAGGTTGTTGTTGAATTTGTTGGAATTTTTCAATGTTGAGGTTGTTTTTGATTTTCTGGGTTTGTTTCATTGTTGAGGCCGTTGTTGAATTTTTTGTTGTTTTTCATTGTTGAGGTTGTTGTTGAATTTTTTGACGATTTTCATTGCTGAGGTTGTTGTTGAATTTGTTGGTGTTTTTGAATGCTGAGGTTGTTGTTGAATTTTTTGGTGTTTTTCATTGTTGAGGTTGTTGTTGAATAAGATGGTGTCTTTCAATGTTGAGGTTGTTGAATTTGTTGGTGTTTTTCAAAGTAGAGGTTTTTGATGAATTTTTTGGTGTTTTTCGTATTTGAGGTTTTCGTTGAGTTTGTTGGTGTTTTTGAATGTGGACGTTGTTGTTTTTATTTTTCGTTGTTTTTCATTGTTGAGGTTTCTGTTGAATTTGTTGGAGATTTTCAATGTTGAGGTTGTTGATGAATTTGTAGGTGTTTTTTAATGTTGATGTTGTTGAATTTGTTGCTTTTTTTCAAAGATGAGTTTGCTGTTGAATTTTTTGGTGTTTTTCATTGTTGAGGTTGTTGTTGTTGAATTTTTGGATGTTTTTCATTGTTGAAGTTGTGGTTGATTTTGTTGGTGTTTTTCAATGTTGGAGTTGTTGTTGAATTTTTTGGTGTTTTTCATTGTTGAGGTTGTTGTTGAATTTGTTGGTGTTGATTAATGTTGAGGTTGTTGTTGAATGTTTTGGTTTTTTTCATTGTTTAGGTTGTTGTTTTTGAATTTTTGGATGTGTTTCATTGCTGAGGTTGTTGTTGAATTTTATGGTGTTTTTCATTGTTGTGGTAATTGTTGAAATTCTTGGAGTTTTTCAATGTTGAGGTTTTTATTGATTTTTTTCCTGTTTCTCATTGTTGAGGTTGTTGTTGAATTTTTTTGACGTTTTTCATTGTTGAGGATGTTGTTGAATTTTTTGATGTTTTTCATTATTGAGGTTGTTGTTGAAAATGTTGGTGTTTTTGAATGTTGAGGTTGTTGTTGAATTTTTTGCCGTTTTTCATTGTTGAGGAAGTTGTTGAATTTGTTGGAGTTTTTCAATGTTGAGGTTGTTGTGGAATTTGTTGGCGTTTTTCAATGTTGAGTTTGTTGAATTTGTTGGTGTTTTTCAAATTTGAGGATGTTGTTGAATTTTTTGGGGTTTTTCATTGTTGAGGTTTTGGTTGAATTTGTTGGTGTTTTTGAATTTTGAGGTTGTTGTTTTTATTTTTTGGTGTTTTTGAATGTTAAGGTTTTTGTTGAATTTTTTTGGTGTTTTTCATTGTTGAGGTTGTTGTTGAATTTGTAGATGTTTTTCATTGCTGAGGTTGTTGTTGAAATTGATGGTGTTTTTGAATGTTGAGGTTGTTGTTGAATTTTTTGGTATTTTTCATTGTTGAGGTTGTTGTGGAATTTGTTGGTGTTTTTCAATGTTGAGGTGTTTACTGATTTTTATTTGTGTTTTTCATTGTTGAAGTTGTTGTTGAATTTTTGTGGTGTTTTTCAATGTTGAGGATGTTGTTGAATTTTTTGATGTTAATCATTGCTGAGGTTGATGTTGAAATTGTTGGTGTTTTTGAATGTTGAGGTTGTTGTTGAATTTTTTGGTGCTTTTCATTGTTGAGGTTGTTGTTGAATTTGTTGGAATTTTTCAAAGTTGAGGTTGTTTTTGATTTTCTTGGTTTGTTTCATTGTTGAGGCCGTTGTTGAATTTTTTGGTGTTTTTCATTGTTGATGTTGTTGTTGAATTTTTTGACGATTTTCATTGTTGAGGTTGTTGTTGAATTTGATGGTTTTTTTGAATGCTGAGGTTGTTGTTGAATTTTTTGGTTTTTTTCATTGTTGAGGTTGTTGTTGAATAAGATGGTGTCTTTCAATGTTGAGGTTGTTGAATTTGTTGGTGTTTTTCAAAGTAGAGGTTTTTGATGAATTTTTTGGTGTTTTTCGTATTTGAGGTTTTCGTTGAGTTTGTTGGTGTTTTTGAATGTGGACGTTGTTGTTTTTATTTTTCGTTGTTTTTCATTGTTGAGGTTTTTGTTGAATTTGTTGGAGATTTTCAATGTTGAGGTTGTTGATGAATTTGTAGGTATTTTTCATTGTTGATGTTGTTGAATTTGTTGGTTTTTTTCAAAGATGAGTTTGCTGTTGAATTTTTTGGTGTTTTTCATTGTTGAGGTTGTTGTTGTTGAATTTTTGGATGTTTTTCATTGTTGAAGTTGTGGTTGAATTTGTTGGTGTTTTTCATTGTTGAAGTTGTTGTTGAATTTTTTTGGTGTTTTTCAATGTTGAGGATGTTGTTGAATTTTTTGATGTTAATCATTGCTGAGGTTGTTGTTGAAATTGTTGGTGTTTTTGAATGTTGAGGTTGTTGTTGAATTTTTTGGTGCTTTTCATTGTTGAGGTTGTTGTTGAATTTGTTGGAATTTTTCAAAGTTGAGGTTGTTTTTGATTTTCTGGGTTTGTTTCATTGTTGAGGCCGTTGTTGAATTTTTTGGTGTTTTTCATTGTTGAGGTTGTTGTTGAATTTTTTGACGATTTTCATTGTTGAGGTTGTTGTTGAATTTGATGGTGTTTTTGAATGCTGAGGTTGTTGTTGAATTTTTTGGTTTTTTTCATTGTTGAGGTTGTTGTTGAATAATATGGTGTCTTTCAATGTTGAGGTTGTTGAATTTGTTGGTGTTTTTCAATGTAGAGGTTTTTGATGAATTTTTTGGTGTTTTTCGTATTTGAGGTTTTCGTTGAGTTTGTTGGTGTTTTTGAATGTGGACGTTGTTGTTTTTATTTTTCGTTGTTTTTCATTGTTGAGGTTTTTGTTGAATTTGTTGGAGATTTTCAATGTTGAGGTTGTTGATGAATTTTTAGGTATTTTTCATTGTTGATGTTGTTGAATTTGTTGGTTTTTTTCAAAGATGAGTTTGCTGTTGAATTTTTTGGTGTTTTTCATTGTTGAGGTTGTTGTTGTTGAATTTTTGGATGTTTTTCATTGTTGAAGTTGTGGTTGAATTTGTTGGTGTTTTTCAATGTTGGAGTTGTTGTTGAATTTTTTGGTGTTTTTCATTGTTGAGGTTGTTGTTGAATTTGTTGGTGTTGATTAATGTTGAGGTTGTTGTTGAATGTTTTGGTGTTTTTCAATGTTGAGGTTGTTGTTGAATTTGTTGGTGTTTTTTCAAATTTGAGGTTGTTGTTGAATTTTTTGGTGTTTTTCATTGTTGAGGTTTTGGTCGAATTTGTTGGTGTTTTTGAATTTTGAGGTTGTTGTTTTTATTTTTTGGTGTTTTTGAATGTTAAGGTTTTTGTTGAATTTTTTTGGTGTTTTTCATTGTTGAGGTTGTTGTTGAATTTTTAGATGTTTTTCATTGCTGAGGTTGTTGTTGAAATTGTTGGTGTTTTTGAATGTTGAGGTTGTTGTTGAATTTTTTGGTGTTTTTCATTGTTGAGGTTGTTGTTGAATTTGTTGGTGTTTTTCAATGTTGAGGTTGTTGTATTTGTTGCTGTTTTTCAATTTTGAGTTTGTTGTTGAATTTGTTGGAGTTTATCATTGTTGAGGATTTGCCAGTATTTGTTGGTGCTTTTGAATGTTGAGGTTGTTGTATTTATTTTTTGGTGTTTTTGAATGTTGAGGAGTTGTTGAATTTTTTGGTGTTTTTCATTGTTTAGGTTGTTGTGGAATTTCTTGGTGTTTTTCAATGTTGAGGGATTTATTGATTTTTTTTGGTGTTTTTCATTGTTGAGGTTGTTGTTGAATTTTTTTGGTGTTTTTCATTGTTGAGGAAGTTGTTGAATTTTTTGATGTTAATCATTGCTGAGGTTGTTGTTGAAATTTTGGTGTTTTTGAATGTTGAGGTTGTTGTTGAATTTGTTGGAGTTTTTCAATGTTGAGGTTGTTGTTGAATTTGTTAGCGTTTTTCAATGTTGAGGTTGTTGAATTTGCTGGTGATTTTCAAAGTTGAAGTTGTTGTTGAATATTTTGGTGTTTTTCATTGTTGAGGTTGTTGTGGAATTTTTTTTGGTGTTTTTCATTGTTGAGGATGTTGTTGACTTTTTTGATGTTATTCATTGCTGAGGTTGTTGTTGAAATTGTTGGTGTTTTTGAATGTTGAGGTTGTTGTTGAATTTTTTGGTGCTTTTCATTGTTGAGGTTGTTGTTGAATTTGTTGAAGTTTTTAACTATTGATGTTGTTGTTGAATTTGTTGGTGTTTTTCAAAGTTGAGGTTCTTGTTGACTTTGTTGGTGATTTTGAATGTTCAGTTTGTTGTTGAATTTTTTGGTGTTTTTCATTGTTGAGGTTGTTGTTGTTGAATTTTTGGATGTTTTTCATTGTTGAATTTGTTGGTGATTTTTAATATTTAGGTTGTTGTTGAATTTGTTGGTGTTTTTCAATGTTGAGGTTGTTGTTGAATTTTTTGTTGTTTTTCATTGTTGAGGTTGTTGTTGTATTTCATGGAGTTCTTCAATGTTGAGGTTGTTGAATTTGTTTGTGCTTTTGAATGTTGACGTTGTTGATGAATTTTTTAGTGTTTTTCATTTTTGCGGTTTTTGATGAATTTGTTGGTGTTTTCCATTGTTGAGTTTTTTGTTGAATATTTGGTGTTTTTACATGTTGAGGTTGTAGTTGAATTTGTTGGTGATGAACAATATTGAGGTTTTCGTTGAATTTTTTGGTGCTTTTGAATGCTGAGGTTTTGGAATTGGATCGTGATTTCAAAGGTGAGGTTGTTATTGAATATTTTGTTGTTTTTCAATGTTGAGGTTGTTGTTGAATTTTTTGGTGTATTCAATGTTTTTTTTTGAATCTTTTTGTATTTTTCAATGTTGAGGTTGTTGTTGATTTTTATGGTGTTTTTCATTGTTGAGGTTTTGGTTGAATTTGTTGGTGTTTTTGAATGTTGAGGTTGTGTTTTTAATTGTTTGGTGTTATTGAATGTTGAGGTTCTTGTTGAATTTTTTGGTGATTTTCAATGTTGAGGTTGTGGTTGAATTTGATGGTGTTTTTCCATGCTGAGGTTTTTGAATTTGTTGGTGTTTTTCAAAGTTGAGGTTGTTGTTGACTTTGTTGGTGATTTTGAATGTTCAGTTTGTTGTTGAATTTTTTGGTGTTTTTCATTGTTGAGGTTGTTGTTGTTGAATTTTTGGATGTTTTTCATTGTTGAATTTGTTGGTGATTTTCAATATTGAGGTTGTTGTAGAATTTGTTGGTGTTTTTCAATGTTGGGGTTGTTGTTGTATTTCTTGGAGTTCTTCAATGTTGAGGTTGTTGAATTTGTTGGTGCTTCTGAATATTGAGGTTGTTGATGAATTTTTTGGTGTTTTTCATTTTTGAGGTTTTTGATGAATTTGTTGGTGTTTTCCATTGTTGAGGTTTTTGTTGAATTTGTTGGTGTTTTTGAATGTTGAGGTTGTAGTTGAATTTGTTGGTGATTAACAATATTGAGGTTGTAGTTGAATTTTTTGGTGCTTTTCAATGTTGAGGTTTTGGAATTGTATCGTGCTTTTCAAAGTTGAGGTTGTTATTGAATATTTTGGTGTTTTTCAATGTTGAGGTTGTTGTTGAATTTCTTGGTGTATTTGAATGTTGAGGTTGTTAAATCTGTTGGTGTTTTTCAAAATTAAGGTTGTTGTTGAATTTTATTGGTGTTTTTCATTGTTGAGGTTTTTGTTGAATTTGATGGTGATTTTCAATATTGAGTTTGTTGTCGAATTTTTTGGTGCTTTTCATTGTTGTGGCAATTGTTGAAATTCTTGGAGTTTTTCAATGTTGAGGTTTTTGTTGAATTTTTTTGGTGTGTTTCATTGTTGAGGTTGTTGTTGAATTTGATGGTGATTTTCAATATTGAGGTTGTTGTTGAATTTGATGGTGTTTTTCAATGTTGGGGTTGTTGTTGAATTTTTTGGTGTTTTTCATTGTTGAGGTTGTTGTTGTATTTCTTGGAGTTCTTCAATGTTGAGGTTGTTTTATTTGTTTGTGCTTTTGAATGTTGAGGTTGTTGATGAATTTTTTAATGTTTTTCATTTTTGCGGTTTTTGATGAATTTGTTGGTGTTTTCCATTGTTGAGGTTTTTGTTGAATTTGTTGGTGTCTTTGCATGTTGAGGTTGTAGTTGAATTTGTTGTTGATGAACAATATTGAGGTTTTCGTTGAATTTTTTGGTGCTTTTGAATGCTGAGGTTTTGGAATTGGATCGTGATTTCAAAGGTGAGGTTGTTATTGAATATTTTGTTGTTTTTCAATGTTGAGGTTGTTGTTGAATTTTTTGGTGTATTCAATGTTTTTTTTTTTGAATCTTTTTGTATTTTTCAATGTTGAGGTTGTTGTTGATTTTTTTGGTGTTTTTCATTGTTGAGGTTTTGGTTGAATTTGTTGGTGTTTTTGAATGTTGAGGTTGTGTTTTTTATTGTTTGGTGTTATTGAATGTTGAGGTTCTTGTTGAATTTTTTTGTGATTTTCAATGTTGAGGTTGTGGTTGAATTTGATGGTGTTTTTCCATGTTGAGGTTTTTGAATTTGTTGGTGTTATTTAAAGTTGAGGTTGTTGTTGACTTTGTTGGTGATTTTGAATGTTCAGTTTGTTGTTGAATTTTTTGGTGTTTTTCATTGTTGAGGTTGTTGTTGTTGAATTTTTGGATCATTTTCATTGTTGAATTTGTTGGTGATTTTCAATATTGAGGTTGTTGTTGAATTTGTTGGTGTTTTTCAATATTGGGGTTGTTGTTGTATTTCTTGGAGTTCTTCAATGTTGAGGTTGTTGAATTTGTTGGTGGTTTTGAATATTGAGGTTGTTGATGAATTTTTCGGTGTTTTTCATTTTTGAGGTTTTTGATGAATTTGTTGGTGTTTTCCATTGTTGAGGTTTTTGTTGAATTTGTTGGTGTTTTTGAATGTTGAGGTTGTAGTTGAATTTGTTGGTGTTTTTCATTGTTGAGGTTTTTGATGAATTTGTTGGTGTTTTCCATTGTTGAGGTTTTTGTTGAATTTGTTGGTGTTTTTGAATGTTGAGGTTGTAGTTGAATTTGTTGGTGATTAACAATATTGAGGTTGTAGTTGAATTTTTTAGTGCTTTTCAATCTTGAGGTTTTGGAATTGTATCGTGCTTTTCAAAGTTGAGGTTGTTATTGAATATTTTGGTGTTTTTCAATGTTGAGGTTGTTGTTGAATTTGTTGGTGTATTTGAATGTTGAGGTTGTTAAATCTGTTGGTGTTTTTCAAAATTAAGGTTGTTGTTGAATTTTATTGGTGTTTTTCATTGTTGAGGTTTTTGGTGATTTTCAATATTGAGTTTGTTGTCGAATTATTTGGTGCTTTTCATTGTTGTGGTAATTGTTGAAATTCTTGGAGTTTTTCAATGTTGAGGTTTTTATTGATTTTTTTCATGTTTTTCATTGTTGAGGTTTTTGTTGAATTTTTTTGGTGTGTTTCATTGTTGAGGTTGTTGTTGAATTTTTAGATGTTTTTCATTGCTGAGGTTGTTGTTGAAATTGATGGTGTTTTTGAATGCTGAGGTTGTTGTTGAATTTTTTGGTGTTTTTCATCGTTGAGGTTGTTGTTGAATTTGTTGGAGTTCTTCAATGCTGAGGTTGTAGTTGAATTTTTTTGTTGTTTTTCAATGTTGAGGTTGTTGTATTTGTTGCTGTTTTTCAAAGTTGAGTTTGTTGTTGAATTTTATGGTGTTTTTCATTGTTGAGGTTTTGCCAGTATTTGTTGGTGTTTTTGAATGTTGTTGTTGTTTTTATTTTTTGGTGTTTTTGAATGTTGAGGTTGTTGTTGAATTTATTGGTGCTTTTCATTGTTGAGCTTTTCGTTGAATTTGTTGGTGTTTTTGAATGTTGAGGTTGTTGTTTTTATTTTTCGGTGTTTTTCATTGTTGAGGTTTTTGTTGAATTTGTTGGAGATTTTCAATGTTGAGGTTGTTGTTGAATTTGTTGGTGTTTTTTAATGTTGAGGTTGTTGAATTTGTTGGTTTTTTTCAACGATGAGTTTGTTGTTGAATTTTTTTGCGTTTTTCATTGTTGAGGTTGTTGTTGTTGAATTTTTGGATGTTTTTCATTGTTGAGGTTGTTGTTGAATTTGATGGTGATTTTCAATATTGAGTTTGTTGTCGAATTTTTTGGTGCTTTTCATTGTTGTGGTAATTGTTGAAATTCTTGGAGTTTTTCAATGTTGAGGTTTTTATTGATTTTTTTCATGTTTTTCATTGTTGAGGTTTTTGTTAAATTTTTTTGGTGTGTTTCATTGTTGAGGTTGTTGTTGAATTTTTAGATGTTTTTCATTGTTGAGGTTGTTGTTGAAATTGATGGTGTTTTTGAATGCTGAGGTTGTTGTTGAATTTTTAGGTGTTTTTCATTGTTGAGGTTGTTGTTGAATTTGTTGGAGTTCTTCAATGCTGAGGTTGTTGTTGAATTTGTTGGTGTTTATCAATGTTGAGGTTGTTGTATTTGTTGCTGTTTTTCAAAGTTGAGTTTGTTGTTGAATTTTATGGTGTTTTTCATTGTTGAGGTTTTGCCAGTATTTGTTGGTGTTTTTGAATGTTGTTGTTGTTGTTTTTATTTTTTGGTGTTTTTGAATGTTGAGGTTGTTGTTGAATTTTTCGGTGCTTTTCATTGTTGAGCTTTTCGTTGAATTTGTTGGTGTTTTTGAATGTTGAGGTTGTTGTTTTTATTTTTCGGTGTTTTTCATTGTTGAGGTTTTTGTTGAATTTGTTGGAGATTTTCAATGTTGAGGTTGTTGTTGAATTTGTTGGTGTTTTTTAATGTTGAGGTTGTTGAATTTGTTGGTTTTTTTCAAAGATGAGTTTGTTGTTGAATTTTTTTGCGTTTTTTATTGTTGAGGTTGTTGTTGTTGAATTATTGGATGTTTTTCATTGTTGAGGTTGTTGTTGAATTTGTTGGTGATTTTCAATATTGAAGTTGTTGTTGAATTTGTTGGTGTTTTTCAATGTTGGGGTTGCTGTTGAATTTTTCGAAGTTTTTCAATGTTGAGGTTGTTGTATTTATTTTTTGGTTTTTTGGAATGTTGAGGTTGTTGTTGAATTTCTTGTGTTTTTCATTGTTAAGGTTTTCCTTGAATTTGTTGGTGTCTTTGAATGTTGAGGTTGTTGTTTTTATTTTTCGGTGTTTTTCATTGTGGAGGTTTTTGTTGAATTTGTTGGAGATTTTCAATGTTGAGGTTGTTGTTGAATTTGTTGGTCTTTTTTAATGTTGAGGTTGTTGAATTTGTTGGTTTTTTTCAAAGATGAGTTTGTTGTTGAATTTTTTGGCGTTTTTCATTGTTGAGGTTGTTGTTGAATTTGTTGGTGATTTTCAATATTGAAGTTGTTGTTGAATTTGTTGGTGTTTTTCAATGTTGGGTTTGTTGTTGAATGTTTCGGTGTTTTTCATTGTTGAGGTTGTTGTGGATTTTTTTGGTGTTTTTCAATGTTGATGTGTTTACTGATTTTTATTTGTCTTTTTCATTGTTGAAGTTGTTGTTGATTTTTTTTGGTGTTTTTCAATGTTGAGGATGTTGTTGAATTTTTTGATGTTATTCATTGCTGAGGTTGTTGTTGAAATTGTTGTTGTTTTTGAATGTTGAGGTTGTTGTTGAATTTTTTGGTGCTTTTCATTGTTGAGGTTGTTGTTGAATTTGTTGGAGTTTTTCAATGTTGAGGTTGTTTTTGATTTTTTGGGTTTGTTTCATTGTTGAGGATGTTGTTGAATTTTTTCGTGTTTTTCATTGTTGAGGTTGTTGTTGAATTTTTTGACGATTTTCATTGCTGCGGTTGTTGATGAATTTGATGGTTTTTTTGAATGCTGAGGTTGTTGTTGAATTTTTTGGTGTTTTTCATTGTTGAGGTTGTTGTTGAATAAGTTGGTGTCTTTCAATGTTGAGGTTGTTGAATTTGTTGGTGTTTTTCAAAGTAGAGGTTTTTGATGAATTTTTTGGTGTTTTTCATTTTTGAGGTTTTCGTTGAGTTTGTTGGTGTTTTTGAATGTTGACGTTGCTGTTTTGATTTTTCGTTGTATTTCATTGTTGAGGTTTTTGTTGAATTTGTTGGAGATTTTCAATGTTGAGGTTGTTGTTGAATTTGTTGGTGTTTTTTAATGTTGAGGTTGTTGAATTTGTTGGTTTTTTTCAAAGATGAGTTTGCTGTTCAATTTTTGGATGTTTTTCATTGTTGAGGTTGTGGTTCAATTTGTTGGTGTATTTTCAATGTTGGAGTTGTTGTTGAATTTTTTGGTGTTTTTCATTTTTGAGGTTGTTGTTGATTTTGTTGGTGTTGATTAATGTTGAGGTTGTTGTTGAATGTTTTGGTGTTTTTCATTGTTGAGGTTGCTGTTGAATTTTTTGGTGTTTTTGATTGTTGAGGTTGTTGTTGTTGAATTATTTCATGTTTTTCATTGTTGAGGTTGTTGTTGAATTTGTTGGTGATTTTCAATATTGAGTTTGTTGTTGAATTTGTTGTTGTTTTTCAATTTTGGGGTTGTTGTTGAATTTTTTGTTGTTTTTCATTGTTGAGGTTGTTGTGGAATATCTTGGAGTTCTTCAATGTTGAGGTTGTTGAATTTGTTGGAGTTTTTGAATGTTGAGGTTGTTGATGAATTTTTTGGTGTTTTTCATTGTGGATTTTGATTAATTTGTTGGTCTTTTCCATTGTTGAGGTTTTTGTTGAATTTGTTGGTGCTTTTGAATGTTGAGGTTGTAGTTGAATTTGTTAGTATTTTTCATTGTTGAGGTTGTTGATGAATTTGTTGGTGCTTTTCAATGTTGAGGTTTTGGAATTGGATCGTGTTTTTCAAAGTTTAGATTGTTTTTGAATATTTTGGTGTTTTCCAATGTTGAGGTTGTTGTTGAATTTTTTGGTGTATTCAATGTTTTTCTTTATATCTTTTTGTATTTTTCAATTTTGAGGTTGCCGTTGAATTTGTTGGTGTTTTTCAAAGCTGAGGTTGTTGTTGAATTTGTTGGTGTATTTGAAAGTTGCGGTTCTTAAATCTGTTGGTGTTTTTCAAAGCTGAGGTTGTTGTTGAATTTTTTGGTGTATTTCATTGTTGAGGTTTTTGTTGAATTTGATGGTGATTTTCAATATTGAGTTTGTTGTCGAATTTTTTGGTGTTTTTCATTGTTGTGGTAGTTGTTGAAATTCTTGGAGTTTTTCAATGTTGAGGTTTTTATTGATATTTTTGGTGTTTTTCATTGTTGAGGTTGTTGTTGAATTTATTGATGTTTTTCATTGCTGTGGTTGTTGTTGAAATTATTGGTGTTTTTGAATGTTGAGGTTGTTGTTGAATTTTTTGGTGTTATTGAATGTTGAGGTTCTTGTTGAATTTTATGGTGTTTTTCATTGTTTAGGTTGTTGTTGAATTTTATGGTGTTTTTCAATGTTGAGGAATTTGTTGAATTTGTTGGAGTTTTTGAATTTTGAGGTTGTTGTTGAATTTGTTGGTGTTTATCAATGTTGAGGTTGTTGTTGAATTTTTTAGTGTTATTCGTGGTTGAGGTTGTTGTTGAATTTTTTGTTGATTTTCATTGCTGAGGTTGTTGTTGAATTTGTTGGTGTTTTTGAATGCTGAGGTTGTTGCTGAATTTTTTGGTGTTTTTCACTGTTGAGGTTGTTGTTGAATATGTTGGTCTTTTTCAATGTTGAGGCTGTTGACTTTGTTGGTGTTTTTCAATGTAGAGGTTGTTGTTGAATTTTTTGGTGTTTTTCATTTTTGAGGTTTTCGTTGAATTTTTTGGTCTTTTTGAATGTTGAGATTGTTGATGTATTTTTTGGTGTTACTCATTGTTTAGGTTGTTTTTGAAATTGTTGGTGTTTTTGAATGTTGAGGTTGTTGTTGTTGAATTTTTGGATGTTTTTCATTGTTGAGGTTGTTGTTGAATTTTATGGTGATTTTCAATATTGAGGTTGTTGTTGAATTTGTTGGTGTTCTTCAATGTTGAGGTTGTTGTTGAATTTTTTGGTGTTTTTCATTGTTGAGGTTGTTGTTGTTGAATTATTGGATGTTTTTCATTGTTGCATTTGTTGGTGATTTTCAATATTGAGGTTGTTGTTGAATTTGTTGCTGTTTTTCAATGTTGGGGTTGTTGTTGAATTTTTTGGTCCTTTTCATTGTTGAGGTTGTTTTTGTATTTCTTGGAGTTCTTCAATGTTGTGGTTGTTGAATTTGTTTGTGCTTTTGAATGTTCAGGTTGTTGATGAATTTTTTGGTGTTTTTCATTTTTGAGGTTTTTGATGAATTTGTTGGTGTTTTCCATTGTTGAGGTTTTTGTTGAATTTGTTGGTGTTTTTGAATGTTGAGGTTGTAGTTGAATTTGTTGGTGATTAACAATATTGAGGTTGTAGTTGAATTTTTTGGTGCTTTTCAATGTTGAGGTTTTGGAATTGTATCGTGCTTTTCAAAGTTGAGGTTGTTATTGAATATTTTGGTGTTTTTCAATGTTGAGGTTGTTGTTGAATTTCTTGGTGTATTTGAATGTTGAGGTTGTTAAATCTGTTGGTGTTTTTCAAAATTAAGGTTGTTGTTGAATTTTATTGGTGTTTTTCATTGTTGAGGTTTTTGTTGAATTTGATGGTGATTTTCAATATTGAGTTTGTTGTCGAATTTTTTGGTGCTTTTCATTGTTGTGGCAATTGTTGAAATTCTTGGAGTTTTTCAATGTTGAGGTTTTTGTTGAATTTTTTTGGTGTGTTTCATTGTTGAGGTTGTTGTTGAATTTGATGGTGATTTTCAATATTGAGGTTGTTGTTGAATTTGATGGTGTTTTTCAATGTTGGGGTTGTTGTTGAATTTTTTGGTGTTTTTCATTGTTGAGGTTGTTGTTGTATTTCTTGGAGTTCTTCAATGTTGAGGTTGTTTTATTTGTTTGTGCTTTTGAATGTTGAGGTTGTTGATGAATTTTTTAATGTTTTTCATTTTTGCGGTTTTTGATGAATTTGTTGGTGTTTTCCATTGTTGAGGTTTTTGTTGAATTTGTTGGTGTCTTTGCATGTTGAGGTTGTAGTTGAATTTGTTGTTGATGAACAATATTGAGGTTTTCGTTGAATTTTTTGGTGCTTTTGAATGCTGAGGTTTTGGAATTGGATCGTGATTTCAAAGGTGAGGTTGTTATTGAATATTTTGTTGTTTTTCAATGTTGAGGTTGTTGTTGAATTTTTTGGTGTATTCAATGTTTTTTTTTTGAATCTTTTTGTATTTTTCAATGTTGAGGTTGTTGTTGATTTTTTTGGTGTTTTTCATTGTTGAGGTTTTGGTTGAATTTGTTGGTGTTTTTGAATGTTGAGGTTGTGTTTTTTATTGTTTGGTGTTATTGAATGTTGAGGTTCTTGTTGAATTTTTTTGTGATTTTCAATGTTGAGGTTGTGGTTGAATTTGATGGTGTTTTTCCATGTTGAGGTTTTTGAATTTGTTGGTGTTATTTAAAGTTGAGGTTGTTGTTGACTTTGTTGGTGATTTTGAATGTTCAGTTTGTTGTTGAATTTTTTGGTGTTTTTCATTGTTGAGGTTGTTGTTGTTGAATTTTTGGATTATTTTCATTGTTGAATTTGTTGGTGATTTTCAATATTGAGGTTGTTGTTGAATTTGTTGGTGTTTTTCAATATTGGGGTTGTTGTTGTATTTCTTGGAGTTCTTCAATGTTGAGGTTGTTGAATTTGTTGGTGGTTTTGAATATTGAGGTTGTTGATGAATTTTTCGGTGTTTTTCATTTTTGAGGTTTTTGATGAATTTGTTGGTGTTTTCCATTGTTGAGGTTTTTGTTGAATTTGTTGGTGTTTTTGAATGTTGAGGTTGTAGTTGAATTTGTTGGTGTTTTTCATTGTTGAGGTTTTTGATGAATTTGTTGGTGTTTTCCATTGTTGAGGTTTTTGTTGAATTTGTTGGTGTTTTTGAATGTTGAGGTTGTAGTTGAATTTGTTGGTGATTAACAATATTGAGGTTGTAGTTGAATTTTTTAGTGCTTTTCAATCTTGAGGTTTTGGAATTGTATCGTGCTTTTCAAAGTTGAGGTTGTTATTGAATATTTTGGTGTTTTTCAATGTTGAGGTTGTTGTTGAATTTGTTGGTGTATTTGAATGTTGAGGTTGTTAAATCTGTTGGTGTTTTTCAAAATTAAGGTTGTTGTTGAATTTTATTGGTGTTTTTCATTGTTGAGGTTTTTGGTGATTTTCAATATTGAGTTTGTTGTCGAATTATTTGGTGCTTTTCATTGTTGTGGTAATTGTTGAAATTCTTGGAGTTTTTCAATGTTGAGGTTTTTATTGATTTTTTTCATGTTTTTCATTGTTGAGGTTTTTGTTGAATTTTTTTGGTGTGTTTCATTGTTGAGGTTGTTGTTGAATTTTTAGATGTTTTTCATCGTTGAGGTTGTTGTTGAATTTGTTGGAGTTCTTCAATGCTGAGGTTGTAGTTGAATTTTTTTGTTGTTTTTCAATGTTGAGGTTGTTGTATTTGTTGCTGTTTTTCAAAGTTGAGTTTGTTGTTGAATTTTATGGTGTTTTTCATTGTTGAGGTTTTGCCAGTATTTGTTGGTGTTTTTGAATGTTGTTGTTGTTTTTATTTTTTGGTGTTTTTGAATGTTGAGGTTGTTGTTGAATTTATTGGTGCTTTTCATTGTTGAGCTTTTCGTTGAATTTGTTGGTGTTTTTGAATGTTGAGGTTGTTGTTTTTATTTTTCGGTGTTTTTCATTGTTGAGGTTTTTGTTGAATTTGTTGGAGATTTTCAATGTTGAGGTTGTTGTTGAATTTGTTGGTGTTTTTTAATGTTGAGGTTGTTGAATTTGTTGGTTTTTTTCAACGATGAGTTTGTTGTTGAATTTTTTTGCGTTTTTCATTGTTGAGGTTGTTGTTGTTGAATTTTTGGATGTTTTTCATTGTTGAGGTTGTTGTTGAATTTGATGGTGATTTTCAATATTGAGTTTGTTGTCGAATTTTTTGGTGCTTTTCATTGTTGTGGTAATTGTTGAAATTCTTGGAGTTTTTCAATGTTGAGGTTTTTATTGATTTTTTTCATGTTTTTCATTGTTGAGGTTTTTGTTAAATTTTTTTGGTGTGTTTCATTGTTGAGGTTGTTGTTGAATTTTTAGATGTTTTTCATTGTTGAGGTTGTTGTTGAAATTGATGGTGTTTTTGAATGCTGAGGTTGTTGTTGAATTTTTAGGTGTTTTTCATTGTTGAGGTTGTTGTTGAATTTGTTGGAGTTCTTCAATGCTGAGGTTGTTGTTGAATTTGTTGGTGTTTATCAATGTTGAGGTTGTTGTATTTGTTGCTGTTTTTCAAAGTTGAGTTTGTTGTTGAATTTTATGGTGTTTTTCATTGTTGAGGTTTTGCCAGTATTTGTTGGTGTTTTTGAATGTTGTTGTTGTTGTTTTTATTTTTTGGTGTTTTTGAATGTTGAGGTTGTTGTTGAATTTTTCGGTGCTTTTCATTGTTGAGCTTTTCGTTGAATTTGTTGGTGTTTTTGAATGTTGAGGTTGTTGTTTTTATTTTTCGGTGTTTTTCATTGTTGAGGTTTTTGTTGAATTTGTTGGAGATTTTCAATGTTGAGGTTGTTGTTGAATTTGTTGGTGTTTTTTAATGTTGAGGTTGTTGAATTTGTTGGTTTTTTTCAAAGATGAGTTTGTTGTTGAATTTTTTTGCGTTTTTTATTGTTGAGGTTGTTGTTGTTGAATTATTGGATGTTTTTCATTGTTGAGGTTGTTGTTGAATTTGTTGGTGATTTTCAATATTGAAGTTGTTGTTGAATTTGTTGGTGTTTTTCAATGTTGGGGTTGCTGTTGAATTTTTCGGTGTTTTTCATTGTTGAGGTTGTTGTTGAATTTGTTGAAGTTTTTCAATGTTGAGGTTGTTGTATTTATTTTTTGGTTTTTTGGAATGTTGAGGTTGTTGTTGAATTTCTTGTGTTTTTCATTGTTAAGGTTTTCCTTGAATTTGTTGGTGTCTTTGAATGTTGAGGTTGTTGTTTTTATTTTTCGGTGTTTTTCATTGTGGAGGTTTTTGTTGAATTTGTTGGAGATTTTCAATGTTGAGGTTGTTGTTGAATTTGTTGGTCTTTTTTAATGTTGAGGTTGTTGAATTTGTTGGTTTTTTTCAAAGATGAGTTTGTTGTTGAATTTTTTGGCGTTTTTCATTGTTGAGGTTGTTGTTGAATTTGTTGGTGATTTTCAATATTGAAGTTGTTGTTGAATTTGTTGGTGTTTTTCAATGTTGGGGTTGTTGTTGAATGTTTCGGTGTTTTTCATTGTTGAGGTTGTTGTGGATTTTTTTGGTGTTTTTCAATGTTGATGTGTTTACTGATTTTTATTTGTCTTTTTCATTGTTGAAGTTGTTGTTGATTTTTTTTGGTGTTTTTCAATGTTGAGGATGTTGTTGAATTTTTTGATGTTATTCATTGCTGAGGTTGTTGTTGAAATTGTTGTTGTTTTTGAATGTTGAGGTTGTTGTTGAATTTTTTGGTGCTTTTCATTGTTGAGGTTGTTGTTGAATTTGTTGGAGTTTTTCAATGTTGAGGTTGTTTTTGATTTTTTGGGTTTGTTTCATTGTTGAGGATGTTGTTGAATTTTTTCGTGTTTTTCATTGTTGAGGTTGTTGTTGAATTTTTTGACGATTTTCATTGCTGCGGTTGTTGATGAATTTGATGGTTTTTTTGAATGCTGAGGTTGTTGTTGAATTTTTTGGTGTTTTTCATTGTTGAGGTTGTTGTTGAATAAGTTGGTGTCTTTCAATGTTGAGGTTGTTGAATTTGTTGGTGTTTTTCAAAGTAGAGGTTTTTGATGAATTTTTTGGTGTTTTTCATTTTTGAGGTTTTCGTTGAGTTTGTTGGTGTTTTTGAATGTTGACGTTGCTGTTTTGATTTTTCGTTGTATTTCATTGTTGAGGTTTTTGTTGAATTTGTTGGAGATTTTCAATGTTGAGGTTGTTGTTGAATTTGTTGGTGTTTTTTAATGTTGAGGTTGTTGAATTTGTTGGTTTTTTTCAAAGATGAGTTTGCTGTTGAATTTTTGGATGTTTTTCATTGTTGAGGTTGTGGTTCAATTTGTTGGTGTATTTTCAATGTTGGAGTTGTTGTTGAATTTTTTGGTGTTTTTCATTTTTGAGGTTGTTGTTGATTTTGTTGGTGTTGATTAATGTTGAGGTTGTTGTTGAATGTTTTGGTGTTTTTCATTGTTGAGGTTGCTGTTGAATTTTTTGGTGTTTTTGATTGTTGAGGTTGTTGTTGTTGAATTATTTCATGTTTTTCATTGTTGAGGTTGTTGTTGAATTTGTTGGTGATTTTCAATATTGAGTTTGTTGTTGAATTTGTTGTTGTTTTTCAATTTTGGGGTTGTTGTTGAATTTTTTGTTGTTTTTCATTGTTGAGGTTGTTGTGGAATATCTTGGAGTTCTTCAATGTTGAGGTTGTTGAATTTGTTGGAGTTTTTGAATGTTGAGGTTGTTGATGAATTTTTTGGTGTTTTTCATTGTGGATTTTGATTAATTTGTTGGTCTTTTCCATTGTTGAGGTTTTTGTTGAATTTGTTGGTGCTTTTGAATGTTGAGGTTGTAGTTGAATTTGTTAGTATTTTTCATTGTTGAGGTTGTTGATGAATTTGTTGGTGCTTTTCAATGTTGAGGTTTTGGAATTGGATCGTGTTTTTCAAAGTTTAGATTGTTTTTGAATATTTTGGTGTTTTCCAATGTTGAGGTTGTTGTTGAATTTTTTGGTGTATTCAATGTTTTTCTTTATATCTTTTTGTATTTTTCAATTTTGAGGTTGCCGTTGAATTTGTTGGTGTTTTTCAAAGCTGAGGTTGTTGTTGAATTTGTTGGTGTATTTGAAAGTTGCGGTTCTTAAATCTGTTGGTGTTTTTCAAAGCTGAGGTTGTTGTTGAATTTTTTGGTGTATTTCATTGTTGAGGTTTTTGTTGAATTTGATGGTGATTTTCAATATTGAGTTTGTTGTCGAATTTTTTGGTGTTTTTCATTGTTGTGGTAGTTGTTGAAATTCTTGGAGTTTTTCAATGTTGAGGTTTTTATTGATATTTTTGGTGTTTTTCATTGTTGAGGTTGTTGTTGAATTTATTGATGTTTTTCATTGCTGTGGTTGTTGTTGAAATTATTGGTGTTTTTGAATGTTGAGGTTGTTGTTGAATTTTTTGGTGTTATTGAATGTTGAGGTTCTTGTTGAATTTTATGGTGTTTTTCATTGTTTAGGTTGTTGTTGAATTTTATGGTGTTTTTCAATGTTGAGGAATTTGTTGAATTTGTTGGAGTTTTTGAATTTTGAGGTTGTTGTTGAATTTGTTGGTGTTTATCAATGTTGAGGTTGTTGTTGAATTTTTTAGTGTTATTCGTGGTTGAGGTTGTTGTTGAATTTTTTGTTGAATTTCATTGCTGAGGTTGTTGTTGAATTTGTTGGTGTTTTTGAATGCTGAGGTTGTTGCTGAATTTTTTGGTGTTTTTCACTGTTGAGGTTGTTGTTGAATATGTTGGTCTTTTTCAATGTTGATGCTGTTGACTTTGTTGGTGTTTTTCAATGTAGAGGTTGTTGTTGAATTTTTTGGTGTTTTTCATTTTTGAGGTTTTCGTTGAATTTTTTGGTCTTTTTGAATGTTGAGATTGTTGATGTATTTTTTGGTGTTACTCATTGTTTAGGTTGTTTTTGAAATTGTTGGTGTTTTTGAATGTTGAGGTTGTTGTTGTTGAATTTTTGGATGTTTTTCATTGTTGAGGTTGTTGTTGAATTTTATGGTGATTTTCAATATTGAGGTTGTTGTTGAATTTGTTGGTGTTCTTCAATGTTGAGGTTGTTGTTGAATTTTTTGGTGTTTTTCATTGTTGAAGTTGTTGTTGTTGAATTATTGGATGTTTTTCATTGTTGCATTTGTTGGTGATTTTCAATATTGAGGTTGTTGTTGAATTTGTTGCTGTTTTTCAATGTTGGGGTTGTTGTTGAATTTTTTGGTCCTTTTCATTGTTGAGGTTGTTTTTGTATTTCTTGGAGTTCTTCAATGTTGTGGTTGTTGAATTTGTTTGTGCTTTTGAATGTTCAGGTTGTTGATGAATTTTTTGGTGTTTTTCATTTTTTAGGTTTTTGATGAATTTGTTGGTGTTTTCCATTGTTGAGGTTTTTGTTGAATTTGTTGATGTTTTTGAATGTTGAGGTTGTAGTTAAATTTGTTGGTGTTTTTCATTGTTGAGGTTTTTGATGAATTTGACGGTGTTTTCCACTGTTGAGGTTTTTGTTGAATTTGTTGGTGTTTTTGAATGTTGAGGTTGTAGTTGAATTTGTTGGTGATTAACAATATTGAGGTTGTAGTTGAATTTTTTGTTGCTTTTCAATGTTGAGGTTTTGGAATTGGATCGTGCTTTTCAAAGTTGAGGTTGTTACTGAATATTTTGTTGTTTTTCAACGTTGAGGTTGTTGTGGAATTTTTTTGTGTATTCAATGTTTTTTTTTGAATCTTTTTGTATTTTTCAATGTTGTGGTTGTTCTTGATTTTTTTGGTGTTTTTCATTGTTGAGGTTTTGGTTGAATTTGTTGGTGTTTTTCAAAGTTGAGGTTGTTGTTGACTTTGTTGGTGATTTTCAATGTTGAGGTTGTTGATGAATTTTTTGGTGTATTCAATGTTTTTTTTTAAATCTTTTTGTATTTTTCAAAATTGTGGTTGCAGTTGAATTTGTTGGTGTTTTTCATTGTTGAGTTTGTCATTCAAATTGTTGGAGTTTTTGAATGTTGAGGTTGCAGTTGAATTTGTTGGTGTTTTTAAAGCTGAGGTTGTTGTTGAATTTGTTGGTGTATTTGAATGTTGAGGTTGTTAAATCTGTTGGTGTTTTTCAAAATTGAGGTTGTTGTTGAATTTTATTGGTGTTTTTCATTGTTGAGGTTTTTGTTGAATTTGATGGTGATTTTCAATATTGAGTTTGTTGTCGAATTTTTTGGTGTTTTTCATTGATGTGGTAATTGTTGAAATTCTTGGAGTTTTTCAATGTTGAGGTTTTTATTGATTTTTTTCCTGTTTTTCATTGTTGAGGTTGTTGTTGAATTTTTTTGGTGTTTTTAATTGTTGAGGTTGTTGTTGAATTTTTTGATGTTTTTCATTATTGAGGTTGTTGCTGAAATTGTTGGTGTTTTTGAATGTTGAGGTTGTTGTTGAATTTTTTGCCGTTTTTCATTGTTGAGGAAGTTGTTGAATTTGCTGCAGTTTTTCAATGTTGAGTTTGTAGAATTTGTTGGTGTTTTTCAAATTTGAGGTTGTTGTTGAATTTTTTGGTGTTTTTCATTGTTGAGGATTTGGTTGAATTTGTTGGTGTTTTTGAATGTTGAGGTTGTAGTTGAATTTGTTGGTGATTAATAATATTGAGGTTGTTGTTGAATTTTTTGGTGCTTTTCAATGTTGAGGTTTTGGAATTGGATCGTGCTTTTCAAAGTTGAGGTTGTTGTTGAATATTTTGGTGTTTTTCAATGTTGCGGTTGTTGTTGAATTTTTTGGTTTAATCAATGTTTTTTTTTATTCTTTTTGTATTTTTCAAAATTGTGGCTGCAGTTGAATTATTTGCTGTTTTTCATTGTTGAGTTTGTTATTCAAATTGTTGGAGTTTTTGAATGTTGAGGTTGCAGTTGAATTTGTTGGTGTTTTTCAAAGCTGAGGTTGTTGTTGTATTTGTTGGTGTATTTGAATGTTGAGGTTGTTAAATCTGTTGGTGTTTTTCAAAATTGAGGTTGTTGTTGAATTTTATTGGTGTTTTTCATTGTTGAGGTTTTTGTTGAATTTGATGGTGATTTTCAATATTGAGTTTGTTGTCGAATTTTTTGGTGTTTTTCATTGTTGTGGTAATTGTTGAAATTCTTGGAGTTTTTCAATGTTGAGGTTTTTATTGATTTTTTTCCTGTTTTTCATTGTTGTGGTTGTTGTTGAATTTTTTTGGCGTTTTTCATTGTTGAGGATGTTGTTGAATTTTTTGATGTTTTTCATTATTGAGGTTGTTGTTGAAAATGTTGGTGTTTTTGAATGTTGAGGTTGTTGTTGAATTTTTTGCCGTTTTTCATTGTTGTGGATGTTGTTGAATTTGTTGGAGTTTTTCAATGTTGAGGTTGTTGTTGAATTTGTTGGCGTTTTTCAATGTTGAGTTTGTTGAATTTGTTCGTGTCTTTCATTGTTGAGGTTGTTGTTGAATTTTTTGGTGTTTTTCATTGTTGAGGTTTTGGTTGAATTTGTTGGTGTTTTTGAATTTTGAGGTTGTTGTTTTTATTTTTTGGTGTATTTGAATGTTAAGGTTTTTGTTGAATTTTTTTGGTGTTTTTCATTGTTGAGTTTGTTGTTGAATTTGTAGATGTTTTTCATTGCTGAGGTTGTTGTTGAAATTGTAGGTGATTTTGAATGTTGAGGTTGTTGTTGAATTTTTTGGTGTTTTTCAATGTTGAGGTTGTTGTATTTGTTGCTGTTTTTCAACGTTGAGTTTGTTGATGAATTTTTGGTGTTTTTCATTGTTGAGTTATTGCCAGTATTTGTTGGTGTTTTTGAATGTTGAGGTTGTTGTATTTATTTTTTGGTGTTTTTGAATGTTGAGGTTGTTGTTGAATTTTTTGGTGTTTTTCATTGTTGAGTTTGTTGTGGAATTTCTTGGTGTTTTTTCAATGTTGATGTGTTTATTGATTTTTATTTGTGTTTTTCATTGTTGAGGTTGTTGTTGAATTTTTTTGCTGTTTTTCATTGTTGAGGATGTTGTTGAATTTTTTGATGTTAATCATTGCTGAGGTTGTTGTTGAAATTTTTGGTGTTTTTGAATGTTGAGGTTGTTGTTGAATTTTTTGGTGCTTTTCATTGTTGAGGTTGTTGTTGAATTTGTTGGAGTTTTTCAATGTTGAGGTTGTTGCTGAATTTGTTAGCCTTTTTCAATGTTGAGGTTGTTGAATTTGCTGTTGATTTTCAAAGTTGAGGTTGTTGTTGAATTTTTTGGTGTTTTTCATTGTTGAGGTTGTTGTTGTTGAATTTTTTCATGTTTTTCATTGTTGAGGTTGTTGTTGAATTTTTTGGTGATTTTCAATGTTGAGTTTGTTGTTGAATTTGCTGTTGTTTTTCAATTTTGGGGTTGTTGTTGAATTTTTTGGTGTTTTTCATTGTTGAGGTTGTAGTGGAATTTCTTGGAGTTCTTCAATGTTGAGGTTGTTGAATTTGTTGGAGTTTTTGGATGTTGAGGTTGTAGTTGAATTTTTTGGTATTTTTCATTGTTGAGGTTGTTGATGAATTTGTTGGTGGTTTCCATTGTTGAGGTTTTTGTTGAATTCGTTAGTGATTAACAATATTGAGGTTGTAGTTGAATTTTTTGGTGCTTTTCAATGTTGAGGTTTTGGAATTGGATCGTGTTTTTCAAAGTTGAGGTTGTTTTTGAATATTTTGGTGTTTTTGAATGCTGAGGTTGTTGTTGAATTTTTTGGTGTATTCAATCTTTTTTTTTAAATCTTTTTGTATTTTTCAAATTGAGGTTGCTGTTGAATTTGTTGGTGTTTTTCAGTGTTGAGGTTGTTGTTCAAATTGTTGGAGTTTTTCAATTTTGAGGTTGCCGTTTGAATTTGTTGGTGTTTTTCAAAGCTGAGGTTGTTGTTGAATTTGTTGGTGTATTTGAAAGTTGTGGTTGTTAAATCTGTTGGTGTTTTTTCAAAATTGAGGTTGTTGTTGAATTTTTCGGTGTATTTCATTGTTGAGGTTTTTGTTGAATTTGATGGTGATTTTCAGTGTTGAGTTTGTTGTCGAATTTTTTGGTGTTTTTCGTTGTTGTGGTTGTTGTTGAAATTGTTGATGTTTTTGAATGTTGAGGTTGTTGTTGAATTTTTTGGTTTTATTGAATGTTGAGGTTCTTTTTGACTTTTATGGTGTTTTTCATTGTTGAGGTTGTTGGTGAATTTTTTGGTGTTTTTCAATGTTGAGGTTTTTGTTGAATTTGTTGGAGTTTTTGAATTTTGAGGTTGTTGTTGAATGTGTTGGTGTTTTTCAATGTTGAGGTTGTTGTTGAATTTTTTGGTGTTTTTCGTGGTTGAGGTTGTTGATGAATTTTTTGATGATTTTCATTGCTGAGGTTGCAGTTGAATTTGTTGGTGTTTTTCAAAGCTGAGGTTGTTGTTGAATTTATTGGTGTATTTGGATGTTGAGGTTGTTAAATCTGTTGGTGTTTTTCAAAAATGAGGTTGTTGTTGAATTTTATTTGTGTATTTCATTGTTGAGGTTTTCGTTGTATTTTTTTGGTGTTTTTCATTGCTGAGGATGTTGTTGAATTTTTTGATGTTTTAAATTATTCAGGTTGTTGTTGAAATTGTTGGTGTTTTTGAATGTTGAGGTTGTTGTTGAATTTTTTGCCGTTTTTCATTGTTGAGGAAGTTGTTGAATTTGTTGGAGTTTTTCAATGCTGAGGTTGTTGTTTAATTTGTTGGCGTTTTTCAATGTTGAGTTTGTTGAATTTGTTGGTGCTTTTCAAATTTGAGGTTGTTGTTGAATGTTTTGGTGTTTTTCATTGTTGAGGTTTTGGTTGAATTTGTTGGTGTTTTTGAATGTTGAGGTTGTTGCATTTATTTTCTGGTGTTTTTGAATGTTGAGGTTGTTGTTGAATTTTTTGGTGTTTTTCATTGATGAGGTTGTTGTGGAATTTCTTGGTGTTTTTCAATGTTGATGTGTTTATTGATTTTTATTTGTGTTTTTCAATGTTGAGGTTGTTGTTGAATTTTTTTGGTGTTTTTCATTGTTGAGGATGTTGTTGAATTTTTTGATGTTAATCATTGCTGAGGTTGTTGTTGAAATTGTTGGTGTTTTTGAATGTTGAGGTTGTTGTTGAATTTTTTGGTGCTTTTCATTGTTGAGGTTGTTGTTAAATTTGTTGGAGTTTTTCAATGTTGAGGTTGTTGTTGAATTTGTTAGCGTTTTTCAATGTTGAGGTTGTTGAATTTGCTGTTGATTTTCAAAGTTGAGGTTGTTGTTGAATTTTTTGGTGTTTTTCATTGTTGAGGTTGTTGTTGTTGAATTTTTTCATGTTTTTCATTGTTGAGGTTGTTGTTGAATTTTTTGGTGATTTTCAATGTTGAGTTTATTGTTGAATTTGCTGTTGTTTTTCAATTTTGGGGTTGTTGTTGAATTTTTTGGTGTTTTTCATTGTTGAGGTTGTTGTGGAATTTCTTGGCGTTCTTCAATGTTGAGGTTGTTGAATTTGTTGGAGTTTTTGGATGTTGAGGCTGTAGTTGAATTTTTTGGTATTTTTCATTGTTGAGGTTGTTGATGAATTTGTTGGTGGTTTCCATTGTTGAGGTTTTTGTTGAATTCGTTAGTGATTAACAATATTGAGGTTGTAGTTGAATTTTTTGGTGCTTTTCAATGTTGAGGTTTTGGAATTGGATCGTGTTTTTCAAAGTTGAGGTTGTTTTTGAATATTTTGGTGTGTTTGAATGCTGAGGTTGTTTTTGAATTTTTTGGTGTATTCAATCTTTTTTTTTAAATCTTTTTGTATTTTTCAAATTGAGGTTGCTGTTGAATTTGTTGGTGTTTTTCATTGTTGAGGTTGTTGATCAAATTGTTGGAGTTTTTCAATTTTGAGGTTGCCGTTTGAATTTGTTAGTGTTTTTCAAAGCTGAGGTTGTTGTTGAATTTGTTGGTGTATTTGAAAGTTGCGGTTGTTAAATCTGTTGGTGTTTTTTCAAAATTGAGGTTGTTGTTGAATTTTTTGGTGTATTTCATTGTTGAGGTTTTTGTTGAATTTGATGGTGATTTTCAATGTTGAGTTTGTTGTCGAATTTTTTGGTGTTGTTCATTGTTGTGGTTGTTGTTGAAATTGTTGATGTTTTTGAATGTTGAGGTTGTTGTTGAATTTTTTGGTGTTATTGAATGTTGAGGTTCTTGTTGAATTTTATGGTGTTTTTCATTGTTGAGGTTGTTGGTGAATTTTTTGGTGTTTTTCAATGTTGAGGTTTTTGTTGAATTTGTTGGAGTTTTTGAATTTTGAGGTTGTTGTTGAATGTGTTGGTGTTTTTCAATGTTGAGGTTGTTGTTGAATTTTTTGGTGTTTTTCGTGGTTGAGGTTGTTGATGAATTTTTTGATGATTTTCATTGCTGAGGTTGCAGTTGAATTTGTTGGTGTTTTTCAAAGCTGAGGTTGTTGTTGAATTTATTGGTGTATTTGGATGTTGAGGTTGTTAAATCTGTTGGTGTTTTTCAAAATTGAGGTTGTTGTTGAATTTTATTTGTGTTTTTCATTGTTGAGGTTTTCGTTGTATTTTTTGGGTGTTTTTCATTGCTGAGGATGTTGTTGAATTTTTTGATGTTTTTCATTATTGAGGTTGTTGTTGAAATTGTTGGTGTTTTTGAATGTTGAGGTTGTTGTTGAATTTTTTGCCGTTTTTCATTGTTGAGGAAGTTGTTGAATTTGTTGGAGTTTTTCAATGCTGAGGTTGTTGTTAGATTTGTTGGCGTTTTTCAATGTTGAGTTTGTTGAATTTGTTGGTGCTTTTCAAATTTGAGGTTGTTGTTGAATGTTTTGGTGTTTTTCATTGTTGAGGTTTTGGTTGAATTTGTTGGTGTTTTTGAATGTTGAGGTTGTTGTATTTATTTTCTGGTGTTTTTGAATGTTGAGGTTGTTGTTGAATTTTTTGGTGTTTTTCATTGATGAGGTTGTTGTGGAATTTCTTGGTGTTTTTCAATGTTGATGTGTTTATTGATTTTTATTTGTGTTTTTCAATGTTGAGGTTGTTGTTGAATTTTTTTGGTGTTTTTCATTGTTGTGGATGTTGTTGAATTTTTTGATGTTAATCATTGCTGAGGTTGTTGTTGAAATTGTTGGTGTTTTTGAAAGTTGCGGTTGTTAAATCTGTTGGTGTTTTTTCAAAATTGAGGTTGTTGTTGAATTTTTTGGTGTATTTCATTGTTGAGGTTTTTGTTGAATTTGATGGTGATTTTCAATGTTGAGTTTGTTGTCGAATTTTTTGGTGTTGTTCATTGTTGTGGTTGTTGTTGAAATTGTTGATGTTTTTGAATGTTGAGGTTGTTGTTGAATTTTTTGGTGTTATTGAATGTTGAGGTTCTTGTTGAATTTTATGGTGTTTTTCATTGTTGAGGTTGTTGGTGAATTTTTTGGTGTTTTTCAATGTTGAGGTTTTTGTTGAATTTGTTGGAGTTTTTGAATTTTGAGGTTGTTGTTGAATGTGTTGGTGTTTTTCAATGTTGAGGTTGTTGTTGAATTTTTTGGTGTTTTTCGTGGTTGAGGTTGTTGATGAATTTTTTGATGATTTTCATTGCTGAGGTTGCAGTTGAATTTGTTGGTGTTTTTCAAAGCTGAGGTTGTTGTTGAATTTATTGGTGTATTTGGATGTTGAGGTTGTTAAATCTGTTGGTGTTTTTCAAAATTGAGGTTGTTGTTGAATTTTATTTGTGTTTTTCATTGTTGAGGTTTTCGTTGTATTTTTTGGGTGTTTTTCATTGCTGAGGATGTTGTTGAATTTTTTGATGTTTTTCATTATTGAGGTTGTTGTTGAAATTGTTGGTGTTTTTGAATGTTGAGGTTGTTGTTGAATTTTTTGCCGTTTTTCATTGTTGAGGAAGTTGTTGAATTTGTTGGAGTTTTTCAATGCTGAGGTTGTTGTTAGATTTGTTGGCGTTTTTCAATGTTGAGTTTGTTGAATTTGTTGGTGCTTTTCAAATTTGAGGTTGTTGTTGAATGTTTTGGTGTTTTTCATTGTTGAGGTTTTGGTTGAATTTGTTGGTGTTTTTGAATGTTGAGGTTGTTGTATTTATTTTCTGGTGTTTTTGAATGTTGAGGTTGTTGTTGAATTTTTTGGTGTTTTTCATTGATGAGGTTGTTGTGGAATTTCTTGGTGTTTTTCAATGTTGATGTGTTTATTGATTTTTATTTGTGTTTTTCAATGTTGAGGTTGTTGTTGAATTTTTTTGGTGTTTTTCATTGTTGTGGATGTTGTTGAATTTTTTGATGTTAATCATTGCTGAGGTTGTTGTTGAAATTGTTGGTGTTTTTGAAAGTTGCGGTTGTTAAATCTGTTGGTGTTTTTTCAAAATTGAGGTTGTTGTTGAATTTTTTGGTGTATTTCATTGTTGAGGTTTTTGTTGAATTTGATGGTGATTTTCAATGTTGAGTTTGTTGTCGAATTTTTTGGTGTTGTTCATTGTTGTGGTTGTTGTTGAAATTGTTGATGTTTTTGAATGTTGAGGTTGTTGTTGAATTTTTTGGTGTTATTGAATGTTGAGGTTCTTGTTGAATTTTATGGTGTTTTTCATTGTTGAGGTTGTTGGTGAATTTTTTGGTGTTTTTCAATGTTGAGGTTTTTGTTGAATTTGTTGGAGTTTTTGAATTTTGAGGTTGTTGTTGAATGTGTTGGTGTTTTTCAATGTTGAGGTTGTTGTTGAATTTTTTGGTGTTTTTCGTGGTTGAGGTTGTTGATGAATTTTTTGATGATTTTCATTGCTGAGGTTGCAGTTGAATTTGTTGGTGTTTTTCAAAGCTGAGGTTGTTGTTGAATTTATTGGTGTATTTGGATGTTGAGGTTGTTAAATCTGTTGTTGTTTTTCAAAATTGAGGTTGTTGTTGAATTTTATTTGTGTTTTTCATTGTTGTGGATGTTGTTGAATTTTTTGATGTTAATCATTTCTGAGGTTGTTGTTGAAATTGTTGGTGTTTTTGAATGTTGAGGTTGTTGTTGAATTTTTTGGTGCTTTTCATTGTTGAGGTTGTTGTTAAATTTGTTGGAGTTTTTCAATGTTGAGGTTGTTGTTGAATTTGTTAGCGTTTTTCAATGTTGAGGTTGTTGAATTTGCTGTTGATTTTCAAAGTTGAGGTTGTTGTTGAATTTTTTGGTGTTTTTCATTTTTGAGGTTGTTGTTGTTGAATTTTTTCATGTTTTTCATTGTTGAGGTTGTTGTTGAATTTTTTGGTGTATTTGAAAGTTGTGGTTGTTAAATCTGTTGGTGTTTTTTCAAAATTGAGGTTGTTGTTGAATTTTTCGGTGTATTTCATTGTTGAGGTTTTTGTTGAATTTGATGGTGATTTTCAGTGTTGAGTTTGTTGTCGAATTTTTTGGTGTTTTTCGTTGTTGTGGTTGTTGTTGAAATTGTTGATGTTTTTGAATGTTGAGGTTGTTGTTGAATTTTTTGGTTTTATTGAATGTTGAGGTTCTTTTTGACTTTTATGGTGTTTTTCATTGTTGAGGTTGTTGGTGAATTTTTTGGTGTTTTTCAATGTTGAGGTTTTTGTTGAATTTGTTGGAGTTTTTGAATTTTGAGGTTGTTGTTGAATGTGTTGGTGTTTTTCAATGTTGAGGTTGTTGTTGAATTTTTTGGTGTTTTTCGTGGTTGAGGTTGTTGATGAATTTTTTGATGATTTTCATTGCTGAGGTTGCAGTTGAATTTGTTGGTGTTTTTCAAAGCTGAGGTTGTTGTTGAATTTATTGGTGTATTTGGATGTTGAGGTTGTTAAATCTGTTGGTGTTTTTCAAAAATGAGGTTGTTGTTGAATTTTATTTGTGTATTTCATTGTTGAGGTTTTCGTTGTATTTTTTTGGTGTTTTTCATTGCTGAGGATGTTGTTGAATTTTTTGATGTTTTAAATTATTCAGGTTGTTGTTGAAATTGTTGGTGTTTTTGAATGTTGAGGTTGTTGTTGAATTTTTTGCCGTTTTTCATTGTTGAGGAAGTTGTTGAATTTGTTGGAGTTTTTCAATGCTGAGGTTGTTGTTGAATTTGTTGGCGTTTTTCAATGTTGAGTTTGTTGAATTTGTTGGTGCTTTTCAAATTTGAGGTTGTTGTTGAATGTTTTGGTGTTTTTCATTGTTGAGGTTTTGGTTGAATTTGTTGGTGTTTTTGAATGTTGAGGTTGTTGCATTTATTTTCTGGTGTTTTTGAATGTTGAGGTTGTTGTTGAATTTTTTGGTGTTTTTCATTGATGAGGTTGTTGTGGAATTTCTTGGTGTTTTTCAATGTTGATGTGTTTATTGATTTTTATTTGTGTTTTTCAATGTTGAGGTTGTTGTTGAATTTTTTTGGTGTTTTTCATTGTTGAGGATGTTGTTGAATTTTTTGATGTTAATCATTGCTGAGGTTGTTGTTGAAATTGTTGGTGTTTTTGAATGTTGAGGTTGTTGTTGAATTTTTTGGTGCTTTTCATTGTTGAGGTTGTTGTTAAATTTGTTGGAGTTTTTCAATGTTGAGGTTGTTGTTGAATTTGTTAGCGTTTTTCAATGTTGAGGTTGTTGAATTTGCTGTTGATTTTCAAAGTTGAGGTTGTTGTTGAATTTTTTGGTGTTTTTCATTGTTGAGGTTGTTGTTGTTGAATTTTTTCATGTTTTTCATTGTTGAGGTTGTTGTTGAATTTTTTGGTGATTTTCAATGTTGAGTTTATTGTTGAATTTGCTGTTGTTTTTCAATTTTGGGGTTGTTGTTGAATTTTTTGGTGTTTTTCATTGTTGAGGTTGTTGTGGAATTTCTTGGCGTTCTTCAATGTTGAGGTTGTTGAATTTGTTGGAGTTTTTGGATGTTGAGGCTGTAGTTGAATTTTTTGGTATTTTTCATTGTTGAGGTTGTTGATGAATTTGTTGGTGGTTTCCATTGTTGAGGTTTTTGTTGAATTCGTTAGTGATTAACAATATTGAGGTTGTAGTTGAATTTTTTGGTGCTTTTCAATGTTGAGGTTTTGGAATTGGATCGTGTTTTTCAAAGTTGAGGTTGTTTTTGAATATTTTGGTGTGTTTGAATGCTGAGGTTGTTTTTGAATTTTTTGGTGTATTCAATCTTTTTTTTTAAATCTTTTTGTATTTTTCAAATTGAGGTTGCTGTTGAATTTGTTGGTGTTTTTCATTGTTGAGGTTGTTGATCAAATTGTTGGAGTTTTTCAATTTTGAGGTTGCCGTTTGAATTTGTTAGTGTTTTTCAAAGCTGAGGTTGTTGTTGAATTTGTTGGTGTATTTGAAAGTTGCGGTTGTTAAATCTGTTGGTGTTTTTTCAAAATTGAGGTTGTTGTTGAATTTTTTGGTGTATTTCATTGTTGAGGTTTTTGTTGAATTTGATGGTGATTTTCAATGTTGAGTTTGTTGTCGAATTTTTTGGTGTTGTTCATTGTTGTGGTTGTTGTTGAAATTGTTGATGTTTTTGAATGTTGAGGTTGTTGTTGAATTTTTTGGTGTTATTGAATGTTGAGGTTCTTGTTGAATTTTATGGTGTTTTTCATTGTTGAGGTTGTTGGTGAATTTTTTGGTGTTTTTCAATGTTGAGGTTTTTGTTGAATTTGTTGGAGTTTTTGAATTTTGAGGTTGTTGTTGAATGTGTTGGTGTTTTTCAATGTTGAGGTTGTTGTTGAATTTTTTGGTGTTTTTCGTGGTTGAGGTTGTTGATGAATTTTTTGATGATTTTCATTGCTGAGGTTGCAGTTGAATTTGTTGGTGTTTTTCAAAGCTGAGGTTGTTGTTGAATTTATTGGTGTATTTGGATGTTGAGGTTGTTAAATCTGTTGGTGTTTTTCAAAATTGAGGTTGTTGTTGAATTTTATTTGTGTTTTTCATTGTTGAGGTTTTCGTTGTATTTTTTTGGTGTTTTTCATTGCTGAGGATGTTGTTGAATTTTTTGATGTTTTTCATTATTGAGGTTGTTGTTGAAATTGTTGGTGTTTTTGAATGTTGAGGTTGTTGTTGAATTTTTTGCCGTTTTTCATTGTTGAGGAAGTTGTTGAATTTGTTGGAGTTTTTCAATGCTGAGGTTGTTGTTAGATTTGTTGGCGTTTTTCAATGTTGAGTTTGTTGAATTTGTTGGTGCTTTTCAAATTTGAGGTTGTTGTTGAATGTTTTGGTGTTTTTCATTGTTGAGGTTTTGGTTGAATTTGTTGGTGTTTTTGAATGTTGAGGTTGTTGTATTTATTTTCTGGTGTTTTTGAATGTTGAGGTTGTTGTTGAATTTTTTGGTGTTTTTCATTGATGAGGTTGTTGTGGAATTTCTTGGTGTTTTTCAATGTTGATGTGTTTATTGATTTTTATTTGTGTTTTTCAATGTTGAGGTTGTTGTTGAATTTTTTTGGTGTTTTTCATTGTTGTGGATGTTGTTGAATTTTTTGATGTTAATCATTGCTGAGGTTGTTGTTGAAATTGTTGGTGTTTTTGAAAGTTGCGGTTGTTAAATCTGTTGGTGTTTTTTCAAAATTGAGGTTGTTGTTGAATTTTTTGGTGTATTTCATTGTTGAGGTTTTTGTTGAATTTGATGGTGATTTTCAATGTTGAGTTTGTTGTCGAATTTTTTGGTGTTGTTCATTGTTGTGGTTGTTGTTGAAATTGTTGATGTTTTTGAATGTTGAGGTTGTTGTTGAATTTTTTGGTGTTATTGAATGTTGAGGTTCTTGTTGAATTTTATGGTGTTTTTCATTGTTGAGGTTGTTGGTGAATTTTTTGGTGTTTTTCAATGTTGAGGTTTTTGTTGAATTTGTTGGAGTTTTTGAATTTTGAGGTTGTTGTTGAATGTGTTGGTGTTTTTCAATGTTGAGGTTGTTGTTGAATTTTTTGGTGTTTTTCGTGGTTGAGGTTGTTGATGAATTTTTTGATGATTTTCATTGCTGAGGTTGCAGTTGAATTTGTTGGTGTTTTTCAAAGCTGAGGTTGTTGTTGAATTTATTGGTGTATTTGGATGTTGAGGTTGTTAAATCTGTTGTTGTTTTTCAAAATTGAGGTTGTTGTTGAATTTTATTTGTGTTTTTCATTGTTGTGGATGTTGTTGAATTTTTTGATGTTAATCATTTCTGAGGTTGTTGTTGAAATTGTTGGTGTTTTTGAATGTTGAGGTTGTTGTTGAATTTTTTGGTGCTTTTCATTGTTGAGGTTGTTGTTAAATTTGTTGGAGTTTTTCAATGTTGAGGTTGTTGTTGAATTTGTTAGCGTTTTTCAATGTTGAGGTTGTTGAATTTGCTGTTGATTTTCAAAGTTGAGGTTGTTGTTGAATTTTTTGGTGTTTTTCATTTTTGAGGTTGTTGTTGAATTTTTTCATGTTTTTCATTGTTGAGGTTGTTGTTGAATTTTTTGGTGATTTTCAATGTTGAGTTTGTTGTTGAATTTGCTGTTGTTTTTCAATTTTGGGGTTGTTGTTGAATTTTTTGGTGTTTTTCATTGTTGAGGTTGTTGTGGAATTTCTTGGCGTTCTTCAATGTTGAGGTTGTTGAATTTGTTGGAGTTTTTGGATGTTGAGGCTGTAGTTGAATTTTTTGGTATTTTTCATTGTTGAGGTTGTTGATGAATTTGTTGGTGGTTTCCATTGTTGAGGTTTTTGTTGAATTCGTTAGTGATTAACAATATTGAGGTTGTAGTTGAATTTTTTGGTGCTTTTCAATGTTGAGGTTTTTGAATTGGATCGTGTTTTTCAAAGTTGAGGTTGTTTTTGAATATTTTGGTGTGTTTGAATGCTGAGGTTGTTTTTGAATTTTTTGGTGTATTCAATCTTTTTTTTTAAATCTTTTTGTATTTTTCAAATTGAGGTTGCTGTTGAATTTGTTGGTGTTTTTCATTGTTGAGGTTGTTGATCAAATTGTTGGAGTTTTTCAATTTTGAGATTGCCGTTTGAATTTGTTAGTGTTTTTCAAAGCTGAGGTTGTTGTTGAATTTGTTGGTGTATTTGAAAGTTGCGGTTGTTAAATCTGTTGGTGTTTTTTCAAAATTGAGGTTGTTGTTGAATTTTTTGGTGTATTTCATTGTTGAGGTTTTTGTTGAATTTGATGGTGATTTTCAATGTTGAGTTTGTTGTCGAATTTTTTGGTGTTGTTCATTGTTGTGGTTGTTGTTGAAATTGTTGATGTTTTTGAATGTTGAGGTTGTTGTTGAATTTTTTGGTGTTATTGAATGTTGAGGTTCTTGTTGAATTTTATGGTGTTTTTCATTGTTGAGGTTGTTGGTGAATTTTTTGGTGTTTTTCAATGTTGAGGTTTTTGTTGAATTTGTTGGAGTTTTTGAATTTTGAGGTTGTTGTTGAATGTGTTGGTGTTTTTCAATGTTGAGGTTGTTGTTGAATTTTTTGGTGTTTTTCGTGGTTGAGGTTGTTGATGAATTTTTTGATGATTTTCATTGCTGAGGTTGCAGTTGAATTTGTTGGTGTTTTTCAAAGCTGAGGTTGTTGTTGAATTTATTGGTGTATTTGGATGTTGAGGTTGTTAAATCTGTTGGTGTTTTTCAAAATTGAGGTTGTTGTTGAATTTTATTTGTCTTTTTCATTGTTGAGGTTTTCGTTGTATTTTTTTGGTGTTTTTCATTGCTGAGGATGTTGTTGAATTTTTTGATGTTTTTCATTATTGAGGTTGTTGTTGAAATTGTTGGTGTTTTTGAATGTTGAGGTTGTTGTTGAATTTTTTGCCGTTTTTCATTGTTGAGGAAGTTGTTGAATTTGTTGGAGTTTTTCAATGCTGAGGTTGTTGTTAGATTTGTTGGCGTTTTTCAATGTTGAGTTTGTTGAATTTGTTGGTGCTTTTCAAATTTGAGGTTGTTGTTGAATGTTTTGGTGTTTTTCATTGTTGAGGTTTTGGTTGAATTTGTTGGTGTTTTTGAATGTTGAGGTTGTTGTATTTATTTTCTGGTGTTTTTGAATGTTGAGGTTGTTGTTGAATTTTTTGGTGTTTTTCATTGATGAGGTTGTTGTGGAATTTCTTGGTGTTTTTCAATGTTGATGTGTTTATTGATTTTTATTTGTGTTTTTCAATGTTGAGGTTGTTGTTGAATTTTTTTGGTGTTTTTCATTGTTGTGGATGTTGTTGAATTTTTTGATGTTAATCATTGCTGAGGTTGTTGTTGAAATTGTTGGTGTTTTTGAAAGTTGCGGTTGTTAAATCTGTTGGTGTTTTTTCAAAATTGAGGTTGTTGTTGAATTTTTTGGTGTATTTCATTGTTGAGGTTTTTGTTGAATTTGATGGTGATTTTCAATGTTGAGTTTGTTGTCGAATTTTTTGGTGTTGTTCATTGTTGTGGTTGTTGTTGAAATTGTTGATGTTTTTGAATGTTGAGGTTGTTGTTGAATTTTTTGGTGTTATTGAATGTTGAGGTTCTTGTTGAATTTTATGGTGTTTTTCATTGTTGAGGTTGTTGGTGAATTTTTTGGTGTTTTTCAATGTTGAGGTTTTTGTTGAATTTGTTGGAGTTTTTGAATTTTGAGGTTGTTGTTGAATGTGTTGGTGTTTTTCAATGTTGAGGTTGTTGTTGAATTTTTTGGTGTTTTTCGTGGTTGAGGTTGTTGATGAATTTTTTGATGATTTTCATTGCTGAGGTTGCAGTTGAATTTGTTGGTGTTTTTCAAAGCTGAGGTTGTTGTTGAATTTATTGGTGTATTTGGATGTTGAGGTTGTTAAATCTGTTGGTGTTTTTCAAAATTGAGGTTGTTGTTGAATTTTATTTGTGTTTTTCATTGTTGAGGTTTTCGTTGTATTTTTTTGGTGTTTTTCATTGCTGAGGATGTTGTTGAATTTTTTGATGTTTTTCATTATTGAGGTTGTTGTGGAAATTGTTGGTGTTTTTCAATGCTGAGGTTGTTGTTGAATTTGTTGGCGTTTTTCAATGTTGAGTTTGTTGAATTTGTTGGTGCTTTTCAAATTTGAGGTTGTTGTTGAATGTTTTGGTGTTTTTCATTGTTGAGGTTTTGGTTGAATTTGTTGGTGTTTTTGAATGTTGAGGTTGTTGTATTTATTTTCTGGTGTTTTTGAATGTTGAGGTTGTTGTTGAATTTTTTGGTGTTTTTCATTGATGAGGTTGTTGTGGAATTTCTTGGTGTTTTTCAATGTTGATGTGTTTATTGATTTTTATTTTTGTTTTTCAATGTTGAGGTTGTTGTTGAATTTTTTTGGTGTTTTTCATTGTTGTGGATGTTGTTGAATTTTTTGATGTTAATCATTGCTGAGGTTGTTGTTGAAATTGTTGGTGTTTTTGAATGTTGAGGTTGTTGTTGAATTTTTTGGTGCTTTTCATTGTTGAGGTTGTTGTTGAATTTGTTAGCGTTTTTCAATGTTGAGGTTGTTGAATTTGCTGTTGATTTTCAAAGTTGAGGTTGTTGTTGAATTTTTTGGTGTTTTTCATTGTTGAGGTTGTTGTTGTTGAATTTTTTCATGTTTTTCATTGTTGAGGTTGTTGTTGAATTTTTTGGTGATTTTCAATGTTGAGTTTGTTGTTGAATTTGCTGTTGTTTTTCAATTTTGGGGTTGTTGTTGAATTTTTTGGTGTTTTTCATTGTTGAGGTTGTTGTGGAATTTCTTGGAGTTCTTCAATGTTGAGGTTGTTGAATTTGTTGGAGTTTTTGGATGTTGAGGTTGTAGTTGAATTTTTTGGTATTTTTCATTGTTGCGGTTGTTGATGAATTTGTTGGTGGTTTCCATTGTTGAGGTTTTTGTTGAATTCGTTAGTGATTAACAATATTGAGGTTGTAGTTGAATTTTTTGGTGCTTTTCAATGTTGAGGTTTTGGAATTGGATCGTGTTTTTCAAAGTTGAGGTTGTTTTTGAATATTTTGGTGTTTTTGAATGCTGAGGTTGTTGTTGAATTTATTGGTGTATTCAATCTTTTTTTTAAATTCTTTTTGTATTTTTCAAATTGAGGTTGCTGTTGAATTTGTTGGTGTTTTTCATTGTTGAGTTTGTTATTCAAATTGTTGGAGTTTTTCAATTTTGAGGTTGCCGTTGAATTTGTTGGTGTTTTTCAAAGCTGAGGTTGTTGTTGAATTTGTTGGTGTATTTGAAAGTTGCGGTTGTTAAATCTGTTGGTGTTTTTTCAAAATTGAGGTTGTTGTTGAATTTTTTGGTGTATTTCATTGTTGAGGTTTTTGTTGAATTTGATGGTGATTTTCAATGTTGAGTTTGTTGTCGAATTTTTTGGTGTTTTTCATTGTTGTAGTTGTTGTTGAAATTGTTGATGTTTTTGAATGTTGAGGTTGTTGTTGAATTTTTTGGTGTTATTGAATGTTGAGGTTCTTGTTGAATTTTATTGTGTTTTTCATTGTTGAGGTTGTTGGTGAATTTTTTGGTGTTTTTCCATGTTGAGGTTTTTGTTGAATTTGTTGGAGTTTTTGAATTTTGAGGTTGTTGTTGAATGTGTTGGTGTTTTTCAATGTTGAGGTTGTTGTTGAATTTTTTGGTGTTTTTCGTGGTTGAGGTTGTTGATGAATTTTTTGATCATTTTCATTGCTGAGGTTGCAGTTGAATTTGTTGGTGTTTTTCAAAGCTGAGGTTGTTGTTGAATTTATCGGTGTATTTGGATGTTGAGGTTGTTAAATCTGTTGGTGTTTTTCAAAATTGAGGTTGTTGTTGAATTTTATTGGTGTTTTTCATTGTTGAGGTTTTCGTTGAATTTTTTTGGTGTTTTTCATTGTTGAGGATGTTGTTGAATTTGTTGATGTTTTTCATTATTGAGGTTGTTGTTGAAATTGTTGGTGTTTTTGAATGTTGAGGTTGTTGTTGAATTTTTTGCCGTTTTTAATTGTTGAGGAAGTTGTTGAATTTGTTGGAGTTTTTCAATGCTGAGGTTGTTGTTGAATTTGTTGGCGTTTTTCAATGTTGAGTTTGTTGAATATGTTGGTGTTTTTCAAAGTTGAGGTTTTGTTGAATTTTTTGGTGTTTTTCATTGTTGAGGTTTTGGTTGAATTTGTTGGTGTTTTTGAGTTTTGAGGTTGTTGTTTTTACTTTTTGGTGTTGTTGAATGTTAAGGTTTTTGATGAATTTTTTGGTGTTTTTCATTGTTGAGGTTGTTGATGAATGTTTTTGGTGTTTTTCATTGTTGAGGTTGTTGTTGAATTTTTTGATGTTTTTCATTGTTGAGGTTGTTGTTGAAATTGCTGGTGTTTGTGAATGTTGAAGTTGTTGAATTGTTTGATGTTTTTCATTGCTGAGGTTGTTGTTGAATTTGTTGGTGATTTTCAATGTTGAGGTTGTTGAACTTATTGGTGTTATCAATGCTTTTTTTTGATCTTATTTGTTTTTTTCAATGTTGAGGTTGCAGTTGAATTTGTTGGTGTTTTTCAATTTTGAGATTGTTGAATTTGTTGGTGTTTTTCAAAGTTGAGGTTGTTGTTGAATTTGTTGGTGTTTTTCAATGTTGAGGTTGTTGAATTTGTTTGTGTTTTTCAAGGCTGATGTTGTTGTTGAATTTGTTGGTGTATTTGAAAGTTGACGTTGTTAAATCTGTTGGAGTTTTTCAATGTTGAGGTTGTTGTTTAATTTTTTGGTGTTTTTCATTGTTGAGGTCGTTGTTGTTGAATTTTTGCTGTTTTTAATTGTTGAGGATGTTGATGAATTTGTTGGTGTTTTTCAAAGTTGAGGTTGTTGAATTTGTTGGTGTTTTTCAAAGTTGAGGTTGATGTTGAATTTTTTGGTGTTTTTCATTGTTGAGGATTTGCTTGAATTTGTTGGTGTATTTGAATGTTGAGGTTGTTGTTTTTATTTTTTGGTGTTTTTGAATGTTGAGGTTGTTATGGAAATTTTTGGTGTTTTTCAATGTTGAGGTTGTTATTGAATTTGTTGGTGTTTTTTATTGTTGATGTTGTTGTTAAATTTTTGGGTGTTTTTCATTGTTGAGGTTTTTGTTGAATTTTTTGGTATTTTTGAATGTTGAGGATGTTGATGAATTTTTTGGTGTTTTTCATTGTTGAGGTTTTTGTTGAATTTGATGGTGATTTTCAATGCTGAGTTTGTTGTGGAATTTTTCGTGTTTTTAATTGTTGAGGTAGATGTTGAAATTATTGGAATTTTTCAATTTTGAGGTTACAATTCATTTTTTTGGTGTTTTTCATTGTTGAGATTGTTGCTGAATTTTTTGATGTTTTTCATTGCTGAGGTTGTTGTTGAAATTGTTGGTGTTTTTGAGTGTTGAGGTTGTTGTTGAATTTTTTGGTGTTATTCATTGTTGAGGTTGTTGTTGAATTGTTTGGAGATTTTCAATGTTGAGGTTGTTGAATTTGTTGGTGTTTTTCAAAGTTGAGGTTGTTGTTGAATTTGTTGGTATTTTTCAGTGTTGTGGTTGTTGTTGAATTTTTTGGTGTTTTTCATAGTTGAGGTTTTGGTTGAATTTGTTGCTGTTTTTGAATGTTGAGGTTGTTGTTTTTATTTTTTGGTGTTTTTGAATGTTGAGGTTGTTGTTGAATTTTTTGGTGTTTTTCATTGTTGAGGTTGTTGTTGAATTTTTTGTTGTTATTCAATGTTGAGGTTCTTGTTGAATTTGTTGGTGTTTTTGAATGTTGAGGTTGTTGTTTTTATTTTTTGGTGTTTTTGAATGTCGAGGTTGTTGTTGAATTTTTTGGTGTTTTTCATTGTTGAGGTTGTTGTTGAATTTTTTTGTTGTTATTCAATGTTGAGGTTCTTGTTGAATTTGTTGGTGTTTTTGAATGTTGAGGTTGTTGTTTTTATTTTTTGGTGTTTTTCAATGTTGAGGTTGTTGTTGAATATTTTGGTGTTTTTCAATGTTGAGGTTGTTGTTGAATTTTTTGGTGATTTTCAATATTGAGGTTGTTGTTGAAATATTTGGTGCATTCAATGTTTTTCTTTGAATCTTTTTGTATTTTTCAAAGTTGAGATTGCAGTTGAATTTGTTGCTGTTTCCCAATTTTGAGGTTGTTGAATTTTTTGGTGTTTTTCAAAGTTGAGGTTGTTGTTGAATTTTTTGGTGGTCTTCATTGTTGAGTGTTTTTGTTGAAATTGTTGTTGTTTTTGAATGTTGAGGTTGTTGTTGAATTTTTTGATGTTTTTCATTGTTGAGGTTGATGTTGAATTTTTTGATGATTTTCAATGTTGAGTTTGTTGTTGAATTTTTTGGTGTTTTTCATTGTTGAGGTTGTTGTTGAATTTTTTGGTGTTTTCATTGTTGCGGTACTTGTTGAATTTGTTGGTGTTTTTCATTGTTGAGGTTGTTGTTGAATTTTTTGATGTTTTTCATAGCTGAGGTTGTTGCTGAATTTGTTGGTGATTTTCAATGTTGAGGTTGTTGCATTTATTGGTGTTATCAATGGATTTTTAAAAAATCTTTTTTGTATTTTTCAAAGTTGAGGTTGCAGTAGAATTTGTTGGTGTTTTTCAATGATGAGGTTGTTGAATTTGTTGGTATTTTTCAAAGTGGATGTTGTTGTTGTGGAATTTTTTCCTGTTTTTATTTGTTGAGCTTTTTGTTGAATTTGTTGTTGTTTTTGAATGTTGAGGTTGTCGTTGAATTTTTTGGTGATTTTCATTGTTGAGGTTGTCATTGAATTTGTTGGTCTTTTTCAATGTTGACGTTGTTGAATTTGATGGTGTTTTTGTAAGTTGAGGGATTTGTTCAATTTGATGGTGTTTTTCACTGTTGAGGTATGTGTTGAATTTGTTGGTGTTGTTGAATGTTGAGGTTGTCAATGAATTTGTTGGTCTTTTTCAATGTTGACGTTGTTGAATTTGATGGTGTTTTTGTAAGTTGAGGGATTTGTTCAATTTGTTGGTGTTTTTCACTGTTGAGGTATGTGTTGAATTTGTTGGTGTTGTTGAATGTTGAGGTTTTTGTTGAATTTGTTGGTATTTTTCAATGTTGAGGTGGTTGAATTTTTTGGTTTTTATGAAAGTTGAGGTTGTTGTTGAATTTTTTGGTGTTATTCATTGATGAGGTTTTCTGTTGAATTTGTTGTTGTCTTTGAACGTTGAGGTTGTTGTTGAATTTGTTGGTGATTTTCAATGTTGAGTTTGTTGTTCAATATTTTGTTGTTTTTCATTGTTGAGGTTGTTGTTGAAATTGTTGTAGTTTTTCAATGTTGAGGTTGTTGTTGAATTTTTTGGTGTTTTTCATTATTGAGGTCGTTGATGTTGAATTTTTGCTGTTTTTCATTGTTGAGGTTGTTGATGGATTTGTTGGTGTTTTTCAATGTTGAGGTTGTTGAATTTGTTGGTGTTTTTCAAAGTTGCGGTTGTTGTTGAATTTTTTGTGTTTTTCAATGTTGAGGATTTGGTTGAATTTGTTGGTGGATTTGAATATTGAGGTTGTTGTTTTTATTTTTTGGTGTATTTGAATGTTGAGCTTGTTATGGTATTTTTTGGTGTTTTTCAATGTTGAGGTTGTTGTTGAATTTGTTGGAGTTTATCAATTTTGAGGTTGTTGTTGAATTTGTTGGTGTTTTTCATTGTTGATGTTGTTGTTGAATTTTTGGGTGTTTTTCATTGTTGCGGTTTTTGTTGAATTTTTTGGTATTTTTGAATGTTGAGGATGTTGATGAATTTTTGGGTGTTTTCATTGTTGAGGTTTTTGTTGAATTTAATGGTGATTTTCAATGTTGAGTTTGTTGTCGAATTTTTCGTGTTTTTAATTGTTGTGGTAGTTGCTGAAATTCTTGGAGTTTTTCAATGTTGAGGTTACAATTGATTTTATTGGTGTTTTTCATTGTTGAGGTTTTTGTTGAATTTTTAGGTGTTTTTCATTGCTGAGATTGTTGTTAAATTTTTTGATGTTTTTCATTGCTGAGGTTGTTGTTGAAATTGTTAGTGTTTTTGAATGTTGAGGTTGTTGTTGAATTGGTTCGGGTTTTTCATTGTTGAGGTTGTTGTTCAATTGGTTGGAGTTTTTCAATGTTGAGGTTGTTGAATTTGTTGGTGTTTTTCATAGTTGAGGTTGTTGTTGAATTTTTTGGTGTTTTTCATTGTTGAGGTTTTGGTTGAATTTGTTGGTGTTTTTGAATGTTGAGGTTGTTGTTTTTATTTTTTGGTGTTTTTGAATGTTGAGGTTGTTGTTGAATTTTTTGGTGTTTTTCCTTGTTGAGGTTGTTGTTGAATTTTTTGTTGTTATTCAATGTTGAGGTTTTTGTTGAATTTGTTGATGTTTTTGAATGTTGAGGTTGTTGTTGAATTTGTTGATGTTTTTCAATGTTGATGGTGTTGTTGAATTTTTTGGGGTTTTTAATTGTTGAGATTTTTGTGGAATTTCTTGGTGTTTTTGAATGTTGAGGATGTTGATGAATTTTTTGGGATTTTTCATTGTTGAGGTTTTTGTTGAATTTGTTGGTGTTTTTCATTAAAGAGGTTGTTGTTGAATTTGTTAGTGATTTTCAATATTGTGGTTGTAGTTGAATTTGTCGGTGTTTTTCCATTTTGAGGTTTTTGAATTTGTTGGTGTTTTTCAAAATTGAGGTTGTTGTTGAATATTTTGATGTTTTTCAATGTTGAGGTTGTTGTTGAATTTTTTGGTGATTTTCAATATTGAGGTTGTTGTTGGAATTATTGGTGCATTCAATGTTTTTTTTTGAATCTTTTTGTATTTTTCAAAGTTGAGGTTGCAGTTGAATTTGTTGCTGCTTCTCAATGTTGAGGTCGTTGAATTTTTTGGTGTTTATCAACGTTTAGGTTGCTGTTGAATTTTTTGGTGTTTTTCATAGTTGAGTTTTTTTGTTGAATTTGTTGTTGTTTTTGAATGTTGAGGTTGTTGTTGAATTTTTTGATGTTTTTCATTGTTGAGGTTGATGTTGAATTTGTTGATGATTTTCAATGTTGAGTTTGTTGTTGAATTTTTTGGTGTTTTTCATTGTTGATGTTGATGTTGAATTTTTTGGTGTTTTTCATTGTTGCGGTACTTATGAATTTGTTGGTGTTTTTCATTGTTGAGGTTGTTGTTGAATTTTTTGATGTTTTTCATTGCTGAGGTTGTTGTTGAATATGTTGGTGATTTTCAATGTTGAGGTTGTTGAATTTGTTGGTATTTTTCAAAGTTGAGGTTGTTGAATTTGTTGGTGTTTTTCCAAGTTGATGTTGTTGTTAAATTTTTTCGTGTTTTAATTGTTGAGGTTTTTGTTGAATTTGTTGTTGTTTTTGAATGTTGAGGATGTCGTTGAATTATTTGGTGATTTTCATTGTTGAGGTTGTTGTTGAATGTGTTGGAGTTTTTCAATGTTGAGGTTGTTGAATTTGTTGGTATTTTTGAAAGTTGAGGAAGTTGTTCAATTTTTTGGTGCTTTTCATTGTTGAGGTATGTGTTGAATTTGTTGATTGTTTTGATTGTTGACGTTGTTGAATCTGTTTGTGTTTTTCAAAGTTGAGGTGTTGTCGAATTTTTCGGTGTTTTTCATTGTTGAGGTTTTTGTTGAATTTGTTGGTGATTTTCAATGATGAGTTTGTTGTTCAATATTTCGGTGTTTTTCATTGTTGAGGTTGTTGTTGAATTTTTTGGTGTTTTTCCTTGTTGAGGTCGTTGTTGTATTTTTTGGTGTTTATGAAAGTTGAGGTTGTTGTTGAATTTTTTCGTGTTTTTCATTGTTGAGGTTTACGTTGAATTTGTTGTTGTTTTTGAATGTTGAGGTTGTTGTTGAATTTCTTGATGTTTTTCATTGTTGAGGTTGTTGTTGAATTTTTTGGTGTTTTTCATTGTTGAGGTTTTTGTTGAATTTGTTGGTGATTTTCAATGATGAGTTTGTCGTTCAATATTTCGGTGTTTTTCATTGTTGAGGTTGTTGTTGAAATTGTTGGAGTTTTTCAATGTTGAAGTTGTTGTTGAATTTATTGGTGTTTTTAATTGTTGAGATTTTTGTCGAATTTGTTGGTGTTAATGAATGTTGAGGATGTTGACGAATTTTTTGGGATTTTTCATTGTTGAGGTTTTTGTTGAATTTGTTGGTATTTTTCATTAGATAGGTTGTTGTTGAATTTGTTGGTGATTTTCAATATTGAGGTTGTAGTTGAATTTGTTGGTGTTTTTCCATTTTGTGGTTTTGGAATTTGTTGGTGTTTTTCAAAGTTGAGGTTGTTGTTGAATATTTTGATGTTTTTCAATGTTGTGGTTGTTGTTGAATTTTTTGGTGATATTCAATATTGAGGTTGTTGTTGGAATTATTGGTGCATTCAATGTTTTTTTTTGAATCTTTTTGTATTTTTCAAGGTTGAGGTTGCAGTTGAATTTGTTGCTGTTTCTCAATGTTGTGGTTGTTGAATTTTTTGGTGTTTTTCAAAGTTGAGGTTGTTGTTGAATTTTTTGGTGTTTTTCATTGTTGAGTTTTTTTGTTGAATTTGTTGTTGTTTTTGAATGTTGAGGTTGTTGTTGAATTTTTTGATGTTTTTCATTGTTGAGGTTGATGTTGAATTTGTTGATGATTTTCAATGTTGAGTTTGTTGTTGAATTTTTTGGTGTTTTTCATTGTTGATGTTGATGTTGAATTTTTTGGTGTTTTTCATTGTTGCGGTACTTATGAATTTGTTGGTGTTTTTCATTGTTGAGGTTGTTGTTGAATTTTTTGATGTTTTTCATTGCTGAGGTTGTTGTTGAATATGTTGGTGATTTTCAATGTTGAGGTTGTTGAATTTGTTGGTATTTTTCAAAGTTGAGGTTGTTGAATTTGTTGGTGTTTTTCCAAGTTGATGTTGTTGTTAAATTTTTTCGTGTTTTAATTGTTGAGGTTTTTGTTGAATTTGTTGTTGTTTTTGAATGTTGAGGTTGTCGTTGAACTATTTGGTGATTTTCATTGTTGAGGTTGTTGTTGAATTTGTTGGAGTTTTTCAATGTTGAGGTTGTTGAATTTGTTGGTATTTTTGAAAGTTGAGGAAGTTGTTCAATTTTTTGGTGCTTTTCATTGTTGAGGTATGTGTTGAATTTGTTGATTGTTTTGATTGTTGACGTTGTTGAATCTGTTTGTGTTTTTCAAAGTTGAGGTGTTGTCGAATTTTTCGGTGTTTTTCATTGTTGAGGTTTTTGTTGAATTTGTTGGTGATTTTCAATGATGAGTTTGTTGTTCAATATTTCGGTGTTTTTCATTGTTGAGGTTGTTGTTGAATTTTTTGGTGTTTTTCCTTGTTGAGGTCGTTGTTGTATTTTTTGGTGTTTATGAAAGTTGAGGTTGTTGTTGAATTTTTTCGTGTTTTTCATTGTTGAGGTTTACGTTGAATTTGTTGTTGTTTTTGAATGTTGAGGTTGTTGTTGAATTTCTTGATGTTTTTCATTGTTGAGGTTGTTGTTGAATTTTTTGGTGTTTTTCATTGTTGAGGTTTTTGTTGAATTTGTTGGTGATTTTCAATGATGAGTTTGTCGTTCAATATTTCGGTGTTTTTCATTGTTGAGGTTGTTGTTGAAATTGTTGGAGTTTTTCAATGTTGAAGTTGTTGTTGAATTTATTGGTGTTTTTAATTGTTGAGATTTTTGTCGAATTTGTTGGTGTTAATGAATGTTGAGGATGTTGACGAATTTTTTGGGATTTTTCATTGTTGAGGTTTTTGTTGAATTTGTTGGTATTTTTCATTAAATAGGTTGTTGTTGAATTTGTTGGTGATTTTCAATATTGAGGTTGTAGTTGAATTTGTTGGTGTTTTTCCATTTTGTGGTTTTGGAATTTGTTGGTGTTTTTCAAAGTTGAGGTTGTTGTTGAATATTTTGATGTTTTTCAATGTTGTGGTTGTTGTTGAATTTTTTGGTGATATTCAATATTGAGGTTGTTGTTGGAATTATTGGTGCATTCAATGTTTTTTTTTGAATCTTTTTGTATTTTTCAAGGTTGAGGTTGCAGTTGAATTTGTTGCTGTTTCTCAATGTTGTGGTTGTTGAATTTTTTGGTGTTTTTCAAAGTTGAGGTTGTTGTTGAATTTTTTGGTGTTTTTCATTGTTGAGTTTTTTTGTTGAATTTGTTGTTGTTTTTGAATGTTGAGTTTGTTGTTGAATTTTTTGATGTTTTTCATTGTTGAGGTTGATGTTGAATTTGTTGATGATTTTCAATGTTGAGTTTGTTGTTGAATTTTTTGGTGTTTTTCATTGTTCAGGTTGTTGTTGCATTTTTTGGTGTTTTTCATTGTTGCGGTACTTGTTGAATTTTTTGATGTTTTTCTTTGCTGAGGTTGTTGTTGAATTTGTTGGTGATTTTCAATGTTGAGGTTGTTGAATTTGTTGGTGTTTTTCAAAGTTGATGTTGTTGTCAATTTTTTTCGTGTTTTTAATTGTTGAGGTTTTTGTTGAATTTGTTGGAGTTTTTGAATGTTGAGGTTGTCGTTGAATTTTTTGGTGATTTTCATTGTTGAGTTTGTTGTTGAATTTGTTTGGAGTTTTTCAATGTTGAGGTTGTTGAATTTGTTGGTATTTTTGAAAGTTGAAGAAGTTGTTCAATTTTTTGATGTTTTTCATTGTTGAGGTATGTGTTGAGTTTGTTGGTTGTTTTGATTGTTGACGTTGTTGAATCTGTTGGTGTTCTTCAAAGTTGAGGTGTTGTTGAATTTTTTGGTGTTTTTCATTGTTGAGGTTTTTGTTGAATTAGTTGGTGTTGTTGAATGTTGAGGTTGTTGTTGAATTTGTTGGTATTTTTCAATGTTGAGCTAGTTGAATTTTTTGGTGTTTATGAAAGTTGAGGTTGTTGTGGAATTTGTTGATGTTTTTCAATGTTGATGGTGTTGTTGAATTTTTTGGGGTTTTTAATTGTTGAGATTTTTGTGGAATTTCTTGGTGTTTTTGAATGTTGAGGATGTTGATGAATTTTTGGGATTTTTCATTGTTGAGGTTTTTGTTGAATTTGTTGGTGTTTTTCATTAAAGAGGTTGTTGTTGAATTTGTTAGTGATTTTCAATATTGTGGTTGTAGTTGAAATTGTCGGTGTTTTTCCATTTTGAGGTTTTTGAATTTGTTGGTGTTTTTCAAAATTGAGGTTGTTGTTGAATATTTTGATGTTTTTCAATGTTGAGGTTGTTGTTGAATTTTTTGGTGATTTTCAATATTGAGGTTGTTGTTGGAATTATTGGTGCATTCAATGTTTTTTTTTGAATCTTTTTGTATTTTTCAAAGTTGAGGTTGCAGTTGAATTTGTTGCTGCTTCTCAATGTTGAGGTCGTTGAATTTTTTGGTGTTTATCAACGTTTAGGTTGCTGTTGAATTTTTTGGTGTTTTTCATAGTTGAGTTTTTTTGTTGAATTTGTTGTTGTTTTTGAATGTTGAGGTTGTTGTTGAATTTTTTGATGTTTTTCATTGTTGAGGTTGATGTTGAATTTGTTGATGATTTTCAATGTTGAGTTTGTTGTTGAATTTTTTGGTGTTTGTCATTGTTGATGTTGATGTTGAATTTTTTGGTGTTTTTCATTGTTGCGGTACTTATGAATTTGTTGGTGTTTTTCATTGTTGAGGTTGTTGTTGAATTTTTTGATGTTTTTCATTGCTGAGGTTGTTGTTGAATATGTTGGTGATTTTCAATGTTGAGGTTGTTGAATTTGTTGGTATTTTTCAAAGTTGAGGTTGTTGAATTTGTTGGTGTTTTTCCAAGTTGATGTTGTTGTTAAATTTTTTCGTGTTTTAATTGTTGAGGTTTTTGTTGAATTTGTTGTTGTTTTTGAATGTTGAGGATGTCGTTGAATTATTTGGTGATTTTCATTGTTGAGGTTGTTGTTGAATTTGTTGGAGTTTTTCAATGTTGAGGTTGTTGAATTTGTTGGTATTTTTGAAAGTTGAGGAAGTTGTTCAATTTTTTGGTGCTTTTCATTGTTGAGGTATGTGTTGAATTTGTTGATTGTTTTGATTGTTGACGTTGTTGAATCTGTTTGTGTTTTTCAAAGTTGAGGTGTTGTCGAATTTTTCGGTGTTTTTCATTGTTGAGGTTTTTGTTGAATTTGTTGGTGATTTTCAATGATGAGTTTGTTGTTCAATATTTCGGTGTTTTTCATTGTTGAGGTTGTTGTTGAATTTTTTGGTGATTTTCCTTGTTGAGGTCGTTGTTGTATTTTTTGGTGTTTATGAAAGTTGAGGTTGTTGTTGAATTTTTTCGTGTTTTTCATTGTTGAGGTTTACGTTGAATTTGTTGTTGTTTTTGAATGTTGAGGTTGTTGTTGAATTTCTTGATGTTTTTCATTGTTGAGGTTGTTGTTGAATTTTTTGGTGTTTTTCATTGTTGAGGTTTTTGTTGAATTTGTTGGTGATTTTCAATGATGAGTTTGTTGTTCAATATTTCGGTGTTTTTCATTGTTGAGGTTGTTGTTGAAATTGTTGGAGTTTTTCAATGTTGAAGTTGTTGTTGAATTTATTGGTGTTTTTAATTGTTGAGATTTTTGTCGAATTTGTTGGTGTTAATGAATGTTGAGGATGTTGACGAATTTTTTGGGATTTTTCATTGTTGAGGTTTTTGTTGAATTTGTTGGTATTTTTCATTAGATAGGTTGTTGTTGAATTTGTTGGTGATTTTCAATATTGAGGTTGTAGTTGAATTTGTTGGTGTTTTTCCATTTTGTGGTCTTGGAATTTGTTGGTGTTTTTCAAAGTTGAGGTTGTTGTTGAATATTTTGATGTTTTTGAATGTTGTGTTGTTGTTGAATTTTTTGGTGATATTCAATATTGAGGTTGTTGTTGGAATTATTGGTGCATTCAATGTTTTTTTTTGAATCTTTTTGTATTTTTCAAGGTTGAGGTTGCAGTTGAATTTGTTGCTGTTTCTCAATGTTGTGGTTGTTGAATTTTTTGGTGTTTTTCAAAGTTGAGGTTGTTGTTGAATTTTTTGGTGTTTTTCATTGTTGAGTTTTTTTGTTGAATTTGTTGTTGTTTTTGAATGTTGAGTTTGTTGTTGAATTTTTTGATGTTTTTCATTGTTGAGGTTGATGTTGAATTTGTTGATGATGTTCAATGTTGAGTTTGTTGTTGAATTTTTTGGTGTTTTTCATTGTTCAGGTTGTTGTTGCATTTTTTGGTGTTTTTCATTGTTGCGGTACTTGTTGAATTTTTTGATGTTTTTCTTTGCTGAGGTTGTTGTTGAATTTGTTGGTGATTTTCAATGTTGAGGTTGTTGAATTTGTTGGTGTTTTTCAAAGTTGATGTTGTTGTCAATTTTTTTCGTGTTTTTAATTGTTGAGGTTTTTGTTGAATTTGTTGGAGTTTTTGAATGTTGAGTTTGTCGTTGAATTTTTTGGTGATTTTCATTGTTGAGTTTGTTGTTGAAATTGTTTGGAGTTTTTCAATGTTGAGGTTGTTGAATTTGTTGGTATTTTTGAAAGTTGAAGAAGTTGTTCAATTTTTTGATGTTTTTCATTGTTGAGGTATGTGTTGAGTTTGTTGGTTGTTTTGATTGTTGACGTTGTTGAATCTGTTGGTGTTCTTCAAAGTTGAGGTGTTGTTGAATTTTTTGGTGTTTTTCATTGTTGAGGTTTTTGTTGAATTAGTTGGTGTTGTTGAATGTTGAGGTTGTTGTTGAATTTGTTGGTATTTTTCAATGTTGAGCTAGTTGAATTTTTTGGTGTTTATGAAAGTTGAGGTTGATGTGGAATTTTTTCGTGTTTTTCATTGTTGAGGTTTATGTTTAATTTGTTGCTGTTTTTGAATGTTGAGGTTGTTGTTGAATTTTTTGATGTTTTTCATTGTTGAGGTTGATGTTGAATTTGTTGGTGATTTTCAATGATGAGTTTGTTGATCAATCTTCCGTTGTTTTTCATTGTTGAGGTTGTTGTTGAAATTGTTGGAGCTTTTCAATGTTGAAGTTGCTGTTGAATTTTTGGGTGTTTTTCATTGTTGAGGTCGTTGTTTTTCAATTTTTTGCTGTTTTTCATTGTTGAGGTTGTTGATGAATTTTTGGGTGTTTTTCATTGTTGATGTATTTGTTGAATTTGTTGGTGTTTTTGAATGTTCAGGATGTTGATGAATTTTTTGGTGTTTTTCATTGTTGAGGTTTTTTTTTAATTCGATGGTGATTTTCAATGTTGAGTTTGTTGTCGAATTTTTGGTGTTTTTAATTGTTGTGGTAGTTGTTCAAACTGTTGGAGTTTTTCAATGTTGAGGTTTTTATTGCATTGTTTGGTCTTTTTCATTGTTGAGGTTGTTTTTGAATTTTTTTTGGTGTTTTTCATTGTTGAGGTTGTTGTTGAATTTATTGATATTTTTCATTGCTGAGGTTGTTGTTGAGATAGTTGGTGTTATTGAATGCTGAGCTTGTTGTTGAATTTTTTGGTGTTTTTCATTGTTGAGGTTGTTGTTGAATTGGTAGGAGTATTTCAATGTTGAGGTTGTTGTTGAATTTGTTGGTATTTTTCAGTGTTGTGGTTGTTGTTGAATTTTTTGGTGTTTTTCATAGTTGAGGTTTTGGTTGAATTTGTTGGTGTTTTTGAATGTTGAGGTTGTTGTTTTTATTTTTTGGTGTTTTTGAATGTTGAGGTTGTTGTTGAATTTTTTGGTGTTTTTCATTGTAGAGGTTGTTGTTGAATTTTTTGTTGTTATTCAATGTTGAGGTTCTTCTTGAATTTGTTGGTGTTTTTGAATGTTGAGGTTGTTGTTTTTATTTTTTGGTGTTTTTGAATGTTGAGGTTGTTGTTGAATTTTTTGGTGTTTTTCATTGTTGAGGTTGTTGTTGATTTTTTTGTTGTTATTCAATGTTGAGGTTCTTATTGAATTTGTTGTTGTTTTTGATTGTTGAGGTTGTTGTTTTTATTTTTTGGTCTTTTTGAATGTTGAGGTTGTTGTTGAATTTCTTGGTGTTTTTCATTGTTGAGGTTGTTGTTGAATTTTTTGTTGTTATTCAATGTTGAGGTTCTTGTTGAATTTCTTGGTGTTTTTGAATGTTGAGGTTGTTGTTGAATTTGTTGATGTTTTTCAATGTTGAGGTTGTTGTTGAATATTTTGGTGTTTTTCAATGTTGAGGTTGTTGTTGAATTTTGTGGTGATTTTCAATATTGAGGTTGTTGTTGAAATATTTGGTGCATTCAATGTTTTTCTTTGAATCTTTTTGTATTTTTCAAAGTTGAGGTTGCAGTTGAATTTCTTGCTGTTTCTCAATGTTGAGGTTCTTGAATTTTTTGGTGTTTTTCAAAGTTGAGGTTGTGGTTGAATTTTTTGGTGTTTTTCATTGTTGAGTTTTTTTGTTGAATTTGTTGTTGTTTTTGAATGTTGAGGTTGTTGTTGAATTTTATGATGTTTTTCATTGTTGAGGTTGATGTTGAATTTGTTGATGAATTTCAATGTTGAGTTTGTTGTTGAATTTTTTGGTGTTATTCATTATTGAGTTTGTTGTTGAATTTTTTGGTGTCTTACATTGTTGCGGTACTTGTTGAATTTGTTGGTGTATTTCATTGTTGAGGTTGTTGTTGAATTTTTTTGATGTTTTTCATTGTTGAGGTTGTTGCTGAATTTGTTGGTGATTTTCAATGTTGAGGTTGTGGCATTTATTGGTGTTTTTTTTATCTTTTTTGTATTTTTCAAAGTTGAGGTTGCAGTTGAATTTGTTGGTGTTTTTCAATGTTGAGGTTGTGAATTTGTTGGTATTTTTCAATGTGGATGTTGTTGTTGAATTTTTTCCTGTTTTTATTTGTTGAGGTTTTTGTTGAATTTGTTGGTGTTTTTGAATGTTGAGGTTGTCGTTGAATTTTTTTGTGATTTTCATTGTTGAGGTTGTCATTGAATTTGTTGATGTTTTTCAATGTTGAGGTTGTTGAATTTGTTGGTGTTTTTGTAAGTTGAGGGATTTGTTCAATTTTTTGGTGTTTTTCATTGTTGAGGTATGTGTTGAATTTGTTGGTTGTTTTGAATGTTAAGGTTGTTGAATCTGTTGGTGTTTTTCAAAGTTGAGGTGTTGTTGAATTTTTTGGTGTTTTTCAGTGGTGAGGTTTTTGTTGAATTTGTTGGTGTTGTTGAATGTTGAGGTTTTTGTTGAATTTGTTGGTATTTTTCAAAGTTGAGTTGGTTGAATTTTTTGGTTATTATGAAAGTTGAGGTTGTTGTTGAATTTTTTGGTGTATTTCATTGTTGAGGTTTATGTTGAACTTGTTGCTGTTTTTGAACGTTGAGGTTGTTGTTGAATTTTATGATGTTTTTCATTGTTGAGGTTGTTGTTGGATTTGTTGGTGATTTTCAATGTTGAGATTGTTGTTCAATATTATGTTGTTTTTCATTGTTGAGGTTGTTGTTGAAATTGTTGGAGTTTTTCAATGTTGAGGTTGTTGTTGAATTTTTTGGTGTTTTTCATTGTTGAGGTCGTTGCTGTTGAATTTTTGCTGTTTTTAATTGTTGAGGATGTTGATGAATTTCTTGGTGTTTTTCAATGTTGAGGTTGTTGAATTTGTTGGTGTTTTTCAAAGTTGAGGTTGTTGTTGAATTTTTTGGTGTTTTTCATTGTTGAGGATTTGGTTGAATTTGTTGGTGTATTTGAATGTTGAGGTTGTTGTTTTTATTTTTTGGTGTTTTTGAATGTTGAGGTTGTTATTGAAATTTTTGGTGTTTTTCAATGTTGAGGTTTTTGTTGAATTTGTTCGTGTTTCTCTATGTTGAGGTTGTTGTTGAATTTGTTGGTGTTTTTTATTGTTGATGTTGTTGTTAAATTTTTGGGTGTTTTTCATTGTTGAGGTTTTTGTTGAAATTTTGGTATTTCTGAATGTTGAGGATGTTGATGAATTTTTTGGTGTTTTTCATTGTTGATGTTTTTGTTGAATTTGATGGTGATTTTCAATGCTGAGTTTGTTGTGGAATTTTTCGTGTTTTTAATTGTTGCGGTAGATGTTGAAATTCTTGGAGTTTTTCAATTTTGAGGTTACAATTCATTTTTTGGTGTTATTCATTGTTGAGATTGTTGCTGAATTTTTTGATGTTTTTCATTGCTGAGGTTGTTGTTGAAATTGTTGGTGTTTTTGAGTGTTGAGGTTGTTGTTGAATTTTTTGGTGTTTTTCATTGTTGAGGTTGTTGTTGAATTGTTTGCAGATTTTCAATGTTGAGGTTGTTGAATTTGTTGGTGTTTTTCAAAGTTGAGGTTGTTGTTGAATTTGTTGGTATTTTTCAGTGTTGTGGTTGTTGTTGAATTTTTTGGTGTTTTTCATAGTTGAGGTTTTGGTTGAATTTGTTGGTGTTTTTGAATGTTGAGGTTGTTGTTTTTATTTTTTCGTGTTTTTGAATGTTGAGGTTGTTGTTGAATTTTTTGGTGTTCTTCATTGTTGAGGTTGTTGTTGAATTTTTTGTTGTTATTCAATGTTGAGGTTCTTGTTGAATTTGTTGGTGTTTTTTAATGTTGAGGTTGTTGTTAATATTTTTTGGTCTTTTTGAATGTTGAGGTTGTTGTTGAATTTTTTGGTGTTTTTCATTGTTGAGGTTGTTGTTGAATTTTTTGTTGTTATTCAATGTTGAGGTTCTTGTTGAATTTGTTGGTGTTTTTGAATGTTGAGGTTGTTGTTGAATTTGTTGATGTTTTTCAATGTAGAGGTTGTTGTTGAATATTTTGGTGTTTTTCAATGTTGAGGTTGTTGTTGAATTTTTTTGGTGATTTTCAATATTGAGGTTGTTGTTGAAATATTTGGTGCATTCAATGTTTTTCTTTGAATCTTTTTGTATTTTTCAAAGTTGAGATTGCAGTTGAATTTGTTGCTGTTTCTCAATGTTGAGGTTCTTGAATTTTTTGGTGTTTTTCAAAGTTGAGGTTGTTGTTGAATTTTTTGGTGTATTTAATTGTTGAGGTTGTTGTTGAATTTTTTGTTGTTATTCAATGTTGAGGTTCTTGTTGAATTTGTTGGTGTTTTTGAATGTTGAGGTTGTTGTTTTTATTTTTTGGTGTTTTTGAATGTTGAGGTTGTTGTTGAATTTTTTGGTGTTTTTCATTGTTGAGGTTGTTGTTGAATTTTTTGTTGTTATTCAATATTGAGGTTCTTGTTGAATTTGTTGGTGTTTTTGAATGTTGAGGTTGTTGTTGAATTTGATGATGTTTTTCAATGTTGAGGTTGTTGTTGCATATTTTGGTGTTTTTCAATGTTGAGTTTGTTGTTGAATTTTTTGGTGTTTTTCATTGTTGAGGTTGTTGTTGAATTTTTTGGTGTTTTTCATTGTTGCGGTACTTGTTGAATTTGTTGGTGTTTTTCATTGTTGAGGTTGTTGTTGAATTTTTTGATGTTTTTCATAGCTGAGGTTGTTGCTGAATTTGTTGGTGATTTTCAATGTTGAGGTTGTTGCATTTATTGGTGTTATCAATGGATTTTTTTTAAATCGTTTTTGTATTTTTCAAAGATGAGGTTGCAGTAGAATATGTTGGTGTTTTTCAATGATGAGGTTGTTGAAATCAAAGTGGATGTGGTTGTTGAATTTTTTCCTGTTTTTATTTGTTGAGCTTTTTGTTGAATTTGTTGGTGTTTTTGAATGTTGAGGTTGTCGTTGAATTTTTTGGTGATTTTCATTGTTGAAGTTGTCATTGAATTTGTTGGTGTTTTTCAATGTTGACGTTGTTGAATTTGATGGTGTTTTTGTAAGTTGAGGGATTTGTTCAATTTTTTGGTGTTTTTCACTGTTGAGGTATGTGTTGAATTTGTTGGTGTTGTTGAATGTTGAGGTTTTTGTTGAATTTGTTGGTATTTTTCAATGTTGAGGTGGTTGAATTTTTTGGTTTTTATGAAAGTTGAGGTTGTTGTTGAATTTTTTGGTGTTTTTCATTGATGAGGTTTTCTGTTGAATTTGTTGTTGGCTTTAAACGTTGAGGTTGTTGTTGAATTTGTTGGTGATTTTCAATGTTGAGTTTGTTGTTCAATATTTTGTTGTTTTTCATTGTTGAGGTTGTTGTTGAAATTGTTGTAGTTTTTCAATGTTGAGGTTGTTGTTGACTTTTTTGGTGTTTTTCATTATTGAGGTCGTTGATGTTGATTTTTTTGCTTTTTTCATTGTTCAGGTTGTTGATGGATTTGTTTGTGTTTTTCAATGTTGAGGTTGTTGAATTTGTTGGTGTTTTTCAAAGTTGCGGTTGTTGTTGAATTTTTTGGTGTTTTTCAATGTTGAGGATTTGGTTGAATTTGTTGATGTATTTGAATGTTGAGGTTGTTGTTTTTATTTTTTGGTGTCTTTGAATGTTGAGCTTGTTATGGTATTTTTTGGTGTTTTTCAATGTTGAGGTTTTTGTTGAATTTGTTGGAGTTTATAAATTTTGAGGTTGTTGTTGAATTTGTTGGTGTTTTTCATTGTTGATGTTGTTGTTGAATTTTTGGGTGTTTTTCATTGTTGCGGTTTTTGTTGAATTTTTTGGTATTTTTGAATGTTGAGGATGTTGATGAATTTTTGGGTGTTTTCATTGTTGAGGTTTTTGTTGAATTTGATGGTGATTTTCAATGTTGAGTTTGTTGTCGAATTTTTCGTGTTTTTAATTGTTGTGGTAGTTGTTGAAATTCTTGGAGTTTTTCAATGTTGAGGTTACAATTGATTTTATTGGTGTTTTTCATTGTTGAGGTTTTTGTTGAATTTTTTTGGTGTGTTTCATTGTTGAGATTGTTGTTAAATTTTTTGATGTTATTCATTGCTGAGGTTGTTGTTGAAATTGTTGGTGTTTTTGAATGTTGAGGTTGTTGTTGAATTGGTTCGGGTTTTTCATTGTTGAGGTTGTTGTTCAATTGGTTGGAGTTTTTCAATGTTGAGGTTGTTGAATTTGTTGGTGTTTTTCATAGTTGAGGTTGTTGTTGAATTTTTTGGTGTTTTTCATTGTTGAGGTTTTGGTTGAATTTGTTGGTGTTTTTGAATGTTGAGGTTGTTGTTTTTATTATTTGGTGTTTTTGAATGTTGAGGTTGTTGTTGAATTTTTTGGTGTTTTTCATTGTTGAGTTTGTTGTTGAATTTTTTGTTGTTATTCAATGTTGAGGTTTTTGTTCAATTTGTTGGTGTTTTTGAATGTTGAGGTTGTTGTTGAATTTGTTGATGTTTTTCAATGTTGATGGTGTTGTTGAATTTTTTGGGGTTTTTAATTGTTGAGATTTTTGTGGAATTTGTTGGTGTTTTTGAATGTTGAGGATGTTGATGAATTTTTTGGGATTTTTCATTGTTGAGGTTTTTGTTGAATTTGTTGGTGTTTTTCATTAAAGAGGTTCTTGTTGAATTTGTTAGTGATTTTCAATATTGTGGTTGTAGTTGAATTTGTCGGTGTTTTTCCATTTTGAGGTTTTTGAATTTGTTGGTGTTTTTCAAAATTGAGGTTGTTGTTGAATATTTTGATGTTTTTCAATGTTGAGGTTGTTGTTGAATTTTTTGGTGATTTTCAATATTGAGGTTGTTGTTGGAATTATTGGTGCATTCAATGTTTTTTTTTTAATCTTTTTGTATTTTTCAAAGTTGAGGTTGCAGTTGAATTTGTTGCTGCTTCTGAATGTTGAGGTCGTTGAATTTTTTGGTGTTTTTCAACGTTTAGGTTGCTGTTGAATTTTTTGGTGTTTTTCATAGTTGAGTTTTTTTGTTGAATTTGTTGTTGTTTTTGAATGTTGAGGTTGTTGTTGAATTTTATGATGTTTTTCATTGTTGAGGTTGATGTTGAATTTGTTGATGATTTTCAATGTTGTGTTTGTTGTTGAATTGTTTGGTGTTTGTCATTGTTGATGTTGATGTTGAATTTTTTGGTGTTTTTCATTGTTGCGGTACTTGTTGAATTTGTTGGTGTTTTTCATTGTTGAGGTTGTTGTTGAATTTTTTGATGTTTTTCATTGCTGAGGTTGTTGTTGAATATGTTGGTGATTTTCAATGTTGAGGTTGTTGAATTTGTTGGTATTTTTCAAAGTTGAGGTTGTTGAATTTGTTGGTGTTTTTCCAAGTTGATGTTGTTGTTAAATTTTTTCGTGTTTTTAATTGTTGAGGTTTTTGTTGAATTTGTTGTTGTTTTTGAATGTTGTGGTTGTCGTTGAATTATTTGGTGATTTTCATTGTTGAGGTTGTTGTTGAATGTGTTGGAGTTTTTCAATGTTGAGGTTGTTGAATTTGTTGGTATTTTTGAAAGTTGAGGAAGTTGTTCAATTTTTTGGTGTTTTTCATTGTTGAGGTATGTGTTGAATTTGTTGATTGTTTTGATTGTTGACGTTGTTGAATCTGTTTGTGTTTTTCAAAGTTGAGGTGTTGTCGAATTTTTCAGTGTTTTTCATTGTTGAGGTTTTTGTTGAATTTGTTGGTGATTTTCAATGATGAGTTTGTTGTTCAATATTTCGGTGTTTTTCATTGTTGAGGTTGTTGTTGAATTTTTTGGTGTTATTCCTTGTTGAGGTCGTTGTTGTATTTTTTGGTGTTTATGAAAGTTGAGGTTGTTGTTGAATTTTTTCGTGTTTTTCATTGTTGAGGTTTACGTTGAATTTGTTGTTGTTTTTGAATGTTGAGGTTGTTGTTGAATTTCTTGATGTTTTTCATTGTTGAGGTTGTTGTTGAATTTTTTGGTGTTTTTCATTGTTGATGTTTTTGTTGAATTTGTTGGTGATTTTCAATGATGAGTTTGTTGTTCAATATTTCGGTGTTTTTCATTGTTGAGGTTGTTGTTGAAATTGTTGGAGTTTTTCAATGTTGAAGTTGTTGTTGAATTTTTTGGTGTTTTTCATTGTTGAGGTCGTTGTTGTTGAATTTTTTGATTTTTTTCATTGTTGAGGTTGTTGTTGAATTTGTTGGTGATTTTCAATGTTGAGGTTGTTGTTGAATTTTTTGTTGTTTTTCATTGTTGAGGCCGTTGTTGTTGAATTTTTTGTTGTTTTTCATTGTTGAGGTATTTGATGAATTTGTTGGCGTTTTTCAATGTTGAGGTTGTTGTATTTGTTGGTGTTTTTCAAAGTTGAGGTTGTTGTTGAATTTTTTGATGTTTTTCATTGTTGAGGATTTGGTTGAATTGTTGGTGAAATTGTTGGTGTTTTTCAATGTTGAGGTTGTTGAATTTGTTGGTGTTTTTCAAAGTTGAGGTTGTTAATGAATTTGTTGGTGTTTTTCAATGTTGAGGTTGTTGAATTTGTTGGTGTTTTTCAAAGTTGAGGTTGTTGTTGAATTTTTTGGCGTTCTTCATTGTTGAGGGTTTGGTTGAATTTGTTGGTGTATTTGAATGTTGAGGTTGTTGTTTTTTTTTTGGTGTTTTTGAATGTTGAGGTTGTTGTGGATTTTTTTGGTGTTTTTCAATGTTTAGGTTTTTGTTGAATTTGTTGTTGTTTTTCTATGTTGATGTTGTTGTTGAATTTGTTGGTGTTTTTCAGTGTTGATGTTGTTGTTGAATTTTTGGGTGTTTTTCATTGTTGAGGTTTTTGTTGAATTTGTTGGTGTTTTTGAATGTTGACGATGTTGATGAATTATTTGGTGTTTTTCATTGTTGATGTTTTTGTTGAATTTGATGGTGATTTTCAATGTTGAGTTTGTTGTCGAATTTTTGGTGTTTTTAATTGTTGTGGCAGTTGTTGTAATTCTTGGACTTTTTCAATGTTGAGGTTTTTAATGATTTTTTTGGTGTTATTCATTGTTGAGGTTGTTGTTGAATTTTTTGATGTATTTCATTGCTCAGGTTGTTGTTGATACTGTTGGTATTTTTGAATGTTGAGGTTGTTGTTGAATTTTTTGGTGTTTTTCATTGTTGAGGTTGTTGTTGAATTTTTTGTTCTTATTCAATGTTGAGGATTTTGTTGAATTCGTTGGTGTTTTTGAGTGTTGAGGTTGTTGTTGAATTTGTTGATGTTTTTCAATGTTGATGGTGTTGTTGAATTTTTTGGTGTTTTTCATTGTTGAGATTTTTGTGAAATTTGTTGGTGTTTTTGAATGTTGAGGTTGTTGATGAATTTTTTTTGACATTTTTAATTGTTGAGGTTGTTGTTGAATTTGTTGGTGATTTTCAATATTGAGGTTGTAGTTGAATTTTTTGGGGATTTTGAATTTGTTGTTGTTTTTGAATGTTGAGGTTGTTGTTGAATTTTTTAATGTTTTCCATTGTTGAGGTTGATGTTGAATTTGTTGATGATTTTCAATGTTGAGTTTGTTGTTGAATTTTTTGGTGTTTTTCATTGTTGAGGTTGTTGTTGAATTTTTTGGTGTTTTTCATTGTTGAGGTACTTGTTGAATTTGTTGGTGTTTTTCATTGCTGAGGTTGTTGTTTATCAATGTTGAGGTTGCTGAATCTTTTGGTGTTTTTCAAAGTTGTTTTTCAAAGTTGAGGTTGTTGTAGAATTTTTTGATGTTTTTCATTGTTGAGGTTGATGTTGAATTTGTTGTTGATTTTCAATGTTGAGTTTGTTGTTGAATTTTTTGGTGTTTTTCATTGTTGCGGTTCTTGTTAAATTTGTTGCTGTTTTTCATTGTTGAGGCTGTTGTTGAAATTTTTGATGTTTTTCATAGCTGAGGTTGTTGTTGAATTTGTTGGTGATTTTCAATGTTGAGGTTGTTGCATTTATTGGTGTTATCAATGATTTTTTTTGATCTTTTTTGTATTTTTCAAAGTTGAGGTTGCAGTTGAATTTGTTGGTATTTTTCAATGTTGAGGTTGTTGAATTTGTTGATGTTTTTCAAAGTTGATGTTGTTGTTGAATTTTTTCGTGTTTTTAATTGTTGAGGTTTTTGAAGAATTTGTTGGTTTTTTGAATGTTGAGGTTGCCGTTGAAATATTTGGTGATTTTCATTTTTGAGGTTGTTGTTGAATTTGCTGGAGTTTTTCATTCTTGAGGTTGTTGAATTTGTTGAACTTTTTGAAAGTTGAGGTTGTTGTTGAATTTATTGTTGTTTTTCATTGTCGAGGTTTATGTGGAATTTGTTGTAGTTTTTTAATGTTGAAGTTGTTGTTGAATTTTTTGATGATTTTCATTGTTGTGGTTGTTGTTGAATTTGTTGGTGATTTTCAATGTTAAGTTTGTTCTTGAATATTGAGGTGATTTTATTTCTTGAGGTTGTTGTTGAAATTGTTGGAGTTTTTCAATGTTGAGGTTGTTGTTGAATTTTATGCCGTTTTTCATTGTTGATGTCGTTGTTGTATTTTTTGCAGTTTTTCATTGTTGAGGTTGTTGATGAATTTTTTGGTGTTTTTCAAAGTTGTGGTTGTTGTTGAATTTTTTGGTGTTTTCATTGTTGAGGTTTTTGTTGTATTTGTTGGTGTTTTGGAATGTTCAGGTTGATGTTGAATATTTTGATGTTTTTCATTGATCAGGTTGTTGTTGAAATTGTTGGTATTTTTGAATGTTGAGGTTGTTGTTGAATTTTTTGGTGTTTTTCATTGTTGAGGTTGTTATTCAATTGGTTGGGGTTTTTCAATGTTGAGGTTGTTGTTGAATTTGTTGGTGTTTTTCAATGTTGAGGATGTTGAAATTGTTGGTGTTTTTCAAAGTTGAGGTTCTTGTTAAATTTTTTCGTGTTTTTCATTGCTGAGATTTTGGTTGAATTTGTTGGTGTTTTTGAATGTTGAGGTTTTTTTTTATTTTTTGGTGTTTCTGAATGTTGAGGTTGTTGTTGAATTTTTTTGTGTTTTTCATTGTTGAGGTTGTCGTTGAATTTTTTGTTGTTATTCAATGTTGAGGTTTTTGTTGAATTCGTTGGTGTTTTTAATTAATGAGGTTGTTGTTGAATTTGTTGGTGATTTTCAATATTGAGGTTGTAGTTGAATTTATTGGTGTTTTTCCATGTTGAGGATTTCGAATTTGTTGGTGTGTTTCAAAGTTGAGGTTGTTGTTGAATATTTTGGTGGTTTTCAATGTTGGGGTTGTTGTTGAATTTGTTGGTGTTTTTCAATGTTGAGGTTGTTGAATTTGTTGATGTTTTTCAAAGTTGATGTTGTTGTTGAATTTTTTCGTGTTTTTAATTGTTGAGGTTTTTGTTGAATTTGTTGGTGCTTTTGAATGTTGAGGTTGTCGTTGAAATATTTGCTGATTTTCATTGTTGAGGTTGTTTTTGAATTTGTTGGAGTTTTTCAATCTTGAGGTTGTTGAATTTGTTGAAGTTTTTGAAAGTTGAGGCTGTTGTTGAATTTATTGTTGTTTTTCATTGTTGAGGTTTATGTTGAATTTGTTGTAGTTTTTGAACGTTGAAGTTGTTGTTGAATTTTTTGATGTTTTTCATTGTTGAGGTTGTTGTTGAATTTGTTGGTGATTTTCAATATTGACTTTGTTGTTCAATATTTTGGTGTTTTTAATTGTTGAGGTTGTTGTTGAAATTTTTGGAGTTTATCAATGTTGAGGTTGTTGATGAATTTTATGGTGTTTTTCATTGCTGAGGTCGTTGTTGTTGAATTTTTTGCTGTATTTCATTGTTGAGGTTGTTGATGAATTTGTTGCTGACTTTCAATATTGAGTTTGTTGAGTTTGTTGGTGTTTTTCGAAGTTGTGGTTGTTGTTGAATTTTTTGGTGTTTTCATTGTTGAGGTTTTTGTTGTATTTGTTGGTGTTTTTGAATGTTCAGGTTGATGTTGAATTTTTTGATGTTTTTCATTGTTGAGATTTTTGTTGAATTTGTTATTGTTTTGGAATGTTGTGGTTGATTTTGAATTTATTGATGTTTATAATTGTTGATATTTTGTTGAATTTGATGCTGATTTGCAATGTTGAGTTTGTTGTTGAAATCTTTGGGGATTTTCATTGTTGCGGTAGTTGTTGAAATTGTTGGAGTTTTTAAATGTTGAGGTTTTTATTGATTATTTCGCTGCTTTTCATTGTTGAGGTTGTTGTTGAATTTTTTGGTGTTTATCATTGTTGAGTTTGTTGTTGTTGAATTTTTTGATATTTATCCTTGCTGAGGTTGTTGTTGAATTTGTTGGTGTTTTTCAAAGTTGAGGTTGTTATTGAATTTTTTGGTGTTTATCATTGTTGAGGTTTTTGAATTTGTTGGTGTTTTTCAAAGTTGAGGTTGTTGTTGAATATTTTGGTGTTTTTCAATGTTGAGGATGTTGTTGAATTTTTTGGAGATTTTCAATATTGAGGTTGTTGTTGAATTTTTTTGGTGTTTTTCATTTTTGCAGTACTTGTTGAATTTGTTGGTGTTTTTCATTGTTGAGGTTGTTGTTGAAATTTTTGACGTTTTTCATTGCTGAGGTTGTTGTTGAATTTGTTGGTGATTTTCAATGTTGAGGTTATTGCATTTATTGGTGTTATCAATGGTTTTTTTTGATCTTTTTTGTATTTTTCAAAGTTGAGGTTGCAGTTGAATTTGTTGGTGTTTTTCAATGTTGAAGTTGTTGAATTTGTTGGTGTTTTTCAAAGTTGATGTTGTTGCTGAATTTTTTCGTGTTTTTAATTGTTGAGGTTTTTGTTGAATTTGTTGGTGTTTTTGAATGTTGAGGTTGTCGTTGACTTATTTGGTGATTTTCATTGTTGAGGTTGTTGTTGAATTTGTTGGAGTTTTACATTCTTGAGGTTGTTGAATTTGTTGAAGTTTTTGAAAGTTGAGGTTGTTGTTGAATTTATTGTTGTTTTTCATTGTTGAGGTTTATGTTGAATTTGTTGTAGTTGTTGAATGTTGAAGTTGTTAATGAATTTTTTGATGTTTTTCATTGTTGAGGTTGTTGTTGCATTTGTTGGTGATTTTCAATTTTGAGTTTGTTGTTCAATATTTTGGTGTTTTTAATTGTTGAGGTTGTTGTTCAAATTGTTGGAGTTTTTCAATGTTGAGGTTGTTTTTGCATTTTATGGTTTTTTTCATTTTTGAGGTCGTTGTTGTTGAATTTTATTGCTGTTTTTCATTGTTGAGGTTGTTGATGAATTTGTTGGTGACTTTCAATATTGAGTTTGTTGAATTTGTTGGTGTTTTTCAAAGTTGTGGTTGTTGTTGAATTTTTTGGTGTTTTCATTGTTGATGTTTTTGTTGTGTTTGTTGGTGTTTTGGAATGTTCAGGTTGATGCTGAATTTTTTGATGTTTTTCATTGTTGAGATTTTTGCTGAATGTGCTGTTGTTTTTGAATGTTTGGGTTGTTGTTGAATTTTTTGATGTTATTCATTGTTGTGGTTGTTGTTGAATTTGTTGGTGATTTTTAATGTTAAGTTTGTTCTTGAATATTGTGGTGTTTTACATTCTTGAGGTTGTTGTTGAAATTGTTGGAGTTTTTACATGTTGAGGTTGTTGTTGAATTTTTTGCTGTTTTTCATTGTTGAGGTTGTTAATGAATTTGTTGGTGATTTTCAATATTGAGGTTGTTGAATTTGTTGGTGTTATCCAAAGTTGTGGTTGTTGTTGAATTTTTTGTGTTTTCATTGCTGATGTTTTTGTTGAATTTGTTATTGTTTGGGAATGTTGTGGTTGATTTTGAATTTATTGATGTTTATCATTGTTGATATTTTTGTTGAATTTGATGCTGATTTTCAATGTTGAGTTTGTTGTTGAATTCTTTGGGGATTTTCATTGTTGCGGTAGTTGTTGAAATTGTTGGAGTTTTTAAATGTTGAGGTTTTTATTGATTATTTCGCTGCTTTTCATTGTTGAGGTTATTGTTGAATTTTTGGTGTTTATCATTGTTGAGGTTGTTGTTGTTGAATTTTTTGATATTTATCATTGCTGAGGTTGTTGTTGAATTTGTTGGTGTTTTTCAAAGTTGAGGTTGTTGTTCAATTTATTGTTGTTTTTCATTGTTGAGGTTTATGTTGAATTTGTTGTAGTTTTTGAATGTTGAAGTTGTTGTTGAATTTTTTGATGTTTTTCATTGTTGAATTTGTTGTTGAATTTGTTGGTGAATTTCAATGTTGAGATTGTTGTTCAATATTTTGGTGTTTTTAATTGTTGAGGTTGTTTTTGAAATTGTTGGAGATTTTCAATGTTGAGGTTGTTGTTGAATTTTATGGTGTTTTTCATTGTTGTGGTCGTTGTTGTTGAATTTTTTGCTGTTTTTCATTGTTGAGGTTGTTGATGAATTTGTTAGTGTTTTTCAAAGTTGTGGTTGTTGTTGAATTTTTTGGTGTTTTCATTGTTGAAGTTTTTGTTGTATTTGTTGGTGTTTTGGAATGTTCAGGTTGATGTTGAATTTTTTGATGTTTTTCATTGCTCGGGATGTTGTTGAAATTGTTGGTGTTTTTGAATGTTGAGGTTGTTGTTGAATTTGTTGGTGTTTTTCATTGTTGAGGTTGTTGTTGAATTGGTTGGGGTTTTTCAATGTTGAGGTTGTTGTTGAATTTGTTGGTGTTTTTCAGTGTTGAGGATGTTGAAATTGTTGGTGTTTTTCAAAGTTGAGGTTGTTGTTGAATTTTTTGGTGTTTTTCATTGCTGAGATTTTGGTTGAATTTGTTGGTGTTTTTGAATGTTCAGGTTGTTTTTTTTATTTTTTGGTGTTTTTGAATGTTGAGGTTGTTGTTGAATTGTTTGGTGTTTTTCATTGTTGAGGTTGTTGTTGAATTTTTTGTTGTTATTCAATGTTGAGGTTTTTGTTGAATTCGTTGGTGTTTTTGAGTGTTGAGGTTGTTGTTGAATTTGTTGATGTTTTTGAATGTTGAGGATGTTGATGAATTTTTTGGGATTTTTCATTGTTGAGGTTGTAGTTGAATTTGTTGGCGTTTTTCCATGTTGAGGATTTTGAATTTGTTGGTGTTTAGCAAAGTTGTGGTTGTTGTTGAATATTTTGGTATTTTGAAATGTTGAGGTTGTTGTTGAATTTTTTGGTGATTTTCAGTATTGAGGTTGTTGTTGAAAATATTGGTGCATTCAATGTTTTTTTTTTGAAGCTTTTTGTATTTTTCAAAGTTGAGGTTGCAGTTGAATTTCTTGCTGTTTCTCAATGTTGAGGTTGTTGAATTTTTTGGTGTTTTTCAAAGTTGAGGTTGTTGTTGAATTTTTTGGTGTTTTTCATTGTTGACTTTTTTTGTTGAATTTGTTGTTGTTTTTGAATGTTGAGGTTGTTGTTGAATTTTTCGATGTTTTTCATTGTTGAGGTTGATGTTGATTTTATTGATGATTTTCAATGTTGAGTTTGTTGTTGAATTTTTTGGTGATTTTCATTGTTGAGGTTGCTGTTGAATTATTTGGTGTTTTTCAGTGTTGCGGTACTTGTTGAATTTGTGGGTGTTTTTCATTGTTGAGGTTGCTGTTTATCAATGTTGAGGTTGCTGAATCTTTTGGTGTTTTTCAAAGTTGTTTTTCAAAGTTGAGGTTGTTGTTGAATTTTTTGGTGTTTTTCATTGTTGAGTTTTTTTGTTGAATTTGTCGTTGTTTTTGAATGTTGAGGTTGTTGTTGAATTTTTTGATGTTTTTCATTGTTGAGGTTGATGTTGAATTTGTTATTGATTTTCAATGTTAAGTTTGTTGTTGAATTTATTGGTGTTTTTCATTGTTGAGGTTGTTGTTGAATTTTTTGGTGTTTTTCATTGTTGCGGTACTTGTGTTGAATTTGTTGGTGTTTTTCATTGTTGAGGCTGTTGTTGAATTTTTTGATGTTTTTCATTGCTGAGGTTGTTGTTGAATTTGTTAGTGATTTTCAAGGTTCTTGCATTTATTGGTGTTATCAATGGTTTTTTTTGATCTTTTTTGTATTTTTCAAAGTTGAGGTTGCAGTTGAATTTGTTGGTGTTTTTCAATGTTGAGGTTGTTGAATTTGTTGATGTTTTTCAAAGTTGATGTTGTTGTTGAATTTTTTCGTGTTTTTAATTGTTGAGGTTTTTGTTGAATTTGTTGGTGTTTTTGAATGTTGAGGTTGTCGTTGAAATATTTGGTGATTTTCATTGTTGAGGTTGTTTTTGAATTTGTTGGAGTTTTTCAAGCTTGAGGTTGTTGAATTTGTTGAAATTTTTGAAAGTTGAGGCTGTTGTTGAATTTATTGTTGTTTTTCATTGTTGAGGTTTATGTTGAATTTGTTGTAGTTTTTGAATGTTGAAGTTGTTGTTGAATTTTTTGATGTTTTTCATTGTTGAGGTTGTTGTTGAATTTGTTGGTGATTTTCAATATTGACTTTGTTGTTCAATATTTTGGTGTTTTTAATTGTTGAGGTTGCTGTTGAAATTTTTGGAGTTTATCAATGTTGAGGCTGTTGATGAATTTTATGGTGTTTTTCATTGTTGAGGTCGTTGTTGTTGAATTTTTTGCTGTATTTCATTGTTGAGGTTGTTGATGAATTTGTTGCTGACTTTCAATATTGAGTTTGTTGAATTTGTTGGTGTTTTTCAAAGTTGTGGTTGTTGTTGAATTTTTTGGTGTTTTCATTGATGAGGTTTTTGTTGTATTTGTTGGTGTTTTGGAATGTTCAGGTTGATGTTGAATTTTTTGATGTTTTTCATTGTTGAGATTTTTGTTGAATTTGTTATTGTTTTGGAATGTTCTGGTTGATTTTGAATTTATTGATGTTTATAATTGTTGATATTTTGTTGAATTTGATGCTGATTTGCAATGGTGAGTTTTTTGTTGAATTCTTTGGGGATTTTCATTGTTGCGGTAGTTGTTGAAATTGTTGGAGTTTTTAAATGTTGAGGTTTTTATTGATTATTTTGCTGCTTTTCATTGTTGAGGTTGTTGTTGAATTTTTTGATGTTTATCATTGTTGAGGTTGTTGTTGTTGAATTTTTTGATATTTATCCTTGCTGAGGTTGTTGTTGAATTTGTTGGTGTTTTTCAAAGTTGAGGTTGTTGTTGCATTTGTTGGTGATTTTCAATGTTGAGTTTGCTGTTCAATATTTTGCTGTTTTTAATTGTTGAGGTTGTTGTTGAAATTGTTGGAGTTTTTCAATGTTGAGGTTGTTTTTGATTTTTATGGTTTTTTTCATTTTTGAGGTCGTTGTAGTTGAATTTTTTTGCTGTTTTTCATTGTTGAGGTTGTTGATGAATTTGTTGGTGACTTTCAATATTGAGTTTGTTGAATTTGTTGGTGTTTTTCAAAGTTGTGGTTGTTGTTGAATTTTTTGGTGTTTTCATTGTTGAGGTTGTTGTTGTGTTTGTTGGTGTTTTGGAATGTTCAGGTTGATGCTGAATTTTTTGATGTTTTTCATTGTTGAGATTTTTGCTGAATGTGCTGTTGTTTTTGAATTTTTGGGTTGTTGTTGAATTTTTTGATGTTATTCATTGTTGTGGTTGTTGTTGAATTTGTTGGTGATTTTTAACGTTAAGTTTGTTCTTGAATATTGTGGTGCTTTTCATTCTTGAGGTTGTTGTTGAAATTGTTGGAGTTTTTACATGTTGAGGTTGTTGTTGAATTTTTTGCTGTTTTTCATTGTTGAGGTTGTTGATGAATTTGTTGGTGATTTTCAATATTGAGGTTGTTGAATTTGTTGGTGTTATCCAAAGTTGTGGTTGTTGTTGAATTTTTTGTGTTTTCATTGTTGATGTTTTTGTTGAATTTGTTATTGTTTGGGAATGTTGTGGTTGATTTTGAATTTATTGATGTTTATCATTGTTGATATTTTGTTGAATTTGATGCTGATTTTCAATGTTGAGTTTATTGTTGAATTCTTTGGGGATTTTCATTGTTGCGGTAGTTGTTGAAATTGTTGGAGTTTTTAAATGTTGAGGTTTTTATTGATTATTTCGCTGCTTTTCATTGTTGAGGTTGTTGTTGAATTTTTGGTGTTTATCATTGTTGAGGTTGTTGTTGTTGAATTTTTTGATATTTATCATTGCTGAGGTTGTTGTTGAATTTGGTGGTGTTTTTCAAAGTTGAGGTTGTTGTTGAATTTATTGTTGTTTTTCATTGTTGAGGTTTATGTTGAATTTGTTGCAGATTTTGAATGTTGAAGTTGTTGTTGAATTTTTTGATGTTTTTCATTGTTGAGGTTGTTGTTGAATTTGTTGGTGAATTTCAATGTTGAGATTGTTGTTCAATATTTTGGTGTTTTTAATTGTTGAGGTTGTTTTTGAAATTGTTGGAGATTTTCAATGTTGAGGTTGTTGTTGAATTTTATGGTGTTTTTCATTGTTGTGGTCGTTGTTGTTGAATTTTTTGCTGTTTTTCATTGTTGAGGTTGTTGATGAATTTGTTAGTGTTTTTCAAAGTTGTGGTTGTTGTTGAATTTTTTGGTGTTTTCATTGTTGAGGTTTTTGTTGTATTTGTTGGTGTTTTGGAATGTTCAGGTTGATGTTGAATTTTTTGATGTTTTTCATTGCTCGGGATGTTGTTGAAATTGTTGGTGTTTTTGAATGTTGAGGTTGTTGTTGAATTTTTTGGTGTTTTTCATTGCTGAGATTTTGGTTGAATTTGTTGGTGTTTTTGAATGTTGAGGTTGTTTTTTTTATTTTTTTGGTGTTTTTGAATGTTGAGGTTGTTGTTGAATTTTTTGGTGTTTTTCATTGTTGAGGTTGTTGTTGAATTTGTTGGTGATTTTCAATGTTAAGTTTGTTCTTGAATATTGTGGTGTTTTTCATTCTTGAGGTTGTTGTTGAAATTGTTGGACTTTTTACATGTTGAGGTTGTTGTTGAATTTTTTGCTTCTTTTCATTGTTGAGGTTGTCGATGAATTTGTTGGTGATTTTCAATATTGAGGTTGTTGAATTTGTTGGTGTTATCCAAAGTTGTGGCTGTTTTTGAATTTTTTGTGTTTTCATTGTTGATGTTTTTGTTGAATTTGTTATTGGTTGGGAATGTTGTGGTTGCTTTTGAATTTATTGATGTTTATCATTGTTGATATTTTTGTTGAATTTGATGCTGATTTTCAATGTTGAGTTTGTTGTTGAATTCTTTGGGGATTTTCATTGTTGCGGTAGTTGTTGGAAATGTTGGAGTTTTTAAATGTTGAGGTTTTTATTGATTATTTGGCTGCTTTTCATTGTTGAGGTTGTTGTTGAATTTTTGGTGTTTATCTTTGTTGAGGTTGTTGTTGTTGAATTTTTTGATATTTATCATTGCTGAGGTTGTTGTTGAATTTGTTGGTGTTTTTCAAAGTTGAGGTTGTTGTTGAATTTATTGTTGTTTTTCATTGTTGAGGTGTATGTTGAATTTGTTGTAGTTTTTGAATGTTGAAGTTGTTGAATTTTTTGATGTTTTTCATTGTTGAGGTTGTTGTTGAATTTGTTGGTGAATTTCAATGTTGAGATTGTTGTTCAATATTTTGGTGTTTTTAATTGTTGAGGTTGTTTTTGAAATTGTTGGAGATTTTCAATGTTGAGGTTGTTGTTGAATTTTATGGTGTTTTTCATTGTTGTGGTCGTTGTTGTTGAATTTTTTGCTGTTTTTCATTGTTGAGGTTGTTGATGAATTTGTTAGTGTTTTTCAAAGTTGTGGTTGTTGTTGAATTTTTTGGTGTTTTCATTGTTGAGGTTTTTGTTGTATTTGTTGGTGTTTTGGAATGTTCAGGTTGATGTTGAATTTTTTGATGTTTTTCATTGCTCGGGATGTTGTTGAAATTGTTGGTGTTTTTGAATGTTGAGGTTGTTGTTGAATTTGTTGGTGTTTTTCATTGTTGAGGTTGTTGTTGAATTGGTTGGGGTTTTTCAATGTTGAGGTTGTTGTTGAATTTGTTGGTGTTTTTCAGTGTTGAGGATGATGAAATTGTTGGTGTTTTTCAAAGTTGAGGTTGTTGTTGAATTTTTTGGCGTTTTTCATTGCTGAGATTTTGGTTGAATTTGTTGGTGTTTTTGAATGTTGAGGTTGTTTTTTTTATTTTTTGGTGTTTTTGAATGTTGAGGTTGTTGTTGAATTTTTTGGTGTTTTTCATTGTTGAGGTTGTTGTTGAATTTTTTGTTGTTATTCAATGTTGAGGTTTTTGTTGAATTCGTTGGTGTATTTGAGTGTTGAGGTTGTTGTTGAATTTGTTGATGTTATTGAATGTTGAGGATGTTGATGAATTTTTTGGGATTTTTCATTGTTGAGGTTGTAGTTGAATTTGTTGGCGTTTTTCCATGTTGAGGATTTTGAATTTGTTGGTGTTTAGCAAAGTTGAGGTTGTTGTTGAATATTTTGGTATTTTGAAATGTTGAGGTTGTTGTTGAATTTTTTGGTGATTTTCAGTATTGAGGTTGTTGTTGAAAATATTGGTGCATTCAATGTTTTTTTTTGAAGCTTTTTGTATTTTTCAAAGTTGAGGTTGCAGTTGAATTTGTTGCTGTTTCTCAATGTTGAGGTTGTTGAATTTTTTGGTGTTTTTCAAAGTTGAGGTTGTTGTTGAATTTTTTGGTGTTTTTCATTGTTGACTTTTTTTGTTGAATTTGTTGTTGTTTTTGAATGTTGAGGTTGTTGTTGAATTTTTCGATGTTTTTCATTGTTGAGGTTGATGTTGATTTTACTGATGATTTTCAATGTTGAGTTTGTTGTTGAATTTTTTGGTGTTTTTCAACGTTGAGGTTGCTGTTGAATTATTTGGTGTTTTTCATTGTTGCGGTACTTGTTGAATTTGTGGGTGTTTTTCATTGTTGAGGTTGCTGTTTATCAATGTTGAGGTTGCTTAATCTTTTGGTGTTTTTCAAAGTTGTTTTTCAAAGTTGAGGTTGTTGTTGAATTTTTTGGTGTTTTTCATTGTTGAGTTTTTATGTTGAATTTGTTGTTGTTTTTGAACTTTGAGGTTGTTGTTGAATTTTTTGGTGCTTTTCATTGTTGAGGTTGTTGTTGAATTGGTTGGGGTTTTACAATGTTGAGGTTGTTGTTGAATTTGTTGGTGTTTTTCAATGTTGAGGATGTTGAAATTGTTGGTGTTTTTCAAAGTTGACGTTGTTGTTGAATTTTTTGGTGTTTTTCATTGCTGAGATTTTGGTTGAATTTGTTGGGGTTTTTGAATGTTGAGGTTGTTTTTTTTATTTTTTGGTGTTTTTGAATGTTGAGGTTGTTGTTGAATTTTTTGGTGTTTGTCATTGTTGAGGTTGTTGTTGAATTTTTTGTTGTTATTCAATGTTGAGGTTTTTGATGAATTCGTTGGTGTTTTTGAGTGTTGAGGTTGTTGTTGAATTTGTTGATGTTTTTGAATGTTGAGGATGTTGATGAATTTTTTGGGGTTTTTCATTGTTGAGGTTTTTGTTGAATTTGTTGGTGTTTTTCATTAATGAGTTTGTTGTTGAATTTGTTGGTGATTTTCAATATTGAGGTTGTAGTTGAATTTGTTGTTTTTTTTCCATGTTGTGGATTTTGAATTTGTTGGTGTTTAGCAAAGTTGAGGTTGTTGTTGAATATTTTGGTGTTTTGCAATGTTGAGGTTGTTGTTGAATTTTTTGGTGATTTTCAGTATTGAGGTTGTTGTTGAAAATATTGGTGTATTCAATGTTTTTCTTTGAATCTTTTTGTATTTTTCAAAGTTGAGGTTGCAGTTGAATTTGTTGCTGTTTCTCAATGTTGAGGTTGCTGAATCTTTTGGTGTTTTTCAAAGTTGTTTTTCAATGTTGAGGTTGTTGTTAAATTTTTTGGTGTTTTTCATTGTTGAGTTTTTTTGTTGAATTTGTTGTTGTTTTTGAACGTTGAGGTTGTTGTTGAATTTTTAGGTGTTTTTCATTGTTGAGGTTGTTGTTGAATTGGTTGGGGTTTTTCAATGTTGAGGTTGTTGTTGAATTTGTTGCTGTTTTTCAATGTTGACGATGTTGAAATTGTTGGTGTTTTTCAAAGTTGAGGTTGTTGTTGAATTTTTTGGTGTTTTTCATTGCTGAGATTTTGGTTGAATTTGTTGGTGTTTTTGAATGTTGAGGTTGTTTTTTTTATTTTTTGGTGTTTTTCAATGTTGAGGTTTTTGTTGAATTCGTTGGTGTTTTTGAGTGTTGAGGTTGTTGTTGAATTTGTTGATGTTTTTGAATGTTTAGGATGTTGATGAATTTTTTGGGATTTTTCATTGTTGAGGTTTTTGATGAATTTGTTGGTGTTATTTCATATTGAGGATTTTGAATTTGTTGGTGTTTAGCAAAGTTGAGGTTGTTGTTGAATATTTTGGTGTTTTGCAATGTTGAGGTTGTTGTTGAATTTTTTGGTGATTTTCAATATTGAGGTTGTTGTTGAAAATATTGATGCATTCAATGTTTTTTTTGAATCTTTTTGTATTTTTCAAAGTTGAGGTTGCAGTTGAATTTGTTGCTGTTTCTCAATGTTGAGGTTGTTGAATTTTTTGGTGTTTTTCAAAGTTGAGGTTGTTGTTGAATTTTTTGGTGTTTTTCAATGTTTACTTTTTTTGTTGAATTTGTTGTTGTTTTTGAATGTTCAGGTTGTTGTTGAATTTATTGATGTTTTTCATTGTTGAGGTTGATGTTGATTTTGTTGATGATTTTCAATGTTGAGTTTGTTGTTGAATTTTTTGGTGTTTTTCATTGTTGAGGTTGTTGTTGAATTATTTGGTGTTTTTCATTGTTGCGGTACTTGTTGAATTTGTGGGTGCTTTTCATTGTTGAGGTTGCTGTTTATCAATGTTGAGGTTGTTGAATTTTTTGGTGTTTTTCATTGTTGAGTTTTTTTGTTGAAGTTGTTGTTGTTTTTGAACGTTGAGGTTGTTGTTGAATTTTTTGATGTTTTTCATTGTTGTGGTTGATGTTGAATTTGTTATTGATTTTCAATGTTGAGTTTGTTGTTGAATTTTTTGGTGTGTTTCATTGTTGAGGTTGTTGTTTATTTTTTTGGTTTTTTTCATTGTTGCGGTACTTGTTGAATTTGTTGGTGTTTTTCATTGTTGAGGCTGTTGTTGAATTTTTTGATGTTTTTCATTGCTGAGGTTGTTGTTGAATTTGTTGGTGATTTTCAAGGTTGTTGCATTTCATGGTGTTATCAATGGTTTATTTTGATCTTTTTTGTATTTTTAAAAGTTGAGGTTGCAGTAGAATTTGTTGGTGTTTTTCAATGTTGATGTTGTTGAATTTGTTGATGTTTATTAAAGTTGATGTTGATGTTGAATTTTTTCGTGTTTTTAATTGTTGAGGTTTTTGTTGAATTTGTTGGTGTTTTTGAATGTTGAGGTTGTCGTTGAAATATTTGGTGATTTTCATTGTTGATGTTGTTGTTGAATTTGTTGGAGTTTTTCAATCTTGAGGTTGTTGAATTTGTTGAAGTTTTCGAAAGTTGAGGTTGTTGTTGAATTTATTGCTGTTTTTCATTGTTGAGGTTTATGTTGAATTTGTTGTAGTTTTTGAATGTTGAAGTTGTTGTTGAATTTTTTCATGTTTTTCATTGTTGAGGTTGTTGTTGAATTTGTTGGAGATTCTCAATGTTGACATTGTTGTTCAATATTTTGGTGTTTTTAATTGTTGAGGTTGTTGTTGAAATTTATTTGA